>NW_021703773.1:7814-405915 GCF_005190385.1 Monodon monoceros | reverse complement strand
CACACACACACACACACACACACACACACACACACACACACACACACTGGTATACTATGCAGCCCTAAAATAAGAAAGAAATCCTGTCATTTTTGATAACATGGATGAACCTGGAGGGCATTATGCTAAGTGAAATAAATCAGATAAAGATAAATACCATATAGAATCACTTATATGTGGATTTTTTTTAAAAAGTCTAACTTACTGAAACAGAGTAGAAAAGTGGTTGCCAGGGCATATGGTGTGGGGGAAATAGGGAGAGTTTGTTCAGAAGGTACAAACTTGCAGCTGCAAGACTAATAAGGTCTGAAGAAATAATGTAAAACATGGTGACTACAGTTGATAGCAGTGCATTGTATAACTGGAATTTACTAAGAGAGAAAAACTTAAATTTCTTACCAAAAATAAATATATAAATAAATATGTGAGGTGTTGGATTTGTTAACTCAATGTTGGGGAACCTTTCATGATGTATGTGTATATCAAATCATCAGGTTGTACACTTAAAATACCTTACAATAAATAAATCAGTTTTACCTCAATAAAGCTGGAGGTGTGGGGTAGGGGAAAGTAAATGCATAAATAAACTAGTATGTCCATAAAATAAAATAGTACTCAGCAATGAAAGTGAACAAACTATTGATTCTCACAACAATATGGATGAATCTTAAATATGTTTTGCCAAGTAAAATAAACCATTTATGTGACATTTTGAGAATGGCAAAACTATTGGGAAGGAAGGGAGATAAATAGTTTCCAGGAATTGGTCAGGGAGAGGAATTGACTAAAAGAAGGCAGCAGAAGGAATTTGGGGGTGACAGAACTGTTCTGTTTGATATTGTGATGGTAGATACATGATGCATTATGTATTCCCATAGAATTGTACATCTCAAGGAGTACATTTTGTGTATGTACATTTCTTAAATATCAGCCACAGTATGGGGAATGCAAGATATATTTCAGACTGTGTGAAATTAATTTGTTTTCCAAATGAATTGTATAACCGTTGTTATATATAACAAACAACCTGTTGTTTACTCGGGTTGAACATATAAATAAATAAATATATTGTAGGTAAGAAAGCCAGTTTTCTCACTGTTGAAGAAGTACAAATAAGCAAAAGGCAAAGGCTAGAATGAATTTTGTCTTGCTGGCTTGGGTTGGAGATAACAGTATGAGCTCATGGGAAGGGAGGGAGGATAGCTGGACCATATATATATATATGCAATATCTATGTATTTCCCTAGGTGTGTCTGTTGAGAAGGCCTAGAGGCAGTGAGCACACCTAGCACCTGGATTTGGTTTCTAAATACCATTCTCCAATAAATAGAACTGGAACTCCTTGTAGAGTAGTTGCTTCCAGGGCTGAGACAAGGAAAATACAAGATGAGCTTGGAGGTAGCATCTTGTGGTACCTGAAAGAAAGTAAATACTTACAAAACAAAAAGGAAAAAGGATGAGGCATGATGAAAGGACACAGAAGCCTACTTGATAGGACTCCCAATGACCAAAGCTGGAAAAATTTGAAGAACAAATTAAATAATGGTAGTGTTTGATTACAATCCAAATAATAAAATAAATATCCATGTGTCCATACTTACAGAAGAATACAATGAATAATGTAGAAGAAATTAGGGAAATTTAAAAAATCACCATTAAATCACTACAGTATAATTGTCTTAGAATACACAGATGAATGCTAAAATTAGTGAATATCTCCCCCAAATCATTTGCAAAGGAAAATAGTAACTTTACAGTATAGAAACTTGACAGAAACCACCTTAACCAAATGATCCAGGTGCATCTCACTAATAATAAAACACATACCTCCTGACCTGGTGTACTGAGAGGGTGTATCACCCATGGTATCCTTCCCGAGAATGTATAACCTCAATCTAATGATGAGAAGACATCAAACGAACCTACAGAATCACTGGCTAGTACTTTCTAGCTCATGAAGGACAAGTAAAGGCTTAAAAGTTGTCACTGTCTGGAGGCGACTAAAGAGCCATGACAGCCAAGTGCACTGTGGGGTCATGGATAGGATTCTGGAAAAGAAAAAAACATTAGTGAAAAAAAATGGGTGAAATCTGAATAAAGTCTGAAGTTTACTTCTTAGTATTGTATTGTTAATTTCTTAATTTTGACACTCTTATTATGGTTATATAAGATGTTAACATTGGGGGTAATTTCCTGGCAGTCCAGTGGTTAGTACTCTGCACTTCCACTGCAGGGGCCCCGGGTTTGATCGGAACTAAGATCCCACATGCCACGCGACATGGCCAAAAGAAAATAAAAGTTGTTTACATTGGGGAAACTGGATGATGAGCATGAGGGGATTCTGTACTATCTTTGCAAATCCAAAATTATCTAAATATAAAATTAAAAATAAGGTGTAGTTGCCTGAGTTCAGTGTTATTTTCATATATCTCACAATTATTTATAAAATACCAATGGGGAAAAATGTCTGTTTTACTCTGATAACCAGATAAACACTTTTTTTGTTGTTGTTGTACGCGGGCCTCTCACTGTTGTGGCCTCTCCCGTTGCGGAGCACAGGCTCCGGACACGCAGGCTCAGCGGCCATGGCTCACGGGCCCAGCCTCTCCATGGCATGTGGAATCTTCCCGGACCGGGGCACGAACCCACGTCCCCTGCATCAGCAGACAGACTCTCAACCACTGCACCACCAGGGAAGCCCCCAAATAAACACTTTTGATGATTGTTAAGCTTGTGGTTTATTTTAAATATATTTTGGTGGTGGTTATTTTGGTTTAAGTTTTATAAAAAGATTCAGTATTCAAAGCTTAATAAACAATGAAACCAGAGATGATTCTGGACATTAAAACCGGAGAACTAAGACAAATGCTCCTATTCTGGTTATGTGTTTTCCAGCAGTATATCAGAGCTTATTAGCTTTCTTCTAATCTTCCCCACTCTTTATTAGCTGAATGTGACCACCTCCTTCATACTTCATGTACATTATAACCTCAGCGTTCAACTTTCCCTGCTTGAAGGAACGGGGATTCAAAAGGGGGGCTGGGCAATTGGGTTTTCTCGGTCAGTGATAGGGTGCGCCAAACTTTAATGGCGATTGGAAAGCTGTAAGATGCCAAAGCACTGTGGATGGCACTCCCATCCTAACCCATTGGTAGCTTTACCTGAGGTTTTGATATTAGAGATTACCTGGTTATTTGGCAGATATAGTCCAATATTGTTTACTGGACTTAATCTGTATTTGTTGTATTCTGTATGCTTGATACTATTCTAGGCCATGCAGAAATCAAAATCAAAATCATGATCTCTGCCAAAGAACTTGTACTTGTTTGAAAGAAGACAAACATGAAGGCTCTGTAGTAGGTGTAAAGACCAGAGGCTTTAGAGTTTTGCAGTCATATCCTCACTGTTTCTTCCTTTAATTCCTAGGTCTGTGCTTTGGCATATTTATTTAAACTTTGAGTCTCTTTCCTTACCTGTGGTATAGGATACTAATATCAGTCTTACAAGACTGTCATGGTCATAAATACCTGGCACACAGGAGATGTTTATTGAACCGCAGTTATTCTTATCATGGTCGTTGTTATTAAGACTGATAGACCATTAGAAACTATGATAGTTTATTACACCAAATAACTGTTCATTGAATATTGTGTTACTCACAGTGTTCACATTGAATATTGTGTTACTCAACCTGTGTGTTCAATCTTTGTTTTATCCTTTTAGAGATGATGAAGAGAAAAAAAAGTCTCCGTCAGAAGGTACTGATGAGAAGGCTAATGGAACACATCCAAAGACCATCAGCCGTATTGGGAGTACTACCAACCCATTCTTGGACATTCCTCACGACCCAAATGCTGCTGTGTACAAAAGTGGTTTCTTGGCTCGGAAAATCCATGCAGATATGGATGGAAAGAAGAGTAAGCATCATTTGTTGATATTTTCTATTTCATTTATTTCGTCTTTAAGATAGGCTCAAAATTTAAAGTGAATTTATCTGAAGTAAAGTGAAGGGATAAAGAAAAATTGTATAATGTTTATTTAGAAAAGTATTATTGAAATTTGGTAAAGCCTCTAACCCTAAATCTGAAAACCATTATGCACCTTATCTTCCGCAAGTAGAATTATAGAACTTCAAAACTGGAAGATTTCTTACAGACTATTTGTTTCTAACCTCCTATTCATTTATTTATTCTTGCCTTCAACAAATAGTTTTTAGTACCTGCTATGTGCTAGGCATCAAAAATACAGTAGTATATAGAATGGACAAGGGCCCTGTCTTCATGGAGTTTACATTTTCTGGTGGTTGAAGGAAAGGTTGGATTTATAACACATAGAATGATAAATAGTGTGAGATCCTTGAGACAAAGCAGGGAAGGTTAGAATTGAGATCCAAGCACACGTGGAATGCTGACCTCTGTGGAAGATGGACGGGTGCAGTGTAGGTGAGTGTAGTGTGCTTAGTCCTAGGAAATGGAAGGAGGCCCATGTGACAGGATTATCTACTGACACATGATGTTGGAAGTTTGAGTGGAATGGAGTCTGTTTCTATGTTTAGAATAGCCCTTGCAGAGTATGAAATAGCAATTGTATATAGTTGGATAGACTAAGATAGCTGTTAATGCATGAATTAACAGCTTTCATGCAGAATTAATGCAGAATTAGGCTATAGCTCTAGATTATTTCTATCCACCTCCAGACACAGACATGCAGTGCTGGGATGGACAGTCCTGCTGTTTCCTCCTTTGCTGGGCCCTTTTTTCTTAATGTATTAGCATATTCTATTAGGGTACAATCAAGAGAAACGTTGTAACAGTGTAGCTTTACACTGACTTACAATGCTGAGCAAGCCTTGCTGTCCCCAGTTCTGTAGGAGCACCCCACCATGTTTCTGGGCAGTCTGTACACTAGCCCACTAGGCTATGTCATTTTCTCTGTCAGCACTCCAGTGGCTGCAAGGGACAGTGAGTCTAACAGCTTAGGAGAAAAGGGCAAGGAGATGCCTCAAGATGAAGAATTGTCTCCAGGACATTTTCTGCATTTCTTTCTCTTTATTGTTTTTGCATATCATATTTATTCTTTTTTTATTGAGGTATAATTGATTTACAATATTTTATTAGCCTCAGGTGTACAACATAATGATTCAAAGATTTTATAGATTACACTCCATGTATATCAATAGTTATTACGAAATATTGGCTGTAATTCCCTGTGCTGTACAGTATATCCTTGTAGCTTGTTTATTTTATACATAGTAGTTTGGATCCCTTAATTCCCCACCCCTATTTTGCCTCTCCCCCTTTCCCTCTCCCCACAGTAAACACTAGTTTGTTCTCTATATCTGTGAGTCTGTTTCTTTTTTGTAATATTCATTCACTTGTTTTATTTTTTAGAGTCCACGTATAAGTGATGAAACACAGTATTTGTCTTTCTCTGTCTTGACTTATTTCACTAAGCATAATACCCTCCAGGTCCATTCATGTTGCTGCAAATGGCAGAATTTCATTCTTTTTTATGGCTGAGTAATATTCCATTGTATGTGTTTACATTTATATATATCACATCTTCTTTATCCATTTATCTGTTGATGGACACCTAGGTTGCTTCCATATCTTGGCTGAAAAGTTAGCTGATAGCCTTATGGGAGCTCCTTTGTAAGTAACTTGTTGCTTTTCCCTTGTTGCTTTTAATATTCTGTCTTTATTTTTAATTTTTGCCATTTTAATTACAGTGTGTTGGTGTGGTCCTTTTTGGGTTTCAGACTCTCTGTGGATTTTCAACCAAGAAGTCTATTTCCTTTCCCAGGTTAGGGAAGTTTTCAGCTATTATATATTCAAATATGTTGCCTTCCACTTTCTCTCTTCTCCTTCTGGTACTCCTATAAGGTGAATGTTAGTACATTTGATGTTGTCCCAGAGGTCTCTTGAACTGTCCTCATTTCTTTTTATTCTTTTTTCTTGTTTTGCTCAGCCGCAGCGATTCCCACTGCTCTGTCTTCCAGCTCGCTCATCCGTTCCTCTGTATCATTTAATCTACTGTTGATTCCTTCTAGTGTATTTTTTCATTTCAGTTAGTGTATTCTTTATCTCTGTTTGGTTGTTCTTTATGGTTTCTAACTCTTTATTAAAAACTTTTAATTTCTCACTCTGTTCATCCATTCTTCTCCCAAGTTCTTTGATCATCTTTACGATCATTACCCTGAACTCTTTCTCAGGTAGGTTGCCTGTCTCCACTTTGCTTAGTTCTCCTTCTGGGGTTTTATCTTGTTCCTTTCTTTGGAATGTGTTCCTCAGTCACCTCATTTTGCCTTATTTGCTGGTTTCATTTCTGTGTATCTAAGTTGGTTACATTTCCTGACCTTGGAGAAATGGCCTTCTGTAGGAGACATCCTGTGTGCGCTGGCAGCACACTCCCCTCGGTCACCAGGGCTGGATGCTCTAGGGGTGCCCCCTCTGTGGACTGTGGGTCCCCCTGTTGTGGTGGGCTGACTGGTGTGGGCAGTCTCATAGGCATGGCTGGCCCCTGGTCTGGTTGCTGGCCAGGTCCTCCTTGTGTAGAGGTTGCTGGTCATTGGTTGGTAGGCCTGAGTCACAAGGTGGCTGGCAGCCTCACTCCTGGTGAGCCCCAGAGCTTGTGCTGGCCCACTGGTGGTCAGATCCAGGTCCTGGGGTCTAGCTGCAGGACCCAGGGGTGCCAGAGCTGGTATCGGACTGCTGGTGAGTGGGGCTGGACCCTGGGGCAGCTGGCTGAGGGGCTCAATGTGTCTCAGAGCTGGTGTTGGCCTGAAGGTAGGTAGGGCCATGGCCCAGCTGGTGTGTGGGCTGGGTCTGTAGGCTCCAGGGCTGAGGTTTTCCTTGGGCATGTCTCTGCTCCTGGTGGGTGATGCTGGTCCCAAGGCTAGAGCAGGCTCACTGGTGGGTGGGGTCAAGGTCCAGGAGATTCTGGGGCTGGTGCCTGTTCACTGGTGTGTGGAGCTGGGTCATGGGGTCTTTGGCTGCAGGGCCCTGGGGTTCCTGGGTCTAGTGCCCATGTACTGATGTGTGTGGCCGGGTCCTGGACCCTCTGGTGGACAAGGCCGTGTCCAGGGGCAGCTGTGGGCTCGAGGGTCTTAAGGCAGCCTGTCTGCTGGTGGGTGGGACTGTGTCCCCACCTAGTTAGTTGCTTGGCCTGAGGTGTCCCCGTACTGGTTCCTTCAGGTTGGTGGGTAGAGGTGGGGCTGGGTCCTGAGGCTAGTAAGTTAGAGGGAGGATTCCAAGAGGTGCTCGCTAGACCAGCATCCACATGGTGGAACAAGCTCCCCAAATAGGTGCTGCCAGTGTCTGTGTCCCCAAGGTGAGCTGCAGTTGCCTCCTGCCTCTCTGAGGGGCTCTCTAAGATCAGCAGGTGGGTCTAACCCTGGCCCCTTTCAAATTACTGCTTCTGTCTTGGGTCCCAGAGCGTGTGAGATTCTGTGTGTGCCCTTTAAGAGTGAGGTCTCTTTCCCACAGCCCTCTGGGCAATCTCCTGAAAGTCAGCCCCACTGGCCTTCAAAGCTAAATATTCTGGGGGCTCATCTTCCCAACGCAGGACCCCTGAGCTTGGGAGCCAGATGTGGGGCATGGACCCCTCACTCCATGGGGAGAACCTCTGCAGTTGTAACTATTCTCCCGTTTGTGGGTTGCCCACCCCAGGGTGTGGTCTTGGCTGTACCGCGACTCCGCCCTCAAACCCATCTCACTGTGGTCCGTTCATTATGTCTTTAGTTGTAGAATATCTCTTTTGATAGGTTCTGGTCTTTTTCGTAAGTGGTTGTAATTTTGTGTGTCTGTGGGAGGAGGTGAGCTCAGGGGCTTCCTGCTTTGCACTTGTGGGAACCCCGCTCAGCTTTATTCTTTGGAAGGGGAGGCTTTCATGTGGCTGGATGCGTGATTACTAGCAGCACGGCAGAGCATGTGTTCAGTTCTGTCTCCTGACCTCCACTGTAGTGTATTCTGCGGCACGACTGTGACCTGTGTGACTGACACCCACGTGGTTGCTCTGGTGAGAGGAGAGTTCCCTCCAGCAGGGGTGAGATACAGTTCTCGGAGAAAGGGTGATCTTCTTGGTAGACAAAGCCAGCGACGTTCATCTCTTTGTCCCCAGCACACACACACACCCTTTCTCCATACATTGAGTTCAAACAGTGCTTTTGCCCAACATGGCAGTTTCCCATCTCTAACCACAGATCTCCTCACCTCTGTCCCATGTGTCTAGCTGTGGCTCCCGTCTCCAAGGCTGGTTGGTGTCCATTCTCTTCAGGTAGGGATGTAACTTAACTCTACAGGCTAACTGAAAAATACAGAATATCTGACATACTTCATATAAAGTACTAGGGGCAAAAAACAGAATAACTGCAGTTTAAAATGCCAGTTCTAGAAAAGGTAAAAAAGGTAGAACAGCTGTCGCTGATTCAATGTCTGTTGCTACATCAAGCAGGATGGGCTGACCAAGCTAATGTACTTCAGCATCTTTTCACTGAGTCACTTCCCTGGGTAACTTATTCCAGAGCATCCCCAGGTTCAACCTGTTGACATTTGCTTTGTCCATGTTTTCCTGGGCCACTTCTGAGAATTTTTGGAGAGAATCCCCCTGCTGGAAGCTCTGATCGCTTAGCAGCCCCATGAGTAGGAGCACAGGCCCAAACCATCGCAGTCCCCTTGCACCAGGCCAGAGGTTTTCCTGCCAGTAAAACTCCTTTAAAAGCCTTAGTTATCTCCTTTGAGAACTTCTGGCTGGTTAGGGCAGTTTTAAGTGTCACAGGGCTTTTTTTCTGTTTAGCAGCTTAAGAAGTTCTGCCTGTTACCTGCCTCTGCTTCAGTCTCTATTTCTGCTCCTGCTTCAGAACGCAAAATAGGTGGGAAAACAGATGGATCAGGTAAGATGGGGCTAATTGGGCCCAGTCTCCAGACTTCACTCCAGCCGGTTGCTTTATCACGGAGGGCTTCTTCACTTCTGCCTTTGAGAGAGGGTTTTGGGGAGGAGTCTTGAAGTTTCATCCTTTAATTCCTCAGGCTCTTCCTAGATATTCCCATTTCAGTTTTTTATGGTTTTTAAAATCACATAAGTATTGGGCAGATAATCCAACTTTTTCAGTAGAAAGTGCATAGTTTCTAATGATAATTTACATACACTAAAATTTACCAATTTAAATTACATAGTTTGAGTTCTGAAAAATGAATACAGTTGTGTGACTACCATCACTATCAAGATACATAACATTTCCATTACCTGAAAAAGGTCTTGCTGTTAATTCCTTCCACCTTTACTCCCAGCCCATGGCAACCACTTATCTGTCCTTGGGCACTGAGCTTTTTCTTTTCTATAATTTCAATAAATTGAATCATGCATATTTTTTTGTGCTTGGCTTCTTTCACTTGAAAGTGTTCTTTGCAGATTCATCCATATTGTGTGCTGCGTTAGTTTGTAGTTTGTGTCCTTTTATTGCTGAGTAGTATATTCATTCCATTGTTTGAATATCTTACAGTTTACACATACACCAGCTGGGCATTTGTGTTGTTTTCAGTTTGGGGCTATTATAAATAAACCTGCTTTGGATATTCTCAAACAAGTCTTTGCATGTACATATGTTTTCATCTCTTTTCAGAAGGTACCTAAGAGTGAGGGAGTGAGCTTGCTGGGATGTGTACTAAGTATATATTTAACTTTATAAAAAACTTCCAAACTGTTTTCTAAAGTGTCTGTAATATTTTGCATTTCTGCCACCTGTGCATGTTATGTCCTCTTGATAAAATGATCCCTTTGTCATGAAATGACCTTCCTCATTCCTGGTCACATTCCTTATTTTGAAATCTACTTTGTCTAATATTAATATAGTAACTCTACCTTTCCTTTCAGTTTTTGCTAGGAATTTTTTCTAGCTTTTTAATCTTATTCTGTGATCTTGTCTTTAAAATTGTTTTCTACAGCATACTTGTGGGTCTTTTCAACCAACAATCTTTTGATTGGAGTGTTTATACCATTTATATTTATAGTAATTACTGATATACTTGACTTTATAGTAATTTATAGTAATTACTGATATAGTTGACTTTAATTCTGCCATCTTGCTCTTTGATATTTACTTACTCCGTCTTTTATTTTTTCCTCTTTTCCTGACTTGTTTGGGCTTGTGTGTGTTTTGTGGCATCGGGGGGGGGTCGGTCTTTCTTCACTGTTGGTATATTAGCTGTACCTCTTTGTTTAATCATTTTAATGAATGCTGGAGGGCTTACAGTGTAGTCTTTAACTTGTCACAGTCTGCCTTCAAATTTTACCACTTCATGTGTAGTTTGGAATCTTTATAACAGGTTACTGTGCTATTGTCATACATTTTAATTATGTATATAAAACTCATACTCCATTGTTATATTTTTCCTTTAAACAGAAAGGTATTCTTTACTTTTACTCACATATTGACCATTCCTGGTGTACTGGGTTCCTTTTTGCAGTTTCACATTTCTATTTAGTATCTTTTTTTTCCTGCCTGAACAATTTCTTTCAGTATGTCTTATAGTAAACTGCTGGTGAGAAATGTTCTCATGTTTTATTGTTTTTTAAAATGATATTAAGGCTGCACCTTAATTTTAGGAATTTATGTTCACTTGTGTGTAATTCCTTGGCAGTGTTTTCTTTTTTGTTCAGTAATTTTAAAATGTTCTGTTGTTCTCTACCCTGCGTGGTTTCAGACAAAGGGTCTGCTATCATTTTCTGTTCCTCTGTACCTAGTGTGGGTTTCTCCCCCTCTTGCCACTCTCAAGATTTTTCTCTTTATATTTGATTTTAAGCAGTTTTATTATGAGGTGCCTTACTTTATGTTTTCCTTGTCTGTTTTTTTTTTTCTTTTTGAAGTTCTTGGATTCATTGGTTTACGTGTTTTACTAAGTCCGGAAATTTTTCAGCCATCATTTTTATAGCACCCACCCCTCTTCCTGGGACTCTAGTTTCCAGTATGTTAGACTATATTACACAAAAGGTTCGTTCAGACTCTGCTCAATTTTTTTCCTACTCTTTTTTTGTTTTTTTCAGTACTTTAATAATTTTTGTTGCTATATCTTAAAGTTTACTACAGTATTTTTATTCCATATATAGTATTTTTATCTTAGAAACTGCAATGTGAAACTTTTATATCCTTCATTTCTCTCCTTATCGAGTTTGTATCTTTCTTAATATCCTTGAGCATATTTTTCATATTTACAATAGCTGTTTTAAGGTTCTTCTCTTCAAATTTCTTTCTCTCTGTGCTTTTCTGGAACTGTTACATTCTTTGCATTTCTAGTAATTTTTGTTTTCATGCCAGACTTTTTGACATTTTTGGGGGGTGGATTTGGTTTTATTCCTTTAAAGAATGTTGTATTTTATTCCATTGTCCAAATGAGTAACTTGCAGATTAGCTGAACCCTTTAGAGGCTTGTCTTTACCCTTTGTCATGGTGGATCCAGAGCAGCCTTTATTTGGAGACTTATTTAGCTCCATTACTAAAGCATTATTACCCTTCTTTAGACTCCCTTCAATGCCCTGGTGTTAATGAAGTCTTTCTACTCTGTCTGATAAGAGCACAAGCTGTTCTTAGCCCTCTGTGAGCTCTTAAAATTACTCATTCCACTACTTATTTCTGATGAATTGGACCATTTCCGTTCACCTGTGTTCAGATCAGTGCTCCAGCCAAGACCTGGGGATTCCTCTGCAGAACTCCAGAGCTGTCGCTTTGTGCAGCTTTTCTCTCTCTTTTATTCTGCTCCATAAATTCTAGCCACCTCAGCCTCACCACACTCCCTCTTCAGCTCCTCAGCTCAGCACTACTTCCAGGCACCTACTTTTACTGCTAGATATTAGGCACTGCCTCCAAGCAGTAATCTGGGCTTACCTTATTTGTTCCTTTCTCTTCTAAATCACAGTTCAGATCTGCCTATTGTACAATGTTTGAAAACTTTTGCTTTACATATACTGTCCTATTTTCTAGTTGTTATGATCGGAGGGCAGTTTCTATAGCAATTAATCTTTAATGAGCATAACTAGAACTAAACTGATTATTGATCCCTGTTGTTAAGAAATTTCTTTCTAGTTGCCTCAGACCTCAAGACCTAATATTTACTGAGTTATGAAAGTGATAAGGAATTCTAGGTATTTGAGTATGACCAGGTGTGTATTTGGAGTCCCAGAACAGGATTTGTCTTCTTCCCAGCTGATCTTTTCCATGCTTCCCAAATCCCTTTTGTTGGACTTCCAATCATATCTGGTTGAACTGGTTTATCTCACTGCTAGATGGCTACTGCTTCTTGGAAATGCACCAACACCTGACCTGCTTCTGAATGCATCCTTCTGTTTTGAGAGGTAGTCACCATAAGCAAATTTGAAGTATGTTTTATATTACTCATATCTAATGTGCTTTAAAATATATCACTTTTCATTTCTAATACATTAAAAAAGTAAAAAACAGCAGTGGAGCTTTTCTGGAATAGGAGATCCAATTAATTTTTGAGAAATTTGTGTAATGATACCTTTTGGGCATATTATCCTGCTAATAAGTCTGTAGAAATTTATTCGGATTCATCGTGTTCATTATAGCCAGCGCTGTATTACATTTGCATGTATATGTAAACATGGGGAGGTGATCTGACGACAGATATTACTAAAAGTTTTTCATAAGTGAAGATTTGGGTCAAAACTCTATGGAAAGATTAAAACCCTGATTAACTTGTCTCCAAAAGACCACTTGTCCAACTCAAGGTTTGTATATTTCATTTTTTTAAATTAACTCTAAGTACTAAATTTGTCAGAGTATTTCCATAATTCCTCATATAAACATTTTTTAAAACTTGGAGATATTCTTTGCTCTTATTTATTTATTTATTTAGTCTTTTAAAGATATGGTCAGCTCGGGCTTCCCTGGTGGCGCAGTGGTTGAGAGTCTGCCTGCCGATGCAGGGGACGGGGGTTTGTGCCCCGGTCCAGGAGGATCCCACATGCCGCGGAGCGGCTGGGCCCGTGAGCCATGGCCGCTGAGCCTGCGCATCCGGAGCCTGTGCTCCACGACAGGAGAGGCCACAGCGGTGAGAGGCCCGCATACCGGAAAAAAAATATATATATATATATGGTCAGCTCAAAAATTTGTCCAGGAGACAAATCATCATTAAAAGCAAATGTTTTATCTCATAGAAGTATAGGTATTTGCCAAACCCATTAAATCTGACATTAAGCAAAAGCTTTGAATGGTCAAATTTAGAAAACAAAATGTATCTTCTGCATTTTGTCAGGTAGAATGAAAAATATAGTTCAATATAAGCTCTTAGCTTTATTAACCTGATGCATGATATTTGTGGAAATCAAGAAAGTGATTGGAAACAAGGTACTCAAAATATGAATGTTCTAAATCATGATGAATAACGAGATAATTAAGTGATTACTCAATATTAGTACTTTTTCCTAAGCACTTCATGCATTGCTTCATTTAATCTTCACCTTATGAAGCAGGTATTATTACTATTATCCCCATTTTACTGAGGAGGAAATTCATCTTAAATTTGTTAGCCAAAGCTGTAATATAGAATATCAGGATATCTCGTGGGACTAAAATCTGATTATACCAAACTAATTGTGGCACATTATTAAAAGCAGTGCCCATGAGAAAATATGTTTAGAAAACATTTAAGTTCTCCATGTTTTGTGCAATCAGTACCATCTACTACAATGTAGCATGTATTTAGATGGCTAGAGGTCTCAGTCTAGGGCCAGTGGGGCCTGAACATTTCTTTTACTTAGCCAACCTAGCACTTTTTTGTAAATTGAATTGTGTGAATTTAGTTAGGCATTTTCTGGTTAACCATAGTTTCCGCAAGCCCCTATATCATTATGCCAGGCCTCCTTACACAATAATTGCTACTTTTCTGACCCCAGAGTCTTTTGAGGTTGTGACCCACCTCCCCTCACCCCTGCCTCCCATTTAGACTGAGGTAGCCTTAAGGAGATGGGGGCAGACAGATGGGCAAGACCATACCTAGTGCTAAATTTGTACTTCAGTGGTATCAATGTGGCAAAAAACGAAGTGCTTATCTAGTTTTACTACCACAGCCTATATAAGCTGAGGTGCAAGAAATTAATTTTTTCCCTACATGAATTAAACACTCCACAAGTACCTAAGACTATACATGTACAAAGACTGTGTTAAATATAGCCTCTCTCCTCTTAGGAGCTAACATTTAGGTGTACCATACAGAGAATAATTACCATCTAGAATCCGCAGCACAAGTTTCTAAATACATATATTGTTAGCTAAGGTACCATATAAAACATTCAAAATTGAGCGGGAGAAGTACAGTTAGGACCATGCTGACATTCTCCCAGATAACAAGATATCCAAAGAACAGTGGAATAGGTAAGAGGGCCCAGAAGCAGCAGTGTCCAGTGTTTATGGTAACTTGATTATACAACAGAGGAAGTGATTCAGATATTGAAGACAACAGAACTATTTCAGTAAATGGTGCTGAGGGTGTGGGCAGTGATATGTGTGGTCGGGGGAGGTATGTGGTGTCTGTGGAGGGGGTGAGGTGGGTGTGGTGTGTGTGCTTATGGAATGAGGGTGGGGTGGGTGGTATGTGCGTGTCTGTGTATGTTCCCCACCTCAGCCCAACCAGAAAAATCAGTTTCAGGTAGATTAAAGGTAAACATTTGAGAGAGAAAATCTAAAATGTTTAGATCAAAATGTGAAGCAACATCTTAATGACCTTTGGGTAGAGAAGGCTTTCTTAAGATTTAGAAAAACAAAAACAGTGAAAGGATATATTGCTGTATATGATTACATAAATGTGAAGACTCCTCTTTTAAAAAGTTAGAAGATAATCCACACTATGGGAGAAGATACTTTGTAGCATATTATATTACTAATAATGGATTAGTATTGTGTGTGTGTGTGTAAAGGAATCTTAAATTAATTAGAAAGACGACATAACAGAAAAATGGACAACAGTTGGAACAGACCATTCACAGAAAAATAAATTGCAGTGATCCATAAATATATATGAGGAGATACTTAGCCTCCAGTAATCAAGGATATTCAGATTAAACACACAGTGAGATATCATTTCACATATGTCTCATTGGCCAGAATTTGAAAGAGTGATAATACCAAATGCTGGCAAGGATTTTAGAGCAGTGAGCACTCTTCCACCCCGTGCATGTGAGTGTCGGTGGTATCACCACTTTGGAAGACAGTTGGCAATAATCAATAAAGTTGGAAGAGCCTACACCTGTGTCTCAGTTAACCCAGTCCTAGGTACGTATCTACAGAAACTCTTGCCATTTTACAAGGAGGGGATTGTTCATAGCAACATTATGTTAGATCAAAATAAAACAACCTAAATGGCCCTTAATAAGAGATTGGAAAGGTTTCATATATTCATATAGTAGAAAACTATGTAACAGTGAAAAGCAAGTAACTAGAGTTACAATTTTTAACATGAATGACTCTCACAAAAGGTAATGTTTAATGAAAAAAAGCAACTTGCAGAAGAATGTGCATATATGGTAGCATCTTAAAGCATGCAACACAGCACTATTTTGAATAGGAACACATCCACATAGGAATCATTAAATATGGCTTAGTGGTTACCTCTGGAAAGGGGAAGAACATGCAGTCAGTGAGGAGTACCTAGCAATTCAACTATATAGACAATTTTTAAAAATTAGGTACACATATGTTTCTTGCTCTTGATAGCCTTCTGATCTCTTAACGTTTCATTATAAAATTTTTAAAACTTGATAGAACACCTGATTGCATGGGAAATTTAGAAGCAGTTGGTATTTTTCTTGAAGTCTGTGCAAGAAAAATAATAATTATAAAACCGAAAACCCCAAAATTAGTATTCACCTCGTAATATTTTAAACCTTCACCACAATAATAAAATTTTGGTTTTTTTGTTTTTCACATTTAGAAATGTAAAAGATTTAATTATGGTTACACAGTGGAATGTAAATATTGTCCACCTTGACCCTGTAAGAATACAGATGAAAGAATTTGGGGTGTAAAAGTGGAGAGGGGAGAGCCCAAGGGAAACAGGGATAGAGCCATCATGCTGCTCTTAGAGAGAAGTGGAAAGGGACTACCTAATACCCAAGAAGCAGGAAATAATGTTGTTAGCATGCTCTTAAAACTACTGGGACAACAAATAAGATGCAGATAAAAAGCCATACAAATGTACTGGGCAGGTGGAATGGAGCAGTCACATTTGCTAGTCCTCATCTCTCACAGCAGAAAATCAATAGAGAATTTTACAATCTATTATCACAGCACATTGTTTAGGGATATGATGCAAATTAACTACCCCGAGAAAGAGTAAATGTTAAAAAGTGGTTTCTTTTGGAAACTGGTATTGGAGGAGTTGGGAAGAAGTGAATCAAAGAAGCTAATTATGTGGACATACCACTTTAGTAATTTTGAAATATTTGAATCACATTTCCAGTATAGATCCTTCATTGATTTTACCCACCTGAGATCTGTTTCTATTTGAAATATTGAAATGTTAATTGCTTTTTAAGGGTGTGGGAGCCATATTTGTTTCACATTTTAGATCTCATTTTAAACGCTTTGGATGTAAGGAGTGTTGAGTAGTGTCTTGAGAAGGTTAGGGGGTTTCACTCACTTTAGAGGGGTTTACACATTGCCTGTCAGTGAAAGTTTTGAAAATTCAGTCCCACATGTCAAATTTGAGAGAGTAGATGATATTCTGAGTCACACTTACTGAAAATAGAGTTTATAATGGCACTGCAGGCAGAATTCTTTGTTATTGTATAACACTGGGAACAGCGACACTGTAATTAAGAGATAATAAAAGTGGAATATTTTTTCCCCAGAAGACAGTGTCTCCTCCTATTAGAGAAAGACTCTTTAAGTGGAGGCAAAGCAAAGCAATTATTTTAAAACTAGGCTAAGTTCCCCCTCCTTGCCACTTTGCTGTTCTGTGGCAGCAGGGTTGTATAATGAAGCCCTTTGACACAAGGCCAAAGAGCAGTGCCTTGAGGGTGGCCATTTGAGTCCTCAAGTAGGAGTTTGGTGGCGGTCTAGTTCTGGTGGCATTTTATCTGTGTTTGATGAGGAGTGCCTCTTCACAATTCTACATTTAGACTAAATAAGTTTTAGGTTTTTAAGTTCCATTTTGATGGCTCCTGTCTTTCATTTAAAATCCACCCTTTCCTTCATTAGTGTTGGTTAAAAGAGGTCACCCACCGTTCTCAGAAGCAATACTTTTGACAAGGAATGTGGAATAGAAACTATAATCTTTTAGCACCAAAAAAACTCTGTTCAGAATCTGAATATTTCTTTCTGAAAGAAGAATGCACAGTTTTCACTACATCTGATTTTTAGAAATTATTCTGTTTGTACTGTTGACTCATTCTATTTATATTTTCAGTATAGTTAAAATTTAGGAGAAAGAAGAAAATAATCTTCATTTCTCTATGTTTGTTTATTACAGTTTATCAAAGTCTTCAGTAACCTGATGTAAATTTGAAATTAAAAATGCAATACTGGTTTCCTAAAGGAAATAATTATGGTGATGGAAACTTATGTACCAAAATTTTATCACTGGATAGTACAGAATTAAGAATTTGAGCTTTGAAACTAGATAGATCATTGATTCATTTTAGAATTTATTTTTTCTTTTTTGGACAAGAAAGTAGAATTTATTGGTGGGCAAGTAGGGAGGGGACAGTGCCAAGGCTTTCGCGAGTGCAGGGCCCGCCATGTGTCCAGGGGCCACGATTAGGGATGTATTTGACCTCACAGCCATCTGGGATGGGCCGCTTTTCTGCCACCATGCTTTCAAATTCATCCTCATTAAACTTAGTAAATCCCCCCTTCTTGGAGATGTGGATCTTCTGGCAGCCAGGGAACTTGAACTTGGCCCTGAGGAGGACCTCAGTCACATGCTCCTTGTTCTGCAGCTTGGTGCAGATGGACATCATGACTTGGCCAATGTGGACCCTGGCCACTGCACCCTGGGGCTTTCCAAAGGCACCTCACATACCTGTCTGGAGCCTCAACTGGGGACAGCATACCAGTCACGAATGTCCACTGGAAAGGGCTGAATCCAACATCCCTTAGGGCAACCCATACTGGCAACAGGCTCATACACTACACTACCAAGGAGCCTGTTGTTTGCAGCCACTGCACACCAGGCCCCCATGGGGAAAAGAGCACAGTCGGCTTAATTGGCTGCAAAGTAGAAATTCTTTCGAGCACCAGCTGTGTGCCAGTCCATTCACTCTTGATGGGAAATAAGGAGAGGGAGGGGATATACCTGAGCAGGTGTCATTCAGCTGAAAGCTGAATTGCAAAAGGAAGTCCATAACATCTTTGGATACAAATGGCGTATATAAGAGTATTCCAGTGAGGGAAATAGGTAATGCAAAAGCCTCAAAGGTGAGATTGCCACCTTAAGGTGCTTATTAGCACAGTGTCTGGCACATAGAAAGAACCTAATTGTTATTAAAGAACTTAGTTATTGTTTTAGATAATATTAGCAGCAGCAGCAGTGTTATTGCCATCATCATCTTGGAAACAGCTGAATGACCAGCAAGAGCAATACAGTGTCACTCTTGCAGTCATTTTTAAAATGACATATGATATATAAGTAGAAATGTTTAAAGGAAACAAGTATGATATCCCAATTTTGTGGCAGATGTGTGCGTAGTAAAATGATTAGGAGCTTATATACTGAAATGCTCTCTGGTGGTTAGACTGGTGATTTTACGTATTTTTTCTATGTGTGGTTTTTTCTGTTATTTTCCATATTTTTTATTTACTTTGAAATTTTTTGCCATTGACACTTGATGAATATAACTTACATTATCAGGGAAAATCAGTGTTTTATGTTAAACATTTGTTATTTAAAATATAACATCAATGCAATAGAATATTTAAAGGCCTAATGAAATATAATGATGTCTAAAATATAGTAAAATGTTTTCAAAACAAAGACAAATGGAAAGAGGTATAACAAACACTTAAGCATGATTACCAATAAAAATTGACTGTTAAATAACAAAAAATGCAATAAAATAAATTTAAAATATATAATTGGCTTTATTAAACCATCAGTCAATTGGGCAGCATCCCACCTTGCAAGCAGAGAGGAGCTTGGAGGAGCCGTACAAAGTCAAGGCTTTTATAGGCAGGAGGGAAGGGAAAAGGGGAGAGTGGTCACCTTATCTTCTTCTGGGGTATGGAAAGGGCCTGTGTAGCATATTTCCTCATTGCTGCTGATAAGAAACTTCCAGACTAGTTGGTTAAGACCATTCCTGGAGGAGGTTGTACTGCAATTACTGCAATAAAGTTAGTTATTAAGCCTCGGTCTGGTGAGGTGGGCTGAGCACAAGTGACTCCATTTGGGGCCTGTTGTCTCTTTTTTAAGATGACTTATGATAAGGTGGTGGGTATTAAACCTCCCTTTTAAAAATCTGCTAATGGCTGTTGTGGTACTGTTCTTACCATAAATAAATTGGGGATGGGGATCGTTGACAAATGTTTCATGTTGTTTTAGCAGCACTTAGTAATTTGTATCAAGGCTGCTTGTTGCAGTCCTCTTAGGAATGCAGTCCTGGTTACAAGGTGGGAAGTCCCAAGGTGGGAAGGGGTGAAGCTCTTCCAAGCACTGGCAGTCTAAACAAATGGAAGAGGTTGGCCTGACATGGAAAAGCTAAGAGTTACACACATGGTGGCATCACTTCAGATGCAGTTCATGGCAGTGGGCTGTTTTCTGGCATCTGTGTCAGCGGTCTTGTAGGAAGGGTTGGGAACCGTGTTTTAGAAAGGGGAGCTGGCAGTCTCTCCTGAAGCTCCTAAGTTTGGGGTAAAACAGTCAGACTGCTGTCATCTCCCCTGAGAACAGACTCTGCCTGCAGGCTGCTCTTCCTTGCCACTAGGAATTATTTTTGTTGACCTGTAGTAGCTTTTGCCCAGGGGCGTGTTAAAGGTGCCAATGGGGCTTGGGCTATTTTACAATTAAGGTAGCCTACTTGAATTCTATTTGTAGAAATGCATGCTCAGCAGCATCTTAGACTCTAAAGTTTATTGGTCATAAGGTGCTTGTGAAGTTGAAGAAACTTGATTTGGTGTCACTTGATGAGCCAGATTCAGGCTTATCTGATTTAGCAGTTACCTGCGTTCCTCAGATAGACTGTAATAATTTACCCTTACATTTTATTTTAGTATGTTCCTCTCTGTAAGTTTGATAATGAATCCTGTAAATTACTCAAAAACTTATGAAAAAACATAGTATGCTTGATTTTCTTGGAGTTCAGTGTTCATACCTTTCACATATAATGAAGTTATTGAACTTCAGTAACATTTTGCTACTGTCCAACTTTTTAAGGTGGTTATTAAAATAGCAAGTTCTCCAGCATCTTCCTTCAGTTTATAAGAATTATGAGCATGGTGACTATGGTTAATAACACTGTATTACATAATTGAAAGTTGCTAAGAGGATAGATCTTAAAAGTCCTCATCACAAGAAAAAAACTGCGGCAATGTATGGTGATAGATGTTAAGTACACTTACAGTGGTCACCATTTTGCAGTATAGACAAATATTGAATCATGTTGTACACCTGAAACTAACATAATGTTACATGTCATTATATGTCAATTTTTAAAAAAAGGAATTATGGGATGGTGTTTGTTTCCTAGAATTTAAAGTCCCTTTCCACAGATGTCCATTCTTTAATAATTATTGAAAACCCATAGCAATTTGTCAAGCTGTGTTTGTTCCTTATGAGCCTGGGTCTTTACTGATATCCTATTTCCATATCCAACATCCTCTTGTTGAAATAATCTGTATGAAAATTTTGTCCTGCCTCTTCTTTGCTCTTTAACCAACCTGAGTTTTCAAATGCATTTCACCTGAATGATGGAGACACTTTTTAAAAAAATTATCTTCAATGTTTGTTGAGTTGCCTCATCTGCATGCCTATTTAGGACATCTGATGCTTTTCTTCTTTTTCGAGTTTTTAATCTGTTCTCTGGACACAGTAACAAATAGTACTTGTTTGGAGATTCCATTCTAGTATAGGGGGAGCTCAATAATAAATAGGTGGTATTTCAAGTGACTGTTAAGTGATCCAGAGAAAAATAAGGCAAGGTGAGGAGAGGAAGCCCTGGGGGAGGTGACATCTGAGCAGCGACCTGATTGAAGTGAAGGGGCAGAGGTCATGCTGGTATCTGGGAAAGCAGCAGCCAAGAAAATGTGCGGGACGTTCCTCTGTCAAAATGCTAAAAAAGTTTATATGACTCTAGTATTTGTTTTTCCTGAAAAAATAGCTATATATTCTGGGTTATTTTTGTCTTTCTCGCTGCCTGCACACTTTTCCCGTAACCTTAGCTCGTGATGATATGTTCTTATTATGTCCTGCCCTCTTCTCCAACCTCAGCACAAGTCCTTTACATTCTCCCTGTGCTTCTAGCAATGGCTAGCTGTGAAACCATCTCCTAGCTGAGTGGAGGAAGGTATTTGTTTACAAGTTGGGTTTGTACATTTTTATGGCTTATTACTTGGGTAAAAATTTCTCCATCAGCTTTTGTTCCTCCTCCCACTGTTCACTTTTACTGTTTGCATTCATGTTTGATGTATCCAATGTCAAGACAGGACAGGACCTGGGACAAAACAGAAACAATAAATATGTTAATGAATGTGCTGTACTCCATCCTCCCCCCAATTAAATTAAGGGTGAAAGGTTACCCCTTTTCTATTAAAAATGCATCAGGAATGTCTGGGGCCGGGGTGGGGGTTCTTCTCAAAATATTGACTTTAACAAAGAAAAATTTCTGAATACATGAATGATGTTTAAAAAGTAAGTCTTTGTGTTTTAGCATGGAAATTGGATGCATTTTCTTTTAGAAGACAGTATCCCTAACAATAAAAAATACACTTTTAAAAGATTCACATATATTAACTCATCTGATTTTCAGAATAACCCTATGAGGTGTAGGTAGCATTTTATTATTGTTTTACAGAGACAGTAAGTGACGCATGGGGAGGCTGACTTGCCCAAGGTCACTTAGGTGAAACCAGAATTTCAAATCATGTGCTCTCTGTGGAAAATACTATGTTGGCTTTTGTCCAGAGGCCATCCTGATAAAGGATGGTGGTGATCAGTATTATGAGTCTTCTGTAATTGAGATCCATGTTTTGATTCAGTCTCTTAGTCCAGATATACTGTAGAGAAGGTGGAGGGCCAAAGAAAACCCCCCTTTTCTATCTGCTGAAAACGAAATCCTCATTTAGAACCTTCTCTGACTTGTAAACCCTACACATGGGTAGAATTAGTGACTTCCTCCTCTCTTTACCTGCTTGAAACCTCCACTGTGGTTGCTTTCGGTTAGTGCCATGCTACCGGTAATTTGGTTTATACAACTTATCATGTTGTATTAAGTTTCACTGTTAATGTGAACTGTTTAGTGGTAGGGTTTGTGTCCTAATAACCTTTATGAAACAACACTGTAAAGTAATTATTGTATGTTGTAGTGTCATTTTATAGATTTATAACCAGAGATGTTAGGCAACTTGTTGAAAGTCAGAGAAATAGTAGACAGCAGGGTATGAATAAAATCCAAGTTTCCTGGTTCTTGGTCCAGAGTACTTTCTGCCATTCCAGAAAGATCAATTTAGGGTAAGAGTCTTGACTTCTTAAAGGAATAGAATCACATCCAGAGTGAACATCATCCTGCCAGGGGCATCCTGGGGAGCATATTCTTCCAATTCTCTCTTGTGTTTCATGTTCTGTTCTCTACCAGTGATGTAAACCTATTTCTATTATAAAAAGAAGGAAGTGTTTTTCAGGGAAAAGCAATCTGTATAGGTTGTACTTCTAGTTCCTGTAAGGCTGCCCCAGTTTTTCCTTTTATAAAATAGAGTTGACTGCAGGTAACAGCTCCCAGTCGTAAAGAGAAAGATTATAAAGATTAACTGATTTTTTTTAAATGTGTAAATTGCCTTAACTGTTTCAAAGGTAAATGATTTAGAAATATAAGATAGTAATAGTACTGTTTTATTTCTACCACTCTGTTATAAACCTGGAGATAATTAACACTATGAGTTGCTTAATATGGTGTGAGTTTTCTCCCAAAGGTAACTTCTGTTGTGCGCAGCTGGGATTCCATTGCTTCAAGCAGTAATCTGAGTGTCTCAGTTACTCAACTAAGATTTAATGGTACTTCTTGTGGTGGTGCCTGAGAATATTTTATGAAAGGAAGTTAGGGATAAATATACAAAGATTACTGTTAACTTCACATAATGATTTGTAGGGAGAGCTGTCATCCATGAATTTATCTAAATCCTTTGCATACCAGTCATAGAAAGTAAACTCCCCCTGCCTGGGGTGCACCTTCAGCTGCCTCAGTGACGTAGAATTGAAGAGCTTGCTTCCTACCAAGGTAGCATGTCTCTTCATCCTATAATAGAGATACTTTAAGAATTTTGCCCAGTTTTCAGATGCTGTCACTAGGGAATTAAACTTTAGAAATGTCTTGTGCCTTTTACAAATCTCGTACAGACATGTCCCAATTGTACAGTGTAGAAGGGCTTTTGCTGAGCACATCTTTGTTTCCAAGTTCAGCAAGGTGTTAGATTTATTTTGGAATGCCCTCGGTGGTGTGGCATTATATTTTAAATGTCTTTCTCCCATTAACATAGAGAAATTGAAGGTATTTTACATGGAGCTTATTACATCCTCACATTTCCCTTGTTTCCTGGCCTGGCAGGGCCTCCATTGTTAGCTTTCAGGCCATAACTTAAGAATTGTTTCTAATTAGTGTGGATATGGCTTACTGACCTTCTCTACCATTTGGGGAAAAAATGATATTTTTGTCACTTTACTGGAGCAATGGAAGAATATTTTTCAGGCCAACAGACAGGAAAGAAAGGTTTGTGTATTAAAGAAAAAATAGACACTGTCCGTACTATGTCTTTCTATGCTTCTTAAGTCTTTCTGATATTAAACTTGAAGAAAAGAAGAAAGTAGATAATCAGGGAACCCACAGTGAGGAGTGTTCAAAAACAGGCCAAGATTTTGATGAAAATAGAAAAATTGGAACAGTAAGATCTTAAACGCAATCTGTTCCCAGTTCGGTTCAGAAGAAATTAAAGTTGGAGAGTATAGCATGCAAATAAAAACCTTTGCATAAGGCTTATACCTTTTGGTGAATTAAAAAAATAAATATCTTTATTTTCTGGCATATATCCATCATTACTCTTTACTGAATATTTCATTGCTCAGGAATATTTTATACCTTCCTCTTTATGAAAGAAGGGTGACAGGCTGTGCTTTCATTCTCGGTTGTGCATTTAACTATTCTTTAAAGATCAGTGGTAGTAACTGAAGCCAAAATATTGTTCATTGTACTTCATATTTTCAAGAAGACTTCTTCAAATGTATAATAAAGATAAGATCAGAATATTAATAAGAACTGGTTTATAATATTGAAGATTTAATGATAGTTTCACTACTGCTCAGGTTTGGAACAACTGCGAATTTCTCTTTTGCAGAAATGTGTTGTGTGTGTGGCGTAAAAAGTCACAGAGGCCTGTTGACTTTTTTGTTTCTTGTTTTACTTTGAATATCACCCCTATATCTCAGAGTCAACCAACTCAGTGTGGATGAGTCTAGTTTGACTGCTCTTTCCCTGCATACAAACCAGAGTAAAAGTGGCCAGTGCGATGGGGAACCTAGTGCTGCAGGTTAGTGAAGTCTCAGAGTCCACATCTGTAAAATGAAGAATATAGAAGTGGCTCCTCACAGAGTTGTGGGCTTTAGTTAACACACATCCAGTTTTGGAACAGTGCTTAAAACAGTATGTTCTCGATAAATGTTAGCTGATGCTATCACTACTGCTACAATTATTACTGCTATTAGCCTTGTTACTCTGCAAAATGCTAGGTGAGCTAGGGGGCAGACATAGGATCGTGGCTCAGTTCTGAGCTGCATCGCCATGAGCAGGGGTGCTTCTGAAGGCATCAGCGAGATCAGAGAACACACCTGACTTGCATTCCCCTGCTGTCCTATCTTCTCATTCCCTGCCGCCTGTGCTTACCTCACTGGAGTAGTACGCCTGACTATTGCAAAGGATTGTCACCTGGAGAGTTTCCCCTTAATGTATCCATAGAACATGTTTCCTCCTCCGAGTTGCACTAGACAGTAGCTTTGAAATCCGTATGTACGTAGCCCCCTCAGTAGCTTACACCACCTCTCAGAGCTGCAGATGTAGTTATAATGGAGACATCAATGTGAAATAGAGGCAGTGATGCCTAACTGAAAGGATCATTTGGATCAAACAGAACGTTTATAATGCTTGCCCAGTGCTCAGAGCACTGTAGTATAGGTGCTCAGTTAGCACTGCTGCCTTCCCCTTTCTTTCCAGTTCTTTGTCTTTACTGTGCACCTCTATCCATATTTTGGGCTTTTTCTCTCATGTGGGCGATTGTAACAGCCTCCTTCCTTGTTCTAGTTTCTCTCATCCTGTCCTCCGCTCCTATCTCCTTATCCTGCTTCAAATGAATTCTAGATTATAAAATTTGTGAATGAATTCTTCAAAAGAAAAGAAAAAATGAGAAACTCTTTTTTGGCAACACGATGGCCTACAAATTCCAAAACTCGTACATTATGAAACATCTAAAAGTGATTAAAATATTTTTAAACACCTTTTAAATGAGTGGATGAACCTGTAACAATGAAAGGGAAATGAGTACAAATCTAGGAGGTGAGCTAGCCCTGGGACTGCTAATCCCTCAGGGCGTCTGTGGATCTGGGTGCCCAAGGAAGTACTGGAGATAAAACTACCAGCTTTTAGCACAGAGGACAAAAAGATAGAGTATGAAGGAGCAGTGAAGCCGCCTGTGGGGTAGACTGAGAAGTTAGAGTATCAGAAGTTTCAATAGCGGAGACAATGGAGAGACAGTATTCAAACATATGATGACTGCAAGTGTTTGGAAATGATACCTGAGAAGCCCAGAGCTGGATAAACGTGAAGAAACCTGTACATAAACAACATGAAGTAATGTCTTCATGAGAAAAGGTAATTGTCCACCTAGACTTTTTTTTAATTAATTAAGTAATTAATTTTGGGCTGCATTGGGTCTTTGTTGCTGCGCACGGGCTTTCTCTAGTTGTGGCGAGCTAGGGCTACTGTTCTTTGCGGTGCTTGGGCTTCTCATGCCGGTGGCTTCTCTTGTTGTGGAGCATGGGCTGTAGGTGCGCAGGCTTCAGTAGTTGTGACACACGGGCTCAGTAGTTGTGGCTCGTGGGCTCTAGAGCACAGGCTCAGTAGTTGTAGCGCATGGGCTCAGTTGCTCCGTGGCATGTGGGATCTTCCCAGACCAGGGCTCGAACCCGTGTCCCCTGCATTGGCAGGCAGATTCTCAACCACTGTGCCACCAGGGAAGTCCCTAGAATTTTTTATGAAATAAAGACATTTTCATATGAAGAAAAACAGAAAAAGATTTGCCACCAAAAGACCCTCACTAAAAGAACTTCTAAGTATAGATTTCAATAAGTAATTGAAAATGGCCTCCAAAAACAACCTGAGTTACAGAAGTAACAAATAAAGGTAATATTATAGTAAACATGAGGGAAAATCTAAGCAGACAGTGGCAATTTTTACAAAATGTCTACTTCAGTAGTATTAAACGAGACAAAAGTAATAGCCACTGTTATCATGTAAGGTTGGAGACAGTTGATGAGTTAAAATACACCAAGATTCTTTTATTTTCAAGAAGAAGGAAAGCAGTCTTTGGACTCTGGGTATGCATGTTAAAAATAGCCGTGGAAGCGTAGTCTAGTGCACAAAACGGTATCTTTTGATCAAGTTTGGCAAACACCTTTTCACAGTAGGCACCCAGATATTTGTTAAAATGCATCTACCTACCAACCCGCTACCACCCTTGTAGTTAGAGCCTTGCAGTAGGATACATCCAGTTTCCAGTCAGTAATTTCACTGATTCCTTCCACCATGTTCATTATGTAACTACAGTTATAGCTCTTTCCCCAGCCTTCTGTACTTAATAATGAATGTGCTATGATGTCAGATTTAACTCCCTCTACAGTTGTCATTATGAGGGACAATCCTCCTCATTCAGTGGGGTCCAGCCCTTGTGTTTCACATGGCAAGCCTCACCGAGGGTGCAAAAGCCATAGCCACACTGTGTGTGTGTGGCTTTAAAATCAGGGCCACTGAGGCTGCCTCTACAGCCTTCCCATCCTGTTTAGTGCACAGTGGTCCCTTTCTTCCCTGAATTCCACTGTAAAATGGAGGTAATACTAGTGTCTTATTTTTAGCATTGTGGTGTGCGTTAAACAACTAAGTTATAATTGACCAAAAACAAGATTAAGTTTTACACTTCTGTGGGAGCTGGAAAAATAGAGCATGGCACACAGGGTTAATGCTCCCTGACTCAGCATTGGTCACCCACAGGTGACTTGCGATCAGAGTTTGGTTGGAGAGATCTTTGGGATCCATTTCTAGGAGGCTTAGTGTGGTAAAGATGAAGATCTGTTAAAAGTTTTTGTGAACATGTACACGAATTTGTTACCAAATTGGTGGACTAGACCCACACTGGGGTCCTAACCCGGGTGGAGACTCCTTGTCTCCGTCAAGGAGGTTATTTTTCTGCTCGGATTCACACAGCCACTAATGAAACCAATGAAGAGCCTGGGACAGCACAGCCTTTATTCAATGGCCAAAGAATGGAAAGAAGCCAGAACTCGGTTCCCAAATCAACTTCTCAACCCAATTCGGGCAGAGACACAATGTACATAGGAGGGTCCAGGTGAAAGGGTGGGAATTGGAAAGAGAGGGAGGAATATTCATGAATAGAGGTGTGGTTTGGATCCGGACCTGATGCAACACTCCTCTTCAGTCCTTGTATGGGCTTTTCCAGTTGTTGTCATGGCAGTTGTCAACTATCCTGGTGTCATTGGGTGTGTCGATTAGCTAATCTGGCTCAAGGTCACTGGAAGTCAAATCTTCCCCCATCTTGGGCTTAGTTGGTTCTGACCAGTTCTTCTTTTTCTCCTTGCAGCTTCCTCCTGAAACTTAGATAAGAGCAATTGGTTTGCATTTGAGGGAGGGGTGGGGTTATGATTCTGGGGCAACAACCTTGGTAACAGATTAATAGATTTCTACTTGAAAAGCAGAAAACTAGATTTGTAAACCTTTAAACTGAAGGAATCTCAAGATGCCACTAAATTAGTTTTAGGGCTTTGGGGAAAGCCTTTCAAATCCAGGACCTGTGTTCCTCCTATAGAAAACAGAAGGGTTTCTCTAAGTTCTTCTCCAGCATTAGCCAGTGCTTTGCCTTAAGTTATATGAATTATCCACATTTTAAAATGAAGCAGCTGAAGTCCTGAGAGGTTGGGAGACTGGTCGGGAGTTACCGAATTAGGGTTAGTGGGTGAGAGGAGAGGTTTGAGACAAGGTCTAGAGACCAGCTGGTCTGCCTTCCAGCAGGTACCTCCACCACACCGCTGCCTCTGTCCTGCTCTGCAGCAGCTCCTGCAGCCCGGGGCCACTTCTGTGTGCCCTGCTCTCACATGGCCCAGATCAGAATTTGACATCTATTGAAAAAGGCAGTCAACATTTATTTCATATATATATATATATATATATATATATATATGTATATATATATATATAATGATCTATGGCTTTCTTTATAGTAGCCACTTGTTTTTCTTTATAAAGAAGGTTATGGAGCTTCCCTGGTGGCGCAGTGGTTAAGAATCCACCTGCCAACGCAGGGGACAAGGGTTTGAGTCCTGGTCCGGGAAGTTCCCACATGCCGCGCAGCAACTAAGCTTGTGTGCCACAACTACCGAGCCTGCGCTCTAGAGCTGCGAGCCACAACTACTGAGACCACGAGCCACAGCTACTGAAGCCCACACTCCTAGAGCCCATGCTCCACAACAAGAGAAGCCACCGCAATGAGAAGCCCCCGCGCCGCAACGAAGAGTAGCCCCTGCTCGCCGCAACTAGAGAAAGCCCACGTGCAGCAACGAAGACCCAACACAGCCAAAAATAAATAAATAAAATAAATAAATTTTTTTAAAAAAGAAGATTATGGTATACGTTTTTTGATCATTTATTTTTGAGTACACACTTTAAAACCTTACGTGATGGAAACAGATGGGATGAAATTTTTTTATTTCCCCTGGAAACCTACAGAGTGGATGTTTTGAGTCCTATTTTGCCAGGTGGATATCTCAGTATGGTGTTGGCAGGAGCACCCATGTTCTGTAGGTGGCTATTCACCTACTTTCCAAGTCTAACGATTCTTCAGTCAAAGGAGATTTAAAAGATTTACTTAAGAATAATGCACTTCCTAATTTAATCAGGCATCCAGGTTAAAGACAGCCTAAAGACAGCCAAATAGTTGATAACAGAATAAGAATAAATGGCCCTTCCTGCATATTTGGTAGACATTAGAGAAATGGTATTCAGGTAACAACCTTTTCCAGTTACAGATTTTAATTTTATCAAGATTAAGAATAAATAGTAAACTGTTTTGCTAATCTGTGCTTTTACTTTAGGACAATCTGTAAAGTTTTATATAAGTCAATAGAGAAATTCTACTTTATACTCCAGGAAAATATAAATAAAGGAAATATAAGGACTTCCGGAAGAAACTTAGTTTGGAGAATTTTTATAAAGGTGCCTAATGTCTGCCTTGCACTATGCTAGGTTCTGTGAATTCTGAAGATGAAGGATATCTGTTCTCAGGTTATTCACAGTCTACTGAAAGAGACATTTAGAAAAAAAAAAAATTATGTTACAGGGCAGCATGATCTGCAGCAGAGGTATCACAAATTGCCACAGGAGTAATAATAATTAAAGTTACAGTCCAGCTGATGGATGTTTGGGAGAAAGGCCAAGAGGAGTCCTTTTGTATTCCGGGACTTTTTTCTTATGACTCCTGGAAACTTTGACGAAGCCATGAAGGCTCTGGTTCGTGAGCCCTTAGATTAATGTGTATTTCCAATATGCCTCTTGCTTTTTCAGTCTTTTAGTCACCTCTACTGGAGCATGGACCGCAGAGCCTTGCTGCTTGGACTCAGAATCCTGCTTCTCCTCTTCCTAGTTATGTGACCATAAGCAGAGTACTTCTCTGTGCTTCAGTTTTATAAAAAGACAAGAGTAATAGTACCTACCTCACAGTGTTATTGTGAGGATTAAATGAGATAATACTGCCTGTTATACAGTAAGGCTCAAGAAAATTTTAGTTCTCATTATTATTAGTCTCGGTAGCAAATAAACCAGGAACATTGAAGCATAATCACCATGTTGACCTTTTAGGTTCTCCTTCGAAAAACGCAAATTTCCATCAAATAAAATTTTTCAATTTTTTTCCCTTTCTAGCTCCAAGAGGAAAGCGAGGATGGAAGACCTTTTATGCTGTACTAAAGGGAACAGTTCTTTACTTGCAAAAGGTAAAAGTAGATACAAAAAAATGAAGCCTGTAAAACTTTATGAAGTGATAATTAGACAGGTTACCTAGAAAATATTCACTTTGTACAAAGAGGCCACATCAAACACCCAAAAGACTGTTTAATTGATATCTAAATTCTCTTTTAGATTTTTTTTTTGTTTCTGGTGCAAAAATTGTTTTGGAAATTATTTATATATATATGTATATATATTACATTTTATAAATATAAAAGGTTATATACATGTATATGTGAGTGTATGTGATCAGAGGGAGTGGATGAGCTGTGTTCTAATTATATTCAATTAGAAATGTTGAATATAAGTTTAGACTTCATATTGTCTATTCAGGTTCAGATTGTGGTAACACTTGTTTCAATGGGTATTTATACTATAGATTAGTTTTATCCCTCATTTATTTAGTTATTTATCTTCATTTAGATCCTACCTAAATCTAGAAACACATTTTCTTTCAAGTCCTGGTATTTAACACTGCAAATGTATTCCAGTTACCTGGGTAAGTGTTTGACCATACCATTTCCTGTCAGGGTCCTTTCTTCTAATCCCCAAGTCTGGAAATTAGTTTGGTATCAAGTTTATATATTCTGACCTTTGAAGGCTAGTCCCTGGAGCTTCTGCCTCCCTAGCTCTGTGTGCGTGGAGATGGGAAAGTTGTGTCTTGACTGGAATAAGTGAACCACGTCCCAGGGCCCAACAGGACTCTAGCTCCCACCTCAAAGGAAAGCTTGGAAATACTTTTTTCTTTTTAGTGTGATAAAAAACATAATGTGAGATCTCCCTCAATAAAATTTTAAGTGAATAGTACAGTATTATAAACTTTATAAGCACCATGTTGTACAGTAGATCTGTAGAAACTTTCCGTCTTGCATGACAAACAATACCCCATGAACAGCAGTTCTCCCATTTCCCCCTCTCCCCAGCCCCTAGCAACCACCTTTCTACTCTGTTTTTGTAAGTTTGACTCTCTCAGATACTTCACATAAATGGCAACAAGCAATGTTTGTCCTTCTGTGACTGGCTGATTTCACTTAACGTAAAAGGTTCATCCATGTTACAGCATATGACAGGATTTTCCTCTTTTTTATGACTGAACAATATTCCATTGTTTACTTCATTTTCTTTTTCCATTCATTCGTCCATGGACATTTATGTTGTTTCCACCTCTTGGTTATTGTGAACAATACTGCAGTGAACATGGTGTGCAGATATGTCTTTGAGATCCTGATTTCAGTTCCCAGAAGTGGAATTGCTGGATCATATGATAGTTCTACTTTAAATTTTTTGAAGAACCTCTATATTGTTTTCCACAGTGGCTGAATCATTTTAAATTTACACCAACAATGCACAGGAGTTCCAATTTCTCCAAATGCATGTCAACATGTGTTATTTTCTGGGTTGTTTTAAAAAAAATATTTTTTAATAATGGCCATACTAACAGGCATGAGATGATACTTCCTTGTGATTTTGATTTACATTTTCCTGACAATTAGTGATGATGAGCATTTTTTCATAGCCCTGTTGACCATATGTATGTTGTCTGTGGAGAAATGTTTTATTCAGATCCTTTGACCATTTTTTAATCAGGTTATTTGGGTTTTTTGCCCTTGAGTTTAGGAATTTCTTATATATTTTGAATATTAATCCCTTATCATATATGTGGTTTTCAGGTATTTTCTCCCATTCTGTAGGTGGCCTTTTCACTCTCTTGATTGTTTCCTTTGTTGTGCAGAAGCTTTTTAGTTTTACGTAATCCCGTTTCTCTATTTTTGTTTTTGTTACCTGTTGTTTTGGTGTCGTATCCAAGAAATCATTGCCAATGTCAATGCCAAGAAGCTTTTCCTCTGTGGTTTCTTCTAGGAGTTTCATAGTTTCAAAGCTTAAACATTTAAATCCGTGATGAGTTGACTTTTGTGTATGGTGTATGTTAAGGATGAACTTGCATTCTTTTTCACGTGGACATCCAGTTTTCCTAGTAGTATTTGTTGAGGAGATTATCTTTTCTCCTTTGTGTTCTTTTGGGACCCTGTGGAAGATCAGTTGATGGGATTGTTTCTGGGCTGTCTATTCTGTTACATTGGACTACATGTATGTCTTTATACCACTACCATAATTTTTTGATTACTATGGCTTTGAAATATGTTTAGAAATGGAGAAGTGTGAGGATTCTAAATTTGTTATTCTTTCTCAATATCATTTGGAGCATTCAGGATCCTTTGTAGTTCCATATGAATTGTGAAGGTGAATTTTTCAATTTCTGCAAAAACTACCATTGGGATTTTGATAAGGATTACATTGAATCTGTAGGTGACTTTGGATAGTATGGGCATTTTGATAATATTAAGTCTTCCAATCCATGAACATAGGGTGTCTTTCCATTTATTTGCGTCTTTAAATTCTATCAGCAGTGTTTCGTACTTTTTATTGTATAAGCTTTTCACTCCCTTTATTAAGTTTATTCCTAAAGTATTTTATTGTGTTTGATTCTGTTGTAAATGGAATTGTTTTCTTAATTTCCTTTTTGGATTGTTCATCATTAGTTTATAGAAATGCAACTGATCTTTACACGTTGACTTTTGTATCCTGCAACTTTGCTGAATTTATTTCTTAGTTCTAACAGTTCTTTTGTGTAATCTTTAGAGTTTTCTGTATTTAAGGTCATGGAATTTGTAAACAAAGATAATTTTACTTTTTCCTTTCCTATTTAGATGTCTTTAATTATTTTTTCTTCTCTGATGGCTGGGCTAGGACTTCAGTACTATGTTGAATAGAAATGCCAAGAGTGAGCATTTTTGTCTTGTTTCTTTTCTTAAAGAAAAAGCCTTCAGTTTTTCACCATTGAGTATGATGTTAGCTGTGGGCTTTTTATATATGATCTTTATTATAGTGAAGTAATTTCTTTTTATTCCTAGTTTGTAGAATGTTTTTATCATGTGAAAGGTTGTTGAATTTTTATTAAATGCTTTTTCTGCATCTATTGAGATGATCATGTGATTTGTAACATTTGTTATGTTAATATGGTTTATCATACTAGTTAATTTTCATAAGTTGAGGCATTCTTGCATTCCAGGGGTAAATCCCAGTTGGTCATGGTGTATGCACCTTTCTTTTTTTTTGCGGTACACGGGCCTCTCACTGCTGTGGCCTCTCCCGTTGTGGAGCACAGGCTCTGGACGTGCAGGCCCAGCGGCCATGGCTCACAGGCCCAGCCGCTCCGTGGCATGTGGGATCCTCCCAGACCGGGGCATGAACCCGTGTCCCCTGCATCGGCAGGTAGACTCTCAACCACTGCGCCACCTGGGAAGCCCCTGCACCTTTCATAATATGATGTTGGATTTGGTTTGCTGATATTTCGTTGTGGATTTTTGAGTCTATATTCATCAGAGATATGGCCTGTAGTTTTCTTTTCTTGTAGTATCGTTTTCTGGTTTTGGTATCAGGCTAATGCTGGCCTCATGAAATGATTTTAGAAGTGTTCCCTCCTCTTGAATATTTTATAAGAATTTGAGAAGGATTGGCGTTAATTCTTTAAGAGTTGGGTAGAATTTACTTGTAAGGCTGAATGGTCCTCGACTTTTCTTTGTTGGGAGGTTTTTGATTACTGATTTAATCTACATGCTAGTTATAGGTCTATTCTGATTTTTATTCATAATTCAGTTTTAGCAAATTGTGTTTCTAGGGATTTACCCATTTGTTCTAGATTGTCCAATTTGTTGGTGTATAATTGTTCATAGTTGTTTCTTATAATATTTTTATTTCTCTGACATTAGTTGTAATGTCTCATCTTTCATTTCTGATTTTACTTATTTGAGTCTTCTCTCTGTTTTCCTTAGTAGTCTAGTTAAAGGATTGTCAATGTTATTATTTTCAAAAAACCAACTCTTAATTTCAATGATTTTTTTTCCCTCTACTGTTTTTCTGATCTCTGTTTCATTTATTTCTGTACTAATCTTTAGTTTTTGAGGGAAGTGAATTTTATTTGAGCTGCTGGCGTTTTGAAGATTTACTCTTTTCTTCTGTTACAAATAGGTTTTTAAGACAACTAAGGAGAGATTATCACCCTTGAGGTATGATACTAAAATTAGTGTTTTCACATCTAAGACATTATTACTTGTAAGTCAGTCAAAATTACTGCTATTTAATTTTTATTTTAGCACATAAAGATAGGTTTTTGTTTTTAGGACAAATTATCTCAAATGCTTGTTTTAAAAATGTAGTTCTTTTTTTTAAAATTTATTTATTTTAGTTATTTATATTTGGCTGCACTGGGTCTTCATTGCTGCTCTTGGGCTCTCTCTTGCTGCAGCAAGCTGGGGCCACTCTTCATTGTGGTGTGCAGGCTTCTCATTGCAGTGGTCTCTCCCATTGCGGAACACGGGCTCTTGGCACGCGGGCTTCCGTAGTTGTGGCATGTGAGCTCAGCAGCTGTGGCCCGCAGGCTCCAGAGCGCAGGCTCAGCAGCTGTGGCACACGGGCCCAGCTGCTCCACAGCATGTGGGATCTTCCCAGACCAGGGCTCAAACCCACGTCCCCTGCATTGGCAGGCGGGCTCTCAGTCACTGCGCCACCAGGGAAGCCCAAAAATATAGTTCTACTTTGTACCAAACTTGAAATATTTAGAAAAATTAGCATCATGATCAGTATTCCAGCTTACGTCTTCAGAATTTCACAGTTGATGCAAAATGTTTATTATTTTTCTTATTGTTATGTTGATATGAATCCTTTATGTATGTAAAGTCCACTTGCTAACAAGGGCTACACTGAAGCTATGTAAACTCCCTAATAATTGGATCTGTGTCCTAGCATGTGGCACACCAACATTTTAAAAAAGGGTCTCTGAGCAACTTTGACGAATATTGTTTGCTATCTTGTTTTTTTGAGGTTCGTCTCCCATTTATTATTTTTCCTTTTTTTTTTTATTTAAGTATAATTGACCTACAACACTATGTTAGTTTCTGGTACACAACATAGTGATTCGATATTTTTTATATATTACAAAATGAACACCACAATAAGTCTAGTTACCGTCTGTCACCATATAAAGTTATTATATTATTATTAACTGTATTCCCCATGCTGTACATTTAATCCTTGTGACTCATTTATTTGGTGACAGAAGTGTGTACCTCTTAATCTCCCTCACCTATTTTATTCACTCCTCCACCCTCCTCTCTCTGGCAACCACTTGTTTGTATTCTGTATCTATGACTCTTTTTGTTTTGTTATGTTTGTATTGTTTTTTAAATTGTACATGCAAGTGAAATCATGTGGTGTTTGTCTTTCTCTGACTTATTTCACTTAGCATAGTAACCTCTAGGTCCATCCATGTTATTGCAAGTGGCAAGATTTCATTCTTTTTCTATTGCTGAGTAATATTCTGTTATAAATGTATATATGCCACATTCATCTATCAGTGGACATTTAGGTTGCTTCCATATCTTGGCTATTGTAAATAATGCTGCAATGAACATAGGGGTGCATGAATCTTTTTAAAATAGCATTTTTGTTTTCTTCAGAAAAATACCCAGAAATGGAATGGCTGGATCTTATGGTAGTTCTGTTTTTTAAATTTTGAGGGACATCCAAACTGTTTTCCGTAGTGGCTGCACCAGTTTACATTCCTGCCAACAGTGCACAAGGATTCCTATCTCCACATCCTTGCCAACACATTGTTTATTGTCTTTTGGATTACAGCCATTCTGACAGGTATGATGTAATATCTCATTGTAGTCTTGATTTGCATTTCCCTGATGATTAGTGATGTTGAGCATGTTTTCATCCATCTGTTGGCCATTTGTGTCTTCTTTGGAAAATGTCTATTTAAGTCCTCTGCCCATAATTTCATCAGCTTGTTTTATTTTGTTTTGATGTTGAATTATATGGAACCTTTGTATATTTAGGATATTAACCCCTTATCAGATATTATTGCTTCAGAGATCTTCTCTGATTTAGTAGACTGTCTTTTCATTTTATTAATAGTTTTCTTAATTGTGCAAAAGCTTTTTCGTTTGATGTAGTGCCATTTGTTTATTTTTGCATTTCTTTCTCTTGCCTAAGGAGACGTATCCAAAAAATATTGCTTAGACCAATGTCAAAGAGCATACTGCCTGTGTTTTCTTCTAGGAATTTTATGATTTTACATCTTCCATTCAAGTCTTTAACCCATTTTGAGTTTATTTTTTATAGGTTGTGAGAAAGTAGTCCAGTTTAATTCTTTGGAATGTAACTGTCCAGTTTTCCCAGCAACATTTATTGAAGAAGCACTCTTTCCCACCTTTTCCCTAGATTTATTCTGAGATATTTATCCTTTTTGTTGCAATTGTTAATGGGATTGTTTTCTTTCTATTAGTTTGTTGTTAGTGTAAAGAAACACAGAATTGCTTTTGTATCCTGTAACTTTACTGAATTAATTTATTAGTTCTAATAGTTTTTTTTGTCATCTTTAGGATTTTCTAAATATAGTATCATCTGGAAACTGTGACTTTTACTTCCTCCTTTCCAGTTTGGATGCCTTGTATTTCTTTTTCTTGCCTGATTGCTGTGGCTAGCGCTTCCAGTCCTATGTTGAATAAAAGTGGCAATAGTGGCCATTGTTGTCTTGTTCCTGATTATAGAAGAAATGCTTTCAGCTTTTCACAGTTGATAATGATATTGGCTGTAGGTTTGTCATATGTGGCTTTTATTAGGTTGAGGTATGTTCCCTCTGTACCCACTTTGTTGAAAGTTTTTATTACAAATGGACGTTGAATTTTGTCAGAAGCTTTTTCTGCATCTATTGAGATGGTCATGAGTTTTATTCTTCAGTTTGTTACTGTGGTGTATCATTGATGCTTTGTGGATATTGAACCCTCCTTGCATCCTAGAATAAATTCTACTTAATTGTGGTGTATGATCTCTTAATGTATTTTTGAATTCAATTTGCCAATATTTTGTTGAGGATTTTTGTATCAATGTTCAGTGCGGATAGTAACCTACAGTTGTCTTTTTTTTTTTTTTTAACATCTTTATTGGGGTATAATTGCTTTACAATGGTGTGTTAGTTTCTGCCCCATAACAAATTGGATCAGTTATACATATACATATGTTCCCATATCTCTTCCCTCTTGCGTCTCCCTCCCTCCCACCCTCCCTATCCCACCCCTCCAGGCGGTCACAAAGCACCGAGCCGATATCCCTGTGCCATGCGGCTGCTTCCCACTAGCTATCTACCTTACGTTTGTTACTGTGTATATGTCCATGACTCTCTCTCGCCCTGTCACAGCTCACCCTTCCCCCTCCCCATATCCTCAAGTCCGTTCGACAGTAGGTCTGTGTCTTTATTCCTGTCTTACCCCTAGGTTCTTCATGACATTTTTTTGTTCTTCTTAAATTCCATATATATGTGTTAGTATACGGTATTTGTCTTTTTCTTTCTGACTTACTTCACTCTGTATGACAGACTCTAGGTCTATCCAGCTCATTACAAATAGCTCAATTTCGTTTCTTTTTATGGCTGAGTAATAGTCCATTGTGTATATGACCCACATCTTCTTTATCCATTCATCCGATGATGGGCACTTAGGTTGTTTCCATCTCTGGGCTATTGTAAATAGAGCTGCAATGAACATTTTGGTACATGACTCTTTTTGAATTCTGGTTTTCTCAGGGTGTATGCCCAGTAGTGGGATTGCTGGGTCATATGGTAGTTCTATTTGTAGTTTTTTAAGGAACCTCCATACTGTTCTCCATAGTGGCTGAACCAATTCACATTCCCACCAGCAGTGCAAGAGCGTTCCCTTATCTCCACACCCTCTCCAGCGTTTCCTGTTTCTAGATTTTTTGATGATGGCCATTCTGACTGGTGTGAGATGATATCTCATCGTACTTTTGATTTGCATTTCTGTAATGATTAATGATGTTGAGCATTCTTTCATGTGTTTGTTGGCAGTCTGTATATCTTCTTTGGAGAAATGTCTATTTAGGTCTTCTGCCAATTTTTGGATTGAGTTGTTTGTTTTTTTGTTATTGAGCTGCATGAGCTGCTTGTAAATTTTGGAGATTAATCCTTTGTCAGTTGTTTCATTTGCACATATTTTCTCCCATTCTGAGGGTTGTCTTTTGGTCTTGTTTATGGTTTCCTTTGCTGTGCAAAAAGCTTTGAGGTTTCATTAGGTCTCATTTGTTTATTTTTGTTTTTATTTCCATTACTCTAGGAGGTGGGTCAGAAAGGATCTGGCTGTGATTTATATCATAGAGTGTTCTGCCTGTTTTCCTCTAAGAGTTTGATAGTTTCTGTCCTTACATTTAGATCTTTAATCCATTTTGAGCTTATTTTTGTGTATGGTGTTAGGGAGTGATGTAATCTCATACTTTTACATGTATCTGTCCAGTTTTCCCAGCACCACTTATTGAAGAGGCTGTCCTTTCTCCACTACACATTCCTGCCACCTTTATCAAAGATAAGGTGTCCATATGTGCGTGGGTTTATCTCTGGGCTTTCTATCCTGTTCCATTGATCTATCTTATTGTTTTTGTGCCAGTACCATACTGTCTTGCTTACTGTAGCTTTCTAGTATAGTCTGAAGTCAGGGAGCCTGATTCCTCCAGCTCCTTTTTTCGTTCTCAAGATTGCTTTGGCTATTCGGGGTCTTTTGTGTTTCCATACAAATTGCGAAATTTTTTGTTCTAGTTCTGTGAAAAGTGCCAGTGGTAGTTTGATAGGGATTGCATTGAATCCATAGTTTGCTTTGGGTAGTATAGTCATTTTCACAATGTTGATTCTTCCAATCCAAGAACATGGTATATCTCTCCATCTATTTGTATCATCTTTAATTTCTTTCATCAGTGTCTTATAATTTTCTGCATACAGGTCTTTTGTCTCCTTAGGTAGGTTTATTCCTAGATATTTTATTCTCTTTGTTGCAGTGGTAAATGGGAGTGTTTTCTTGATTTCAATTTCAGATTTTTCATCATTAGTATATAGGAATGCCAAAGATTTCTGTGCATTAATTTTGTATCCTGCTACTTTACCAAATTCATTGATTAGCTCTAGTAGTTTTCTGGTAGCATCTTTAGGATTTTCTATGTATAGTATCATGTCATCTGCAAACAATGACAGCTTTACTTCTTCTTTTCCGATTTGGATTCCTTTTATTTCCTTTTCTTCTCTGATTGCTGTGGCTAAAACTTCCAAAACTATGTTGAATAACAGTGGTGAGAGGGGCAACCTTGTCTTGTTCCTGATCTTAGTGGAAATGCTTTCAGTTTTTCACCATTGAGGACGATGTTGGCTGTGGGCTTGTCATATATGGCCTTTATTATGTTGAGGAAAGTTCCCTCTATGCCTACTTTCTGCAGGGTTTTTATCATAAATGGGTGTTGAATTTTGTCAAAAGCTTTCTCTGCATCTATTGAGATGATCATATGGTTTTTCTCCTTCAATTTGTTAATATGGTTTATCACATTGATAGATTTGCGTATATTGAAGAATCCTTGCATTCCTGGAATAAACCCTACTTGATCATGGTGTATGATCCTTTTAACGTGCTCTTGGATTCTGTTTGCTAGTATTTTGTTGAGGATTTTTGCATCTATGTTCATCAGTGATATTGGCCTATAGTTTTCTTTCTTTGTGACATCCTTGTCTGGTTTTGGTATCAAGGTGATGGTGGCCTCGTACAATGAGTTGGGGAGTGTTCCTCCCTCTGCTATATTTTGGAAGAGTTTGAGAAGGATAGGTGTTAGCTCTTCTCTAAATGTTTGATAGAATTCCCCTGTGAAGCCATCTGGTCCTGGGCTTTTGTTTGTTGGAAGATTTTTAATCACAGTTTCAATTTCAGTGCTTGTGATTGGTCTGTTCGTATTTTCTATTTCTTCCTGATTCAGTCTTGGCAGGTTGTGCATTTCTAAGAATTTGTCCATTTCTTCCAGATTGTCCATTTTATTGGCATAGAGTTGCTTGTAGTAATCTCTCATGATCTTTTTTATTTCTGCAGTGTCAGTTGTTACTTCTCCTTTTTCATTTCTAATTCTATTGATTTGAGTCTTCTCCCTTTTTTTCTTGATGAGTCTGGCTAGTGGTTTATCTATTTTGTTTATCTTCTCAAAGAACTAGCTTTTAGTTTTATTGATCTTTGCTGTTGTTTCCTTCATTTCTTTTTCATTTATTTCTGATCTGATTTTTATGATTTGTTTCCTTCTGCTAGCTTTGGGGTTTTTTTGTTCTTCTTTCTCTAATTGCTTTAGGTGCAAGGTTAGGTTGTTTATTCGAGATGTTTTCTGCTTCTTAAGGTGGGCTTGTATTGCTCTAAACTTCCCCCTTAGAACTGCTTTTGCTGCATCCCATAGGTTTTGGGTCGTTGTGTCTCCATTGTCATTTGTTTCTAGGTATTTTTTGATTTCCTCTTTGATTTCTTCAGTGATCACTTCATTATTAAGTAGTGTACTGTTTAGCCTCCCTGTGTTTGTATTTTTTACAGATCTTTTTCTGTAATTGATATCTAGTCTCATGGCGTTGTGGTCAGAAAAGATACTTGATACAATTTCAGTTTTCTTAAATTTACCAAGGCTTGATTTGTGACCCAAGATATGATCTATCCTGGAGAATGTTCCATGAGCACTTGAGAAAAATGTGTATTCTGTTGTTTTTGGATGGAGTGTCCTATAAATATCAATTAAGTCCATCTTGTTTAATGTATCCTTTAAAGCTTGTCTTTCCTTATTTATTTTCATTTTGGATGATCTGTCCATGGGTGAAAGTGGGGTGTTAAAGTCCCCTACTATGAATGCGTTACTGTCGATTTCCCCTTTTATGGCTGTTAGTATTTGCCTTATGTATTGAGGTGCTCCTATGTTGGGTGCATAAATATTTACAATTGTTGTATCTTCTTCTTGGATCGATCCGTTGATCATTATGTAGTGTCCTTCTTTGTCTCTTCTAATAGTCCTTATTTTAAAGTCTATTTTGTCTGATATGAGAATTGCTACTCCAGCTTTCTTTTGGTTTCCATTTGCATGTAATATCTTTTTCCATCCCCTTACTTTCAGTCTGTATGTGTCTCTAGGTCTGAAGTGGGTCTCTTGTAGACAGCATATATAAGGGTCTTGTTTTTGTATCCATTCAGCCAATCTGTGTCTTTTGGTGGGAGCATTTATTCCATTTACATTTAAGGTAATTATTGATATGTATGTTCCTATTCCCATTTCTAAATTGTTTTGGGTTCGTTATTATAGGTCTTTTCCTTCTCTTGTGTTTCTTGTCTAGAGAAGTTCCTTTAACATTTGTTGTAAAGCTGGTTTGGTGGTGCTGAACTCTCCCAGCTTTTGCTTGTCTGTAAAGGTTTTAATTTCTCCATCAAATCTGAATGAGATCCTTGCTGGGTAGAGTAGTCTTGGTTGCAGGTTTTTCTCCTTCATCACTTTCAGTATGTCCTGCCACTCCCTCCTGGCTTGTTGGGTTTCTGCTGAGAGATCAGCTGTTAACCTTATGGGGATTCCCTTGTGTGTTATTTGTTGTCTTTCCCTTGCTGCTTTTAATATGCTTTCTTTGTATTTAATTTTTGACAGTTTGATTAATATGTGTCTTGGCGTATTTCTCCTTGGATTTATCCTGTATGGGACTCTCTGTGCTTCCTGGACTTGATTAACTATTTCCTTTCCCATATTAGGGAAGTTTTCAACTATAATCTCTTCAAATATTTTCTCAGTCCCTTTCTTTTTCTCTTCTTCTTCTGGAACCCCTATAATTCGAATGTTGGTGCGTTTAATGTTGTCCCAGAGTTGTCTGAGACTGTCCTCAGTTCTTTTCATTCTTTTTTCTTTATTCTGCTCTGCAGTAGTTATTTCCACTATTTTATCTTCCAGGTCACTTATCCTTTCTTCTGCCTCAGTTATTCTGCTATTCATCCCATCTAGAGTACTTTTAATTTCATTTGTTGTGTTGTTCATCGTTGCTTGTTTCATCTTTATTTCTTCTAGGTCCTTGTTAACTGTTTCTTGCATTTTGTCCATTCTATTTCCAAGATTTCGGATCATCACTACTATCATTATTCTGAATTCTTTTTCAGGTAGACTGCCTATTTCCTCTTCATTTGTTAGGTCTGGTGTGTTTTTATCTTGCTCCTTCATCTGCTGTGTGTTTTTCTGTCTTCGCATTTTGCTTATCTTACTGTGTTTGGGGTCTCCTTTTTGCAGGCTGCAGGTTCGTAGTTCCCGCTGTTTTTGATGTTTTTCTGCAGTGGCTAAGGTTGGTTCAGTTGGTTGTGTAGGCTTCCTGGTGGAGGGGACTAGTGCCTGTGTTGTGGTGGATGAGGCTGGATCTTGTCTCTCTAGTGAGCAGGTTCACGTCTGGTGGTGTGTTTTGGGGTGTCTGTGGCCTTATTATGATTTTAGGCAGCCTCTCTGCTAATGGGTGGGGTTGTGTTCCTGTTTTGCTGGTTGTTTGGCATAGGTTGTCCAGCACTGTGGCTTGCTGGTCGTTGAGCGAAGCTGGGTGCTGGTGTTAAGATGGAGGTCTCTGGGAGATTTTCACCATTTGATATGTGGAGCTGGGAGGTCTCTTGTTGACCAGTGTCCTGAAGTTTACTCTCCTACCTCAGAGGCAGAGCCCTGACTCCTGGCTGGAGCACCAATAGCCTTTCATCCACATCGCTCAGAATAAAGGGGAGAAAAAGTAGACAGAATTAGTAGAAGTATGAAGAAAGAAAGAAGGAAAGGAGGCGAGGAAGGAAAGGAAGGAAGGAAGGAAAGAAAGAAAGAAAGAAAGAAGCAAAGAAGGAAAGAAAGGAGGGAGGGTGGGAGGAAGGAAGGAGGGAAAGAAGGAAAAAAGACAGAAAGAAGATACAGTAAAATAAAATAAAGTATAATAAAGTTATTGAATTAAAAAATACTTATTTAGAAAAAAAAAAGGGACGGATAGAACCTTAGGACAAATGTTGGAAGCAAAGCTATACAGACAAAATCTTACACAGAAGCATACACATACACCCTCACAAAAAGAGGTAAAGGGAAAAAATCATAAATCTTGCTCTCAGAGACCACCTCCTCAATTTGGGATGATTTGTTGTCTAAAGGAGGGAAGGAAGGAAGGAAAGAAAGAAAGAAAGAAAGAAAGAAAGAAAGAAAGAAAGAAAGAAAGAAAGAAAGAAAGAAAGAAAAGTATAATAAAGTTATTAAAATTAATTTTAAGAAAAAAATTTTTTAAAAAACCATGGACGGATAGAACCCTAGGACAAATGGTGGAAGCAAAACTATACAGACAAGATCTCACACAGAAGCATACACATACACATTCACAAAACGAGGTAAAGGGGAAAAAATCACAGATCTTGCTCTCGAAGCCCACTTCCTCAATTTGGGATGACTCGTTGTCTATTCAGGTATTCCACAGATGCAGGGTACATCAAGTTGATTGTGGAGCTTTAATCCGCTGCTTCTGAGGCTGCTGGGAGAGATTTCCCTTTCTCTTCTTTGTTCTCACAGCTCACAGGGACTCAGCTTTGGATTTGGCCTTGCCTCTGCGTGTAGGTCGCTGGAGGGCGTCTGTTTTTTGCTCAGACAGGACGGGGTTAAAGGAGCCGCTGATTCGGGGGCTCTGGCGCAATCAGGCCGGGGGGGAGGGAGGGGCACTGCGTGCAGGGCGGGCCTGTGGCAGCAGAGGCCGGCGTGACGTTGCACCAGCCTGAGGCCCGCCGTGCGTTCTCCCGGGGAAGTTGTCCCTGGATCCCGGGAACCTGGCAGTGGCGGGCTGCACAGGCTTCGCGGAAGAGGGGTGTGGATAGTGACCTGTGCTCGCACACAGGCCCCTTGGTGGCGGCAGCAGCAGCCTTAGCGTCTCCCGCCCGTCCCTGGGGTCCATGCTTTTAGCCGCGGCTCGCGCCCGTCTTTGGGGTCCGCGCTTTTAGCCGCGACTCGCGCCTGTCTTTGGGGTCCGCACTTTTAGCTGCGGCTCGCGCCCGTCTCTGGGGTTCGCGCTTTTAGCCGCGGTTCGCCCCCGTCTCTGGAGTTCCTTTAAGCAGCGCTCTTAAACCCCTCTCCTCGCGCACCAGGAAACAAAGAGGGAAGAAAAAGTCTCTTGCCTCTTTGGCAGGTGTAGACTTTTCCCCGGACTCCCTCCCGGCTAGCCGTGGTGCACTAACCCGTTCAGGCTATGTTCAAGCCGCCAACCCCAGTCCTCTCCCTGCGCTCCGTCCGAAACCGAAACCCGAGCCTCAGCTCGCAGCCCCGCCCGCCCCGGCAGATGAGCCGACAAGCCTCTCGGGCTGGTGAGTGCCGGTCGGCACCGATCCTCTGTGCGGGAATCTCGCCGCTTTGCCCTCCGCACCCGTTGCTGTGCACTCTTCCACGGCTCCGAAGCTCCCCCCTCCGCCTCCCGCAGTCTCCGCCCGCGAAGGGGCTTCCTAGTGTGTGGAAACTTTTCCTCCTTCACAGCTCCCTCCCACTGGTGCAGGTGCCGTCCCTATTCTTTTGTCTCTGTTTTTTCTTTTTTTCTTTTGCCCTTCCCAGGTATGTGGGGAGTTTCTTGCCTTTTGGGAGGTCTGAGGTCTTCTGCCAGCCTTCAGTAGGTGTTCTGTAGGAGTTGTTCCACGTGTAGATGTATTTCTGGTGTATCTGTGGGGAGGAAGGTGATCTCCGCATCTTACTCTTCCGCCATCTTCAAGGTCCCCCCCCCCCCCAGTTTTCTTTTTTTGTGGTGTCTTTGTCTGGTTTTGGTATCCAGGTGAGGCTGGCATCGTAGAATGAGTTCAGAAGTGTTCCTTCATCTTCAGTTGTTTGTAATGGTTGAAAAAGATAGGTGTTAACTCTTCTTTATATCTTTGGCAGCATTCACCTGTGAAGCCATCTGGTCCTGGGCTTTTGTTTGCTGGGAGTTTTTTTGTTTTGGTTTGGTTTTTGTTTGTTTGATTTTACTAATTCAGTTTCAATTCTGGTAATTGGTCTGTTCCTGTTTTCTATTTCTTGCTGATTCAGTCTTGAGAGATTCTGCATTTTTAGGAATTTATCCATTTACTCTAGGTTGTACATTTTGTTGACATATAATTTTTCATATAATATCTATGATCCTGAGTATTTCTGTCCTTTTTCATTTCTGATTTTATTTATCTGGGACCTTTATCTTTTTATCTTGACTAGTTTAGCTAAAGGTTTATTAGTTTTGTTTCTTTTGAAAGAACCAGCTCTTAGTTGCATTGATTTTTTTTCTATTGTTTTTTAAGTCTCCATATTATTTATTTCTGCTCTGACCTTTATTACTTTCTTCTACTAACTTTGGGTTTTGTTTGTTTTTCTTTTTCTATTTCATTTAGGTATGAGCTTAGATTGTTTATTTGAGATTTTTCTTGTTTGTTTTTTTGAGATTTGAGATGTAGGCTTGTATTGCTGTAAACTTCCCCTTAGAACTGCTTTTCCTGTGTCCCATAGGTTTTGGATTGTTGTGTTTCCATTTTCATTTGCCTCCCAGGTATTTTTTTTACTTCCTCTTTGATTTCTTTAGTGACCCATTGGTTAGCATATTGTTTAGCCTCCAAATGTTCTTTATTTTCGCAGTTTTTTTCTTGTAGTTAATTTCTAGTCTCATACCACTGTGGTGTGAAAAGATAGGACTTTATATGGTCTCAGTCTACTTAAGTTTATTGTGACTTGTTTTGTGGCCTAATGTTTGATCTGTCTTAGAGAATGTTTCATGTGCACTTGAAAACAATGGGTATTTTGCTGCTTTTAAATGGAATGTTTTATATATATCTTTTAAGTCCATCTTGTGGACTTATATCACTTAAGACCAGTGTTTTCTTATTATTTTCTGTCTGAATGATCTATCCATTGATGTAAGTGAGGTGTTAAAGACTCCTACTTTTATTGTGTCACTGGCAATTTCTCCCTTTATGTTATTATTATATGCTTTATATATTTAGGTGCTTCTGTGTTGGTGCATATATATTTATAATTGTTATATCTTCTTGTTGCATTGACCCCTTGATCATTATATAATGCCTTTCTTTGTCTCTTGTTACAGTCTTTGTTTTAAAGTCCATTTTGTCTGATATAAGTTCTGCTACCCCAGCATTCTTCTTTTTATTTTCATTTGAGTGGAATACCTTTTTTCATCCCCTCACCTAACTCTGTGTGTGTCTTTAGATCTGAAGTGAGTGTCTTGTAGGAAGCATATACATGGGTCTCTCTCTTTTTTAATCCATTCAGCCACTCTGTGTCTTTTGATTGGAGTATTTAGTCTATTTCCATTTAAATAATTATTGATAGGTTTATACTTATTGCCATTTTGTTAGTTGTTTTCTGGTTGTTTTTGTAGTTCTTTCTTGTTCCTTTCTTCTTTTGCTTTCTTCCCTTGTGATTTGATGACTACCTTTAGTGTTATGTTTAGATTCCTTTCTCTTTTCTGTGTGTGTATCTGTTACAGATTTCTGCCTTGTGGTTACCATGAGGGTCATATAAAATGAATGTGTATATGTGTGTGTGTGTGTGTGTGTGTGTATGATTATTTTAAGTTAATGATCACTTAAGTTTGAATACATTCCAACAACTCTGCACTTTTATTCCCCTCTCACCACATTTAATGTTTTGGACATCATTTTACATCTTTTTATGTGTGTATCCCTTAACTACTTATTGTGGATATAGATGATTTTACTACCTTTTCCTTTAACCTTCCTACTAGCTTTATAAATGTTTGAATTTTTCTTTCATAAATTTCATATTTCTAGTTGTGGTATTTTCTTTTCTGCTTAGAAAAGTCTCTTTAACATTTCTTGTAAAGCCAGTTTAGTGGTGCTGAACTGTGTAACTTTACTTGTCTGTAAAACTCTTTATTTCTCCTTCAAATCTGAATAATAGCCTTGCCAGGTAGAGTATTCTTGGTTGTAGGGGGTTTCTTCTTCCCCCTTTCATTACTTTGAATATATCGTGCCACTCCCTTCTGGCCTGCAAAGTTTCTGATGTAAAATCAGCTGATAGCTTTATAGGAGTTCCCTGATACATAACTAGTTGCTTATCTCTCTGCTTTTAAGAATCTCTCTTTATCTTTAATTTTTGCCATTTTAATGTGTCTTGGTACGTTCCTCTTTAGTTTCACCTTGTTTGTGAATTTCTGTGCTTCCTGGATCTGAATGTCTGTTTCCTTTCCCAGTTTAGGGACGTTTTCACTCATTTCTTCAAATAAGTTCTCTATCCCTTTCTCTCTCCCTTCTCCTTCTCAGACCCCTATAATGAGAATGTTAGTATGCATTATGTTGTCTCAGAGGTCTCTGAAACTATCTTCATTTTTAAAAATTCTTTTTTCTGTTCAGCTTGAATGGTTTCCACTACTCTGTTTTCCAGTTTACTTCTCCATTTCTCTGTGTCATTGAATTTCCTGTTGATTCCTTCCAGTGTTTTTTTTATTTCAGTGACTGAATTCTTCACCTCCTTTGGCTCTTCTTTGTATTTTCTAACTTTTTGTTAAACTTCTTACTGTGTTCATCCATTCTTCTCCCAAGTTCATTGATTATCTGTATGATCATTACCTTGAACTCTTTATTGGGTAGATTGTCATCTCCACTTTGCTTAGTTCTTCTTCTGGGGTTTTGTCTTATTCCTTCATTTGGAATATATTCCTCTGTCTCCTTATTTTTCCCAATTCTTTGTTTATTTCTATGCATTAGGTAGGTTGGTTACATTTCTTAATCTTGGAGAAGTGGCCTTATTTAGGAGTTGTTCTTTAGGGCCCAGGAGCACACTCCTTTCTTGTCACCAGAGCTATATGTTCTAGGAGTTCCCCCTATGCAGGTTGCATGGGCCCTTCTTTTGTGGCAGGGTCGAGTACTGTGGGTGAACTGGAAGGCAGGGCTGCCCCTGGCCTGCTTGGCTGTCCAGCCCTGCCTTGTGTATAGCTGCCAGCCTGCTGGTTGGTGTGGCCAGGTCCCAGTGCAGCTGGCTGCAGAGCCTGGAGGAGTCCTAGGGATAATGCCAACCTGTTGGTGGGTGGGGCTGGGTCCCAGGGTGGCTGGCTTTGGGACCTGGGTGGCCTGATTTTTTGCTCTAATCTTAATGTTTCCTTCCTTCTGCTAATTTGGGCTCAGTTTGTTTTCATTTCTTGATGTGTAAAGTTGGGTTGTTTGTTTTTTATCTATAAACTTGCTTCTACTGTATCTCATATTTTGTTATGTTGTGTTTTCATTTTCCTTTGTCTCAAGATATTTTCTCATTTCCCTTATGATTTCTTTTTTGACCCATTGATTATTCAAGAATATATTGTTTAATTTCCACATATTAGTAATTCTGCAGTTTTCTTTCAGCTGTTAATTTCTTGTTTCATCCCATTGTGATTAGAAAACACTGGGTATGATTTCAGGTGTCTTAAATTTGTTAAGACTTGTTTTGTAACCTAACCTGTTATTTGTCCTGGAGAATGTTCTATGTGCACTTGAGAAGAATGTGTATTCTGCTACTGCTGGATGAAATGTTCTGCATATGTCCTTGAGGTCCATTTTGTCTACAGTGTTTATCACGTTCTTTGTTTCCTTGTTCATCTTCTGTTTGGATTTTCTGCTATTATTGAGAGTATGGTAGTGAAATCCCCTAATATTATTGTATTGCTGTCAATTTCTCCCTTCAATTCTGTCTATATTTGCTCCATATATTTGAGTGTTCTGATGTTAGGTGTATAGATATTTATAATTGTTACATCTTACTGGTGAATTGATCCTTTTATCATTATGTAATATCCTTCTTTGTCTTTTTTTACAGTTTTTGACTTAAAGTCAATTTTGTCTCTAATAAATATAGCTCTCTTTTGGTTACATTATGCATGAATATCTTTTTCCCTTTCTTCACTTTCAGCCTATATGTGCCTTTAAACATAAAGTGAGTCTTGTAGACAGCATATAGTTGGGTCTTGTTTTCTTTTTATCAATTCAGACACTCTATATATTGATTGGGGAGTTTAACTCATTTACATTTAAAGTAATTATTTTTTTAAAGTAATTACTGATGGAGAAGTACTTACTCTTAGCATTTTGTAAATTGTTTTCTCCTTTGTAGTTTTCTTGACACTTTTACTTTGTTGCTCTCTCCCTTTGTGTTTTGTTGATATTTTGTAAAAGCATATTTTGATTTCTTTCTCATCTTCTTTTGTGTGTGATCCATCAGTATTTTCTTTGTGGTTACAATTTTTTTTTTTTTTTTTTTGGCGGTACGCAGGCCTCTCACTGTTGTGGCCTCTCCTGTTGCGGAGCACAGGCTCCGGACGCGCAGGCTCAGCGGCCATGGCTCACGGGCCCAGCCGCTCCGTGGCACGCGGGATCCTCCCGGACCGGGGCATGAACCCATGTCCCCTGCATCGGCAGGCGGACTCTCAACCACTGCGCCACCAGGGAAGCCCTAAGCTGAAAACAATTTAACTTTAATCACATACAAAAACTCTACACTTTTACTTTTCCCTCCTCACACATAACTTATTATTTTGATGTAAGAATTTCTTTTTATATTGTATATCTAATAGCAAGTTTTGTGTTTACAGTTGTTCTTGATACTTTTCTATTTTAACTTTTGTGCTAGTTAGATGTGATTTGCGAACTGCTACTACAGTATTTCATTATCCTGTATTGTCTATATATTCACCTTCCCAGTGAGATTTGTATTTCATCTTCTTTCTCTTATATTTCCAATGTTGCTGTTTCATTTCCTTTCATTTCAAAGTCTTGATTTGTTTTCATTACACTTTCTGTAAGACAGATTTAGTGGTAACATGCTCCCTCAGTTTTTGCTTATCTAGGAAATTCTTCATCTATCTTTCATTTTTAAAGGAGTAATTTTCTGGGTATAGTATTCTTGGTTCACAGGCTTTCCCCCTCTACCCGCCAGCATTCTGAATCTGTCATCCCACTCTCCTAATCTGGAAGGTTTCAGCTGAGAAGTCCTATGATAATCGTAAGGAAATCCCTTGAATATGACAAATCACTCTTCTCTTGCTGATTTCAAAATTCTGTCTTCACTTTTTACTTGACAATTTGATTATAATGTGTCTTTGTGTAGATTGTGGGGGGGTATCCTAATTTGAGACCATTGGACTTCTTGGATCTGGATGTCCATTTTCCTCCTTAGATTTGGAAAGTATTTGGCGATTATTTCTTTCAATAAGCTTTCTGCCCCTTTGTTTTCCCTTCTCCTTCTGGGACTCTGATAATAGGTATATTGTCCAGTTGATGGTATCCTGTAAGTCCCTTAGGCTCTCTTTACTCTTTTCTGTTCTTTTCTCCTGTTTGTTCCTCTGACTGCATAATTTCAATTTCCCGTCTTCCATTGCTGATTCTTTCTTCTGCTTATGTGTGCTGTTGAATGATTCTAGTGAATTTTTCAGTTTGTCATTGTATTCTTTAGCTTCAAAATTTCTGTTTTAGTTTTTTAAATCTTTTCTTTGTTGATATCCTCTTTTTGTTCATGCATCATTTTCTTAACCCAATTGAGAATCTTTATGATGGTTATTTTTAATTCTTTGTCAGATACATCATACACCTCTCTTTCTTTAGGGACAGTTTCTGGAGATTTATTTTGTTCCTTTGATTGGGCTATATCCACTTGTTTCTTCTTTATTCTGGTAAATTTGTGTTGGGATCTGTACATTTTAAGGGGTAGCCACCTCTCAGTGTTTACAGACTGCTTTTGTACAGTGGAAGACCATCATCAGTCTACTTGGCTAGAGATTCTGGGGGCCTCTGTAACCTTTTTTTTGAGGGGTGCAACTTCTCTGGGCCTGTGCATGCAACTTCTCAATTAGAGAGGCTTGCATGTTTCTTTTTCCAGAGCTCATAATATTTTTTCTTTCTGATATCTGTCTGTGGCACTGCAAGTTTTCTGGTTCTACAGCAGCAAGCCACCCAGCTCTCCCTTATTCTGAGTGGCAACTAGGCATCCAGAGTATGCCAGCTCCCCATCAATGCCCCAGGTCAGGCGAGACTGATAGCATTTCCCTTGGGCAGCCCTCTGATGAGCCAGAATCTGAGATGCATACTTCACTCCTCTTTGTCCCTCCAAGAGAGAAGACTTAAGTTGTGTACCTTTCTCCCAATCTTGACAAGCCCTGCCAGCTGCAGCAAGCCACCCACCTTTTTCCTTGGTCTCAGCAGCCTCCAGGCATCCAGTCTATGTTGATTCACTCCGAGGTCTGAGTGAAGCAAGACAGAAACCCATTCCTCAGGCAACTTTGCAAAAAGCCAGGACGTTGGAAGGATGCTCCACTCTTCGCATTCCCCGCACTGACCTGTTTCAGGGAGGGGCTGGCATGGTTAAAGTGAAGTTGCTCTTCTCATACCCATCTTATCTATTTTGGTGAAGCTATTCTTGCCTTCTGTTCAGTTGGAGTCCTGCTAGCTCTTGACTGCATTCTGGCATTCTTGTAAAGGTATTTTAATCCGTGTAGCCTTGTTAAATGGTGTTTCTGTCTAGGAACAAGAACTGAGACTTCCTGTTCTGCCATCTTGCTCACGTCACACCTAGGAAAAGATTCTGAAATTTGCTTGGGCAATGATTTCCTTTTCTTTTACTCTATTTATTATCATAAACATTTTTAAATTAAAAATTCTTCAGAAGTATATTTTTTGGTCAGTCTAGTATCTGGTGACTGTGAAATGATAAGTCATATAGTTTTAATTTTTCCTTTTAATAGGGTTTACAAAAACATTCATTTTTAATTGCTTACAATATTTTCCATTAAATAGATTTATCATAATTTAATCTTTTCCCATTTTCAGACATACCCTCATTTCAGTTTTTTACAGTTATAAATAATGGTATATTGTGCGCATGTCTGTTTATTTCTTAAAGGTAGATTTCTGGAAGTATCATGGGTCACAGGGACAGGGTAGGAACTGTTTAAAATTATTGAGACCTATTGCTTAATTACTTCTGGGAAGGCTGAACCAACTTTCACCCACTACAGCAGTTTCTAACAACACCTGTCTCACCACAGCCTTTCCTCGCCACACTAATTACTAATATTTGCATATTTAAAGAATCAAGGTCTCATTCATTTTGGGCTTTTTGTTTTCAGTGTACAAACGCATGCCCTTACACACTTTACACACTCCAACGCTGCCTTTCCACACTTGTGTTTCTCTGGGGAAGAAAGTACATTTGAAATAACATCAATAATACTGAATCAGATGGCAGCCCCTGCGTGATGGCGTCCACACTTGCACTACTGAGATAATAAACTGCTTTGGAATGGAAATATAATTATTGAGGAAGAACATATTTGATTTATTTTTATTTTAAACATTTCAAAATGTTATAATAATGCCCTATGTAATAAAATTGAGAGAATTATTCTTTTTTAAAACCACCCTTCCTTAAGAGTCACCCAGATCAATATTTAAAAGGACCTTGACTATCGTATGTCAACATTTTACCTACTGCCGGAGCAGCTTTAAAAGGAGCACTATTATAATTCTCTTTCGTTCTATTTCTTTATTGGCACTTTTTTCCAATGTCTAGATTGAGAACTATATCTAATGTTAACAAAGCCTTTTGTCTTCTTCCTTTTGGAATAGATTAGGTAAGGAATGTTAGAGTATGGGATGCTTCACCTTGGACTAGAGCTCTTTTTGTGGCTAAATTACCTTTGCAGAGAGATGTATGGAGATAGCTGAAACCCAGAGATTATAAAGGAAATGATCTGTGGCATCCTTCTAAAATTTACACATTACTTTGAAGGATCAAACAACTGGAGAAATGGAGACTGTTGTTGATGTTAGGAGATCATCCATTTTCTTAGGTGGCCAGATATCTTATATTATCTTTATTTCCCTATGGAGCCAGCACAGCTTCTAATTTATAAGTCAACTGCTTTGGCCTCTGCCAAAGCACCATGTTGTATTCATGCTGGGCCTACATTGGTCCTTTCAGCTAGATTTGTCTCTGCAGGGAGCAGCCCTTTGAAATTAAACTTCACATATCACAGCTGTTTCCCCAGCATAAATCCTATTCTCTTGGCTTACTTTTTCATTTTCCCTAAAATCTCTATGAGGGACATGGTTGTCTTTGGCAAAATCATTTCATTGAATACCTAGTCACAGGATTTCCACCCACTCCACCCCAGGGTAAGCCTGGGAAGGGAGAAAAACACTCTTGCATTCAACATTTGACAGAGGTGATGCAAAGAGAAATGCTGTTTCCAAGTCAACTGCTTTTCCTTTCTCATTGTCCTCTCCCTCAGATAAGTGAATTGGATTGAATTTGACTCATCCAGATACAAAAGAGAATGGGCTAAATGTTGACAAGGGAATGACTTTGTAAATTCTGAAGTGTCAACATCAGTTTGGATTAGAGCTACAAAATTAGATTGCACCTCCATATTTATGGTACCTCTGGATCTGGAGTGTGGCCCATGTGCACTTAGGGAAAATTGGATGAGATTCCTTTTGTAAAGTGAAAAATGGGACACAAAGGAAACGATACATTTGTTTAGGACAGTGCAGGTAGAGCTGTGGGTTATCTCTCAGTTTGCTGTTTCATACTGAGATGGAGAGTAAGGCTGAGCAGGGGCAGCCGGGTTTTGTATCCAGGCTTTCCTCCCTTGTTATTGTTGTTAGTGCTCTTTAAAAGAAAAGAAAAAGGAGGGGCTGGAAAAAATGTGACAAGTGATTAAAATCTCAACATAGCAGTCAGCCAATATCTATTCCCAGAACTTTGCACAGATCCTAGAGACTAGCTCATCAATCAGCGGAAGCTTCGTCATACCAGGCCAGGTTCTTCTGTGGCTATGTCTACCCTGGTGTTTTAATTAGGTTCTTCCTGATTTGTAAAACTAAGAAAACAAAAAGGCAGAGAGGCAATAAAAATATGAAGACCCTATGGGCCCCTACATCTGAAAATGCCAAGGACTGTAAGGTTAACAGGGCACTGTCTGATATCCACTGCTGTAAGGGGACCTCTGGGATACTGAGCTGCCTACCAGAATCAGCAAGCATCGGTTCTTAGACATCTTCCGCTTTAAATTACCTCTGGATTGTAGTGTATATCAGAGGCTCAGTACTGATACAGCATGTATCCTACAAAGGGCTCTAATGTCCCATTGCTGGCTAATCCTTAACCTTGCCGGAGTCCTGATTTCCCAGCACGTGATGGCAGATGCTACACCAAAAGTAAGTTATATGACTGCAGGGTGATTTGGGGTTTATACAATTTGGGGGTTATGTCTTCACATAGCCATTTAGAGCTTATCACGTCAAGGACTCTGCTAAATGCTGGGCTTCCAATGATGACTAAGACACAGTCTCTGCCACATGGAGCCCACAAAGCAAGAGGGGAAACAGGTACATTGAACCTTCCCCAGACAGTGGTATTAACTAAAGGAGGGATGCAAAGTCTTACAGAGTAGGCCCTAGTCATACTTGCAAAGGTCAGAGAATGCCTACCTAAGGAATTAACATGCCTTGAACTGATACCTGAAGGGTGACCAGACATTTGCCAGGCAGGCAAGGTAATAAAAAGCATTTTAACCGGAGAGGGGGAAATAACAGATTTAAGGGAATTGGCGTGTTCAGAGAATGGCAAAATAGTTTTTTCCATTTGGAGTACAGGATGGACGGAGGGTAGCCAGCAGTAGAAACATGATGAAAAATTATGTTTCAAGTGCTAGTGTATCATGAAAATGAAAAAAATGGTGTCACAATGTCATAAACTGTCCACTTCATCAAAGAAGCAGTTTTCTTCCCCAGAAGAATTTCAAACCCTTTCAGTGTGAGTTGGGTGCTGCTCCCACTGACACCCAGGTCCCCAAAGGATTTAGACAGCATCATCCCGAGCGCTGGGCAGTCACTCTCACAGGACCTGCTGGCTGGTGGTGCTCCCGGGAGGGGCGTGTTGCTCTTTCCTCTGTGCCCTGAGAATGCCGTGCAACCTGCTGGGATTCAAAGCAGAGAAAACAGTAGTCACCCCTTCCTCTCCTTACCTCCTGCCACTCTTTGTTGTTTGGATGATGGGTAAGGAGAAAGGGCACACTTTTCCTCTAGCCCGAGATGGGTTTGATTCAGACTGGCAGGGACTTGCTCAGCCAGGGGTCAGGATCGGGGTTGTGCCAGGTCTGGGGTGCAAAGATAATAGGACCAAGCGTGTTCTTACAGGTCCGGCTAGCACACAGGCTTTCTGCCGCCATCCTGATTTTGACGCCTTTCCACCCCATGTCAATTTCTCAGCATAGAAGATTCCTGTCCAGAGGCTGCCAGGATTCCTCCCTCCTGCATCCCTTGTTCTCCTCAGGCGGGCAGGTGCTGCATGTCTGCTCCACACCCACCGTGGCTGCCAGAACTTGGCTTCTAAAAGAGGGAGACGGTGTTGCCCTGAGACAGAAGGGAGCAGGACCTCTGCTCCCCTGATTAAAGGAATCCAGTCAGTCTTCTAAAGATACCGTAATGGCTGGGAACTCACCCTCCCTTCACTCTAAACACATACACGCCACACACATCTCAAAACCCCTCTGCCATTGGAGTAACAGTCTGTTTGGGGTCTCATTCCATGATCAGTTGCTCATCAATTACTTAAAACTTTTCATCAAGATTTCTCAATTATGAAATAGACAAATGATTTTTACCCAATTAGTATTTCCTCATTAAGAGTGAAGAGTGAAGAATTATAGTAAAAACCACCGCCACCTCCAGAAAAATACACAGTCACCAGAAAGAAAACCGGGCACAGCTGAACCTACACCGGGCAGGTGCTCCAAGTCCTCTTAGTCCCCACTCACCCAGGCTTCTCCCTCTTCTCGTCCCAGGCACAGAGAGGCTTAACACAAAGCTTTTCAGTGACTGCTCTAGGAAACTGAAGAGATAATAAAGATCTCATGCCTCTAAAGTTCATAACCCTACCTGTGTGCTTACAACCCTCTCTGTTGCATGCCTGCTGACCACACACACACACACACACACACACACACACCCATATCCTTACAGGGCATTGCTTTGTATCTAATATCTAAGAGAATCATCATCCCAGATCAGAGCATCCCACCTCACAAAGTTAGGAAGGGGCTGGCAGACTTATTGAGCCAACTTAACTTGAGTGATCATTCAGCCAGAAATAACATGGGTTTGTTAGTGTGATACAGTTTTTAGGATACTTTTTATATTTGAGCTCCACAACTTCATAGGAGGATATAGTTCCCATTTTTTAAATTAAGAAGCTGAGGCTCAGAGGTTGGTTAACCTCCTCAGGATTGTGAAGGGTGGTAGGAGCCATGCTAGTATTTTTTCCATTAAACCATTCTTGTATAAACACTAAAGCTCTATTTTATGACTTTCTTAAATACTAGAAGTTTAAAACAAGTGATTTTGGAGAAATGTTTCTTTTACCACCTCAACCAGATTCAATTAACTTTTGTCTAATATGAAGCAAGTATACAATAGCTTCTTTCCTACAGGTAGCTTCCTGCTTTGGTCAGGACTGATGGTTAACCTGTCTCAGATAGCAGTCTCCTGACTGCAGCCTCTCCTCTATTGCAATATGGGACTGTGTCTAATCACCTTCCATAATTAGTGTAACTAACCTTTTAAGATTTTCTAATCCAGACCCACTTTCAGATATTCTTCCTTATTGTTCCCAGAAAACGTGGTAAAGGAAATGTCAACATTTCAATCATTTCATGGTTCCCAGATTGGCACTTAAAAGTAACCCCAGCATCTATTATCAGCTGAACTTAGGTTAACAAACTACCATCCTGACACAGAGGACCATCATGGGAAGCAAATCAGTATCTATCTGAAGGTATCTATTAGGTTAGGACTCTGGCAGTTTTTCAGAATGCTGTGCACTGCAGATCTGACCGAGAGCAAAATATAGTCCCTAAAGGAGCATATGCTCTGTCTGAAGAGATCAACAAATAAAAAGCCATTTCAATGCCATTTAGTATGTGCTACCAAGAGGGAAGTGTTCTATGGAAACACTTTGGAAGGACAGTTACCTGAGCCTCAGGAAGAGCAGAGAAGATCATGGAAGAATTCATGAAGGAAGTGATGTCTACACCTACACTTAAAAGGCAAATGGAAGTCACATGGCGGATTTAGACAGAGAGGAACATGTATGGATGCCCAGCTGTGAGAGACCATAGCACATCCAGGGAGCTGTGGGCTCAGCGGAGCATAAAGGGTGTCCAGACCAGACTGCAGAGCCCAGAAAACCAGGCTTAGGAGCTGAGCTCTGAGAGCAGTGTGGGACTGTCAAGCATTTTTAACGGGGTGTGACATAATCAGATTTATATTTTAGAAAGATCAGTCTGGCGATAGGATGGAGTATGGATTGGGGGTGGTGTCAGTCAGAGACATAGAGACCAGACTAGCTTGACGATGGTAGGGGTCACAGGAAGGGGGAAACACAGTCTGACTGGACAGTTCAGTTTGTGGTGTTGAATTCAAGGTGTCTGTGGAATGATAAATGGGTATGTCCAACAAACAATTATAGATATTCAGATCCGGAGCTGAAAAGGGAGCCTGGAGAGTCATCAAAAAAACATGAGAGTAGATGATGTCACTCAGAGGCTGTAGGGTGAGGAGAAGACGCAGGGTAGGACAAGTGGGACACAGACATTTCATATGTGCCCTGTGAGGAATGCAGTGTGACCAGACCCAGGGGGACAATGGGGGCCGGCGGGGGGGAGCTGCTACAGACTTCAAGAGGTGGCAGAAATGTTCCATGTTGTAAAGAGGTCAAGTAAGATAGGAGTTGGAAAGTCACACTTGAATTCAGCAACAAGGAAATTATTGATAAAGCAGCTCCAGTGGAGTGGTGGGCATGGAAGCCAGATAGAATGAGTTGAAGACACAGGCAGAGAGTGTACAGACAGCTGCTTTCAGGAGGCTCCACTCTGATCATTCCCCCACCCCCTGCCTGATATCCCCCTTCCTGTGACTTTTGCAAAGAATGGATCCCCCGTGTCTATCTCATTTCTACTGAACCTCTTTTCTTTCCTGTTATTGATTTCTCTCTCAAGTAAAATAAGTCCTTTTCTCTCTTTCCATCCCTTGGACAGTTTCTGATATTATCCTGAGCTCTTGTTTTGCTTCTCCAGGTTATACACAGCCTTCCTCATGACCACCTCATTTCCTTTTCTGGCCCCCTCGCTTAATGTCACTTAATCACATTTGCCTCTAACTTTCAAGCAGAAAGGAAATCCATAGAGAATTGCAATAGTAATGTCAGAACCATTTACAAAATGTCATCTTGGGAGGAATAAACTTGGTCTCTATCCCCAAAAAGAGCTTGGGCTTACGGTGGTGGGTGAGAGACAAGTCTTAGGCCGTGAATGGCTAGTGACATGATATACACCAAGGATATGGGTGAGCTGGGAAAGCATCAGTGAAAAGGGAATACCGCTGTGCGGGTAGTGGGCTGCAGTCTCTGAGAACTCTCTTGGGCAGGGCACTGCGAGGCACCTGCGGTGGAGTGAGTGGCTCTGTTTTCCAGCGGGGCAGGAAAGCACTCCTGTCCTTGTTTGGTTCCAGTACTTGCAGTGCCCCTGAGCCCCCATGCTTGGGAAATATATTACCTGATGGAGAGTTAATTATTATTATTGGAATATAAAGCCTTTGTGGCAGAGGAGTCTAATATCATTTCAATATAACACAGTTTATATATGCTTTGAAATTTTGAAATTGATATGGATTGATGATAAAATGATTAAATTTTTGGTGGTGAAGATCCATCATTGTCGACATTCAGATATCAGCTTTATATCCTTTTGTTAACCGAGAGTGAGTCATCTGCTGGCAAATGCTGAAATAAGCCTTTGCTGTCACATAGCTTCAGAAATTCTCTGTCGGTTTCAGTCAAGGGCTTTGTGTCTGACACTGCTAGTCTCTGCCTTTTTCTTGAAAGTATTTTTTGGTAAGCTTTATGATGGTATTTTTGTTACAGGTCTGGTTGTAACAAAAGTTAACTATGTTATCCTTAAAATAAATTGTCAGGTGATTGATGGAATGGTTAAGAGAGATGGGTGCGGGTGGCTGGTTAGTGCGTGGCCGTGAATTACTTGATGATCGTATTCTCCACGCCAGGCTCTGGATAATGTTCTAATGCCTTTTATCTCTAGAGTGTAGAAAATAGGTATTCAGACCTGAATTTATTTGCCTTTACCATGTCTTTCAAATGTTAAAAAATGTTTGTTAGCTAAAAATTTAGTTTCCTGTCATAGTATACTGGGAACTCTATGTCCTCGATGCAAAATCTTCCATTCTTTCCTCGATTACTGAGATTTGTTCCACCTGCCTGTAAGGTTTTTGGATTGGAAGGGGAGTTGTTTGTTTGTTTGTTGCAGTGTTTGAAGTATAGGTGGCAACAATAGAGTGAGCCTGGACCAGGCAGAAGGAAGTACTGAAGACCAGGCCTTCCAGACTGTGATGATGGCAGCCTGGGCTGATGTGTCAAATACCAAGTGCCAGGAGCTGGCTGATCCTGGCCTGGGCCCCTGATAGCAAAAAGCTTCCCTGTGTGCTCAGGGCATTTGTATTTCCTTTTGTGAAACTGCTGGCTCTGTGCCCTCTCACACACTGAAGAGACCATGTGAACACTCTCTCATTCTCCGAAACAATGGAAAGTGCAGAAAACAAAAGTTAACTAGGTTTTGAAGCCTTAGGAGAATAATGATCATATCAAAGTTTTCATTAGTTATAAGTTAAATGAATGACCCAGTTCAGCAGAGCAATGTAGCCATTATACAAGGTATATTTAGGACATAAGCATAATGTTTTAAGACTATCAATTCATGAAAAAAACATTGCAGCTGGAAACACCTGGTCTCTGGATTTTAAGACACATAGGCTGTGCTCTGAAGGATTCTGTTTAAAAACACAATTCTCGGGCTTCCCTGGTGGCGCATTGGTTGAGAGTCCGCCTGCCAATGCAGGGGACACGGGTTCGTGCCCCGGTCTGGGAAGATCCCACATGCCCCGGAGCGGCTACACCCGTGAGCCATGGCCGCTGAGCCTGCGCGTCCGGAGCCTGTGCTCCACGACGGGAGAGGCCACAACAGTGAAAGGCCCGCGTACCGCAAAAAAAAAAAAAAAAAAACAACAACAACAACAAAACACAATTCTCATTCAGGGGTCTAGCAAACAGAAACTAGTTTATTCCTATGAGTTGTTTTGTTCCCACATGAAGAGGCGCTGCAGTGTTTTGTGGCTTCTTCTAAGTTATTCGAGGGTAAGAGAGGTCCAGAACTCAAACCTCTTTTCCTGTTTGCTACTTGGGTCTCTAGGCAGTGCCTTTCTCTCCCTCTCTGTCTCCCTCTCTCCCTCCCTTCCTTGCAGTAAATATTATACCCATACCAATCCTGTGAAAGTCGTAGCAGGAAACATATGAATTAGATACTAACTTGGTCTCCAGGGCTCTGAACTGAGTGGTGGTGGGTGAGTGCTGGACAGACACTTCAAGTGGTCCAGACAGTGCCAAGTGCAGCTTTAACAGAACGTTAGTGAGCCTGGAACTGAGAGGAAAGCAGGAATAGCCTCCTGTCAATCAAAACCCTGATCATTATGTTAGTTAGAAATATGGAAGAAGTATGCAAGGGTGATAAGATGTTTTTTCTGCTTAAAAATGTTAAGAGCTCTTACGTTTCTTCAGATACTGAGTCATAGAATCCTGTAGTCTTTTTCTAAGGGCTACTCATGGTTGTCTGTCTGCCCTAATTCTCTTCCAGTTCAGCTGTGTAATCATTAAAAAGATAGATCCTAGCTTCCTGGTTCACTCACCAGATTTGTCCTAGAAAATGTCCTGTGTCTCACTGAAGTCTGAGGCCTGACTGAGAAAGCATTTCAAGTCCTTCAAGTCCTACTGTGTCCGTAAGTGCTCCCTCTGTATGTGGACCATGACGGGTTCCCGTGCTAACAAGGAAAGTCCTCCGCTACCCGCCCATGTGGGCCATCATCGCAACATGGAAACGGCACCATGTCCACCGTAACCGAACAAACTAATATAAACAAACATTAATCCTTTGACTTTAACTGGCTTATTCTTTCTTAATTCTCCTTACAGAAATATAGGACATATTTTTCTGACTTTAAAATTGTTTAGCTAACATGAGAAAATTAGTTGAAATGATCCTTTAGGCTCCTTTCAGCTTTAACATTCTGTGAATAAGTGATTTTCAAATATCTGATTATGTGAGTGATGGGCTAAAACATGCCTCCATTGGATTTCCTATTATGTCTTGTTCCCAGATTTATGGGAATACAGCGCACTCTGAGCTCCCTGGTAAAAGAAAAATGAAGCTGAATAATTTTTAGAAAGATACCTAACCAGAAATACTCAGAATTTTTAAAAAAGATAGTCATCAAATTATGAAAAATGTTTTTAATGCCTTTTTTAAAATCAAGAATTAATGGACAGTTTAGGATCCAGTTTATTTTAATTACTGATATTTTTATTAAATCCTCATAGCCTCTCAAGGCTGTCCTCAGTTTTCCCATCTATATTCGCTCAGTAGAAATCAAGACTATTTCAGCTTTGTTTTAAATTGTTTTAATTAGGTATAGCAATTGTGCCTTATACTTTGAAAACTGGAATCTGAGCATTTTTTAATTGACATTGATGAATTTCAGTTTAGATTTGGTCACTTTCCAAATTGGACTTTACATTCACCTGAGGGTACAGATTTTCAGACTTGATGCCAACCAATTATTCGTACATATGTAGATGATCTGTGTGTTATGATCCAACTTCACAAGACATTTAATTAACAAGCTTCTTAAGAAAAAGAAGAAAGTTTTTCATTTCATGCTTTAAATGAATTTAAAATAAATAGCATATTGTGAAATCAAATTCTTGGTGCTTATTAGGGGGGTAGAGTGCTCTAATGAATCATCCTAGATAAAAAGACGTAGATTGCAGTGAACACAGAGGAGAGTAACATGTTTTTAGGCATCATTTTCACCCTTCATTTGAGAAAATAGTAATTAGGTGTCATAGAGCATTTTCTTTTCTTACAGAATTTCTTGATTGAATTTACCTTGCTCTCTTTTCTCATTTAGTTTGCACAGCCAAGAGTCTTAGGTTTGAAATGGTTTGATTACAATAATTTATCCCTTATTTCCTCCTTCCCAATACCGTCATTTAAACCATCTTCAATTTTAAGTAGTGAAAAATAAAGATGTCAGAATGAACTCCATAGGATAAAGTCTTTTCTTTTTATTCAATTGTCAACTCTAATTTTTCCAATCTACCCTGAGTTTTGCTCATTTTTTTAATGGACTTGGAGCTACATTTTCTAGTAGGCATTCAGAATGCCAAACATGTTTTGTTTATATTTTGCCTTTTTGTTTTAATGGTAAAATAATATTACTATCAACTAAAAGAGTGGAAGCCCATGTTAGACTTGAAATTTCTAGACTTTGGTTTTATCCTAATTAAATAGATCTTATCGTCCATTTTTGGCCTGTGCAGTATTTTCCTTCCAATGTTAGGTACCTTAAGAGTTTAGGAAACTGTCTTAGAGTCCTCTTCAGAAACCATGGTGCAATTCTTCCAAGTTGATAATTACTGTTCACTTTTACTTAGAGCTGTAATAAATGTTGCATTTTAAAATTCTTCGCACTTTTAGAGAGGTCTAAGAATGTCAACCTTTAAGCTTGGTTTTAAAGGAAAATAGCAGCAGAGAGAATATGCTCCAAGAATATGTGTAGTTGCTCCAAAGGTCTAAGTCATCCAATATTAATAGCTAAGGATTGGTCTTGGGTTTCTTATTCATCTGCAGCAGTTTGTTAGGCATCATGATATAGGTGGGACTTCAACTGATAAGAGTAGATTTGACCCTTGAACAACACAAATTTGAGCTGCACAGGTTCACTTTGTCAGCAGATTCTTCAATAGTAATGCACTACATACTACATGATTCATAGGAAGTTGAATTCGCTCACGGAGAACTGTGGATACAGAGGAACAGAGGTTAGGGAGGAACTTCATAAATGGAAGGCAGACTATAAGTTAAATGTGGATCTTCACTTGCCCCAACCCATGCGTTGTTCAAGCGTCAACTGTAGTTGTAATCATCCCAAGACACATTTATGGGATGAGAAAGGATGAAGGCCAGTGGCAGAACTGACAGCTGACAAACAGGCTAAAGAAGAGATAGCAGAGTCATGGTCAGAGTATAGGGGAGAAACCAGGAGAGAATTGTAAGAAGCCATGGAAGAATTTCAAGAGTATTGTTGACTTCCTTTAGTGCTATAAGATGAAAACTTAAAAGAATCTATTAAATTTTGCAGTGAGGAGGTCATTGCTGACCTTTGCCAGAGCAGTTTCAATGAAGTGTAGAAATGGACTCTAGGTTCCAGTGGGTTAAAGGGTAAACTGGAAATTAATGTATAAAAGTAGTTAATGTGGACTCCTAACTCATTTTATATAAAGGAAAAAGAGAGGTGACAGCTAGAGGTGACAGCTAGGAGAAAGCAATATTCAGGAGGGACTATTATCTTACAAATAATAGAGAGACCTTGAGGGTATTTATAGGCTGTGGGGAAGAAGCCTGTAGATGACGAATGATTTAAAATATAGTGGAAGGATAATAACCAACGCAATAAGATCCTAGGAAGGGTTGGTGGAGGTTGATCCTGGAGTACAGGATTAGCCTTGAGCAGGACTCCTCTGTGTAAGGAGGAAAGAGGATAAAGGTGGTCACAAAATATGCATTTACAGGGCATGTAAGCAGAAAGTTTGAAATTTACAAGCTTGACCTTATAAAATACAAGTTCAAGCTATATGCTACTAAAAATTATTATTAGGGATTATATCAGCTAACATCTAAGTGCTTACTGTCTGCTGTGAGCATTATTTAGAGTTTTAAAAAAATAGTATCTCATTGAATTTCATCCTACAGCTCTATGAGGAAAGTATTATCACTACTCCTCAGTCAAAGAAAATGAAGTTTAATGAGTTTAAATAACTTGCCTCTGGTCATAGAAATGTTAAGTACCATAACAGAGCTAGACATTGGAAGAGATGGGTCTAACCCCAGGCACCTGTGCTCTTAACCATCTTTGTCCTGGGATAGGAGTGTTGAAGAGAATGGTGGACGTTTGGCAGAATGAACCAGAGGGGTTATCGTGGAGGAGTAAAAGCATTGTCGGTCGGCACTGGGTGCAGCCATAGCTGGAGACCATACATCTGGGTGGCACACATCTGCATAGCTGGGTTGGTTGTCTTTAGCAGCTGTCAGCAGTGCAAGTGAGTGATCATATAAGGAGAACTAGGGTGGGATTTTTTTTAGTTCCAAATCAGATAGATGAGAATGTTAGGGCATAGCTGAGCAAAAATTCCTAAATTCTAAGGATAAAAATAAAACCCTATGAGATTCCTGACAGAAAATACAAGAAAAGCAAAAGAGAATCAGACTGGTGTTGGACTTTAGTAAAACTGGAAGCTAGAAGACAGAATAGCATCTGCAGAGTACTGAGTGGAAAAAGACTGCAGCCCAATGCTCCATACCCAGTTCTCCACCTGAGAAAGAAAGCAAGAGACACTTGAAAGTAAGGACTGGAGGACATCACCCACCTGAGAAAAGTACTTGCAAGAGGAGAGAATAACAAAGGGATGAGAAAAGAGACCTCAAGATGGAGAAAAGATAGAAAGTAGGTGAGCAATGAAACATGGACACAATTAAATCTAAAAGAATAGGGAGAGATTCAGGGAATATGTAATGTAAGTGCAAGATAGGATTTCTTGAAACAGAAAATACATAATACAAGATAATTTTAATAAGATTGCAGAATAAAACATACTAAACTTTTATCAAAATTTAGGATTAATGGGAAGGGTAGGGAGGGAAGTGAAACTATTTTAAAAGTCTTGTTGATACAGAGAAATAGAGCGTTTGGTGGGAGAAGAGAGCCTTTTAAGTTTCCATCTTATGTAAGTAAGCACTAACGTGGATAAAGAAGAACATTTTAAAATAATAAATAGCACACAGAACATGGTAGAAAAATACTGTAAGAACATAGAGGAAATGAATCAATAAACTTTAATATAAATACACACTCATCCCTCAGAGAATAACTTTTTTTTGCGGTACACGGGCCTCTCACTGTTGTGGCCTCTCCCGTCGCGGAGCACAGGCTCCGGACGCGCAGGCTCAGCGGCCATGGCTCACAGGTGTAGCCGCTCCGTGGCATGTGGGATCTTCCCAGACCAGGGCACGAACCCGTGTCCCCTGCATCGGCAGGCAGACTCTCAACCACTGTACCACCACGGAAGCCCAGAGAATAACTTTTTTTTTATGTCCATGGAGCAATAACAAAAACTAAACAAGTTGTTGGAAAACTTTGAGAAATTAACCTTAGCGAATTTTAAGTAAATAAAATAGATTTTACAGACCACATTCTCTGGTCACAAACCAATAAAATTGGAAATATATAATGATAAATAACTAAAAACTTTAGGTGCTTTAAATTTGAGAAACATTCTTTAACATGACTAAGATTGAAGAAGAGAGAAAAAAATAAAACTACAAATCATCTAGAGAACAATGAAAAAATACTCTTCATTCCCAAGCTATGTGTATCCTGTACTCAGAGGAAAAATTATAGTCTTAAATTCTTAATTAAAGAAGAAATATGAAAAATAAAAAACTAATCGTTTTAAATTCAAACAACAAAAAATTAACCAAAAGAAACTAGTGAGAAAGAATTAAGATAAAAACCCAAATTATGGACCTGGAATATCAAAAAACGGTGCATACAAATTTCTAGGCTGATCTCTGTGCAAACTCAAATATCAGGTGTGTTAGAGATCAGTATGTACAGAAATGGACTTAGTGTATAAACTCTCTGAAGACAGTTTTGTCCCTGATCACTTATCCCCATTCCCCATAATTCATCCACCCCAGATTCCTATCTGGAGCTAAGTGGGTAAGCTGAGCTCACGGCCAGCCATGCAGGGCTCTATTGCAGTCTAATTCTGAGGCCGGGGGGAATTTGTTGTCATGCTGCCTCTAGTTGATACTCCTGCTCTAATAACAGTTTCCCTGGAAGGAGATCTGTGAAGTTTTCACTAAATCTAAATCACTAAGAAAAATCCCATGTAGAAAGGACAAGACCCCAAAACATAGCTAGATTATAGTTTTTTGCATTAATGGGAATTGTAGAACAGATACATGTAAATATATTGTATTTATTTTAAGATTTTAAAATAATTCTCCTTTATTCCTCATACTTCTCTGGAAAATGGTTGTCGACAGCAGTTCTTAATCTCTGAAGCTTAAGAAAATTGAGCTAGCAATCTTAAAGTAGTAATTTTATCATTTAGTATTATAAATTGTGTAATTTTTATATTGCTGTTGGCATTTACTGAGTATCTTAGGTTTTCCCACCTTTGTCTCAGCACTGTCACTGACAGTGATCACTAAGGATCAGCAGCTGCTGTTTATTTCTGACTCACTTTGAATCTATGGCAAGAGTACCTCTGAAGAGCTCGATTTGTGCTGGGGCCACGGGGAAGGGAGGAGGAGGTATGGGAGATTGTAATTATCATTTTGAAAATTTGTAAAACCAGACTGCGATAACAGAATAAACGTCTTCCTTTAGGCTTTTAGTACTAATTAGAAGGTGAGGACTTGTGTGTGTGTGTGTGTGTGTGTGTGTGTTCTTTACAGAAGAAGTGCAAGTTTATTTAGCATCAAGTCTGATAAAATATGGGAAGCGGGGAGGGGAACTTAAACATCTGAAAACTAAAAGACATCTCCTACAACACTTTGTAATGTCTACTATATTGACATTAGTTTCCAGGCCTTTTTTATTCTTATGGACCCAAGGAAACTACTAGATATAATAATAATATCACATTTGTTTTAAATTCTTATTTTTCTACTAGTTGGGATTTTTTTTTAGTTACATTTGGAAGGAAGCCATACAAAAGAACCTTTATAAATTCTATGAATTGTGTCTGGATCATGCCCAAAGATAAAATTGCATCTATCCATGACACCCTCCTTTTTATGTAATTTTACCCATTTTCCAAATTTATGATAATAGAGCTAAGCTTTCTCCTGATTTAAGATTAAACCGATTTTCCTCTTTTCTTTCAGAGAACAGCTGGAGAAATTGTTTTATTTTACTGTTCATTTTTCTTTTAATAATATTTGCCTCAAAAGAAAGTATTGGGAAAATGTAGTATCTTTTGGGCAAACACAGTGGCATGGGTTTTCACCATCAGTACAGTTCTGCTGATGCATCCTGGGGGCTTTTGCATAAGTCCTTTAGCTCCTGAAACCAAATCACCCTATTAGACCTAGCTTCATTTCAAATCACTATAAAACATGTGTGATAGATATTTTGTCTTTGATCTTCCTTAGCTCTTTACTTTAATTATTATATACCAGCTTTTTCAAAAGTGCCCCTTTGGTAAATGTGTATTTTCTCATTCTGAGCATACTTTTCAAAGAACAGGATTTTTTATGACATTTATGAAGTAGCAAGGAGTTGTTTCTACCCACCATTCATTTCACTTTTTTCATGCACCTTCATGGATTCTCTAAAATGTTTCTTATAGTCTTAGATTTTAAAAAGAGAAGATGAAGTCTGAACATGTCTTTGCTTTCTTCGTATCTGCCCACAGGATGAATATAAGCCAGAGAAGGCCCTGTCGGAAGAGGACCTGAAAAACGCTGTGAGTGTGCACCACGCACTGGCGTCCCGGGCCACGGACTACGAGAAGAAACCCAATGTGCTCAAACTGAAAACTGCTGATTGGAGGGTCTTGCTTTTTCAAGCCCAGTAGGTTTCGCTGGTTGGTTTGGTTTGGTTATTTAGTTTGCAGAGCACCACTTTACACCGAGAAATAGAATCGGGATCTGCAGGGGAAACTTTTTGAGTTGGAGTCAAAGTCATTAACTGGTTGCAGTAGAGAGACAACTGTCTAAGAAAACTAGAATACGAAATAGAAACCCTAGGGCAAGCTTTTTGTTTGCTGCAAAGTAGCCCTGTGACCCTTTGTCAACCACTTACCACCTCTAGACTGTAATACCCTCATAAATAAAATACAAGGGTGTTAGTATGCAAGTTCTATCACACAGTGAGTAAAATAGACCTGGATTCAGATTACTGTTTCCTAACTCTTTGTCCTATCGTGTAAATTTAACCTCTTTGAACCTCAGCTGGTGGCTAGTGTAGATAATGATAATAATAATGTTAATAATGTTTATTTCTCAGGGTTCTTGTGGAAGCAAATGAGATGAAGCATGTAAAGAGCCTCACACAGTGCCTGGCACACAGAGGCTGTTCAAGAGGTGTAGATTTTCATTTTGCTCTCTCTCTTCTCTCTCCTTCTGAGCCCTAATAGTTTGTGATTAAACTAGAAGGAAAATATAAAATCATATTGTGGGCAAGGAAATGGGATGGAGTGCCATTTTAATAAGGGGTCTGTGACAGCCTTTAGATTAAAAATGGAACACTCCACATGGAGAATTCTGGATTTATGAAGTGAGAAACTTTGGATGTTTAGAACTGAGCCTCTAGAACAGGAATTTTAATAGCACACATAGCATCAGTGTCCGTGGCAGGCAGTGTTAATTATTCATGGCATGCCTTTTACAGCCTGAGCTTGACTTCAGAATCACTCTCAACACAGCACTACCAACTGGCTGCATTAGGCACTGGCATTAAATTTGACATCAATAGAGTAAACACAGGTATCTGCAGGCTTGCTGATCAAAACAGTGGAAGACTAGCAGAGGAAATGAGAACAAGAACCAGGTACTCTGGTGATTTGGGGATGCTGAGCTTGCAAAGGCATGAGATTGCTGACATCAGGTGAGGAGGAAGTTGTAAGGAAACCCAAGTCACACAGGAGTTTTTGGTGTGGGAGATGGCTAGCAGCACAAGGGAGCCACAGCCGGATGTGTAATCACAGCCATTAGTCATAAAGGGCCCCCACGTTATTCTGTTCCCCAGCATTATTGTTTTTAAATGTCTAAAATGCTGGATACAGTAACTAAGGAGAGCTAATTACTCCAAGTGGGATTGATGCAGAAATCAGTCGATTGAAATAACAGGTTGGAGAGGCACACGGGTCAGAGAGGCATGCAGGGCATGATGAGGGTGACACCTGGGTGTGGTGTCAGGTTAGGGTGGTAACTTTCAGAGTATTCAGTACAGGAAATGATTTTTAGATGGGCTGACTTCTTGTCCATCTTTTTATTGATTATATACATGGTAGGTATCTCACCTAGTTCAGGACTATTTCTTCCATTGATTTATGAGTTCACAAGTGCTGTCAGTGCTGGGCTCTGCAAACATGACATATAAGTTAGAAGTATGATACCGACATCAGGAGATTTCCACACCCTCTCAGGTGGATTTTTTTATGTCCTACTCAGGTATACTGTACATGCTTTTAAGTGTACAATGATGTTTAGCAAATTTGCAGAATTGTGCAACACACTCCAGTTTTGGAACACTTTCATCACCCCACCCCAATCCCCTGTGCCATTCTCACCCACAGCCCAGACACCACTAGTTTCCTCTTTGTATTGCCCTTTCTGGATTTTCCATATAAATGCAGTCACAGAATACATGGGCTTTTCTTTAACTCAGTATGAAGTTTTGTGGTCATCCATGCTGTAATCTGCCTCAGCACTCCATACCTTTGCTGCTGCGTGGCATTCCACTGTACAGATATAGATCGTGGTTTTGTTTTTGTTTTGTTTTTAATTTTTTTTTATTTTTGGCTACGTTGGGTCTTCGTTGCTGCACATGGGCTTTCTCTAGTTGCGGCGAGCGGGGGCTACTCTTCATTGCAGTGAGCGGGCTTCTCATCATGGTGGCTTCTCTTGTTGTGGAGCACAGCTCTAGGGGTGCGGGCTTCAGTAGTTGTGGCACGCAGGCTCAGTAGTTGTGGCTCACGGGCTCTAGAGCGCGGGCTCAGTAGTTGTGGCACACGGGCTTAGCTGCTCCTTGGCATGTGGGATCTTCCTGGACCAGGGCTCGACCCCATGTCCCCTGCATTGGCAGGCAGATTCTTAATCAGTGCACCACCAGGGAAGCCCTAGACCATGTTTTGTTTATTCATTCACTAGTTGATGGACATTTAGAGTGTTTATCCTTTTTGATGCTTATAAATAGTGCTGCTATGAACATTCACATACAAATCTTTTAGTGCCTATATGTTTTTATTTCCCTTGAGTGTATACCTATAAGTAGAATTGCTGGGTTGTATAATAAATTTATAGTTTATAGTTTTTAAGAAACTGTCCAGACTACTTTCCAAAGGGGGTGTATATACCCTTTTACATTCCCTCGCTATCAGTTTATCACTCAGTTGCATTTTAAAATCAAATTATGTGATTGGAAGAGATGAGTTAATTTTTAAATTAATTTTTGACCTAGCCTAGTATCAAATAGAAAGTAGGGGGTTTAGTAAATATTTATTGTGAAGTGATTTTGCTTTATTTCCTTCTGTATCCTTGGGGGAAAATCATAGCCTTACACTATGATGATCCTAGGTTCCAGGGCCTTTTATTACCATGGTGATTGCTTTTGAAAATGTTAGCCTCCAATGAAGTTTTGTCAGGGATTATTTATACCAAGAAGAATAAATGATTTTGTATGCCATTTTAGATCAGTAATGAGAAATGGGCAAGATGTGATGCACTTAGATACAGAAATACCCTAACGTAAATATATCTGTTTCTCATAGGAGTCCAGAGGAAATGCAAGGGTGGATAAACAAAATTAATTGTGTTGCAGCTGTATTTTCTGCACCACCATTTCCAGCAGCCATCGGATCTCAGAAGAAGTTTAGTCGTCCACTTCTGCCTGCCACCACTACAAAATTGTCTCAGGTTAGTCATTTTGATCGTGCTTTGACCTTGGAAAAAAGCACTTTGTAAAATAATCTTCTTAATATTTGTATTTGAATAATACTCCATATTTTGGGGGCAGTGATGAGACCTTGCCCTGGAGGACAGTGTTGTACAAGTGGGGCAAAATGCAGTGTGCTGGCTTTTACACTTCATGTGGGAAGCTGACACAATTGAGTCAAGGTTGGTAGGACACATACTTTGAATTAGTTTCTAAAATTCATATTAGTTTACTACTTAGTCATTCCAGCCTCATTTTTTATTTTTATTTTTGTTTTTACTAACAATGCATATTTTTTAAATAACTGGCTAATGTTAGACATCATGGCTTGGAAACAAGCTTTTTATTCATTCACTCATTCAACTTTTTATTTTATTGAGCTTTTCCCATATCCCAGACTGTATCTGATGCTGAGTATATAAAAATACTCCCAGGGATCCACTATTCACAGTGCAGTGGGGCAGAGCCTTCCCTACCTCTCAGGGAGGATCTAAGTGAACCCTGGTGATTTTCCCAGCTAATCCAGACAAAGCATGCTAGAACTCTCTTCAGATGTATTAACATGAGCTGCTCTCCTTTTGTAGGAGTGATCTCTCTAAAGACCACATTTTATTGTGTTCCTTTCTTACTTAAAACTCTGTTCTAAGATATTGCATACAAGCCACGTTTGCCAATTTTAAACCTGTCTGCAGTGCCTCTATTGCCACTGATTAGTTAAGGATTTTGGAAGCTACTTTGATGTCTTTGTGAATTTCTTATTGGTACAATAATAGAAATAGTTTCACCTGGCTTTAATCAACCAAGTCTTGATATTAACTAGCTCCTCTACACATCTGACATCATGAATGGAACATTTATTAATAAATATGTATCATGTGCCTGTTGTACCTCAGAGACTATTTTTGGCACTGGAAATAGGAAGGCAAGTGAAACCCAGGCGGTCTCTGGGATTGAATTGGCAAATATAAACAAGCAAGTAATTGTAACGCAGTTTGATTAGAGGTACATGAAGGATAAGTCCAGAGTACTGTTGGGGTGCAAGTTAGGGCCTGGCCTTGGAGGAAGGAGGAAGTGTGCTAGCTAATATGAAGCTCACAGGATGAGCAGCAGGTAGGTGTGCTGTGGGAAAGAGAATGATCCAACAGAGGGTCCGAAAGGCCTAGAGGAGAAAGCACTGGGATGTAGGAGGTAACATAAGTTATCAGATGTGACTTGAGTACAGAGTGTTGTGAAAAGGCAAGAAATGTTCCTCTGTGGAGGTAAGCAAATGCCAAATGATGAAAAGTCTTGTTTGTCAGGTGTAGGATTTTGGTTGCTTCACTGGTTCCCAGCATCCTTAGGATAATAGTATAAGCAGGAAATTAATGTGATCAAATCTGTGCTTTAAAAATTATTCTTGTTACAATAGGAAGAAAGTACTAGAGGAGGAAACTACTAAAGCAGGAAGGCGCTTTCAATAATGCAGGGGAAAACTAAGTTAGTTAAAGAGGAGGTGGGCAGAAGTGGAAGGGTTTAGGGCATGTTGATGGTCCTTAGTGCTCCCTGAAGTGAGGAATAAGGGCTGTCACCTGGGCTTGGACACTGAGGACTGTGGTGTCTGATCTGGCTTTTGGGACCCCATGGTCTCCTGCTTTCCCTCCTGGTGCATCTTCCCAGGGTCCTTTCCTGTGTCCTTTTCCTCTTTCTACCTCCAAATATTGCAATGAGTGCTCAGAAGCAGACCAAAACAGACACTTGAGAAACAATAGTTTTTAAGTTAGTCAAGAAAAAACCCAGGGAGAATGTTATGCCAAGAGAAGGGGGGAAAGATCAGATACAAATAGGACCAAAAGATCTCCTGTGAAGTGGCAGGAGGTGACTGGGGCCTACAGTGAGAGCAGTTTCGGGAGTGATGGTGGAGCGGCCGCGTTGGTCATCCTTAAGGGGGATGGAAGGCAGTGAGGATGTGGAGGAGGGGACGTGTGCGAGTCCTGCCTGAGTTCATAAAGACAAGCTGGCGCTGAGAACAGAGGAGGCATGGTTTCAGTAGAGATTCTTTTGTTTCTGTAAGTTCATAATTATTATGAACATGATTTGGATGCTCCCACGTAAGCATTGCTATTCCTGTCTAGTTCATAGACTGACTACTGAAAAAGCTGTTAAGAATAGAAAGGACTGAGCCAGCTCACTTTACAAGGCAGAATGGCATTTAACTTTCAAGGAAAATAAATATTCTAAGAGAAAAGGAAGGTTTTACCTCTTATTGATGACCAGAAAGTACGTTGGCAGACCTCTCCATCTACCCAACTAAAATACGAACTCTTAAAGCAAATGCATTTCCCCACTATAATTTTGGGTACTTGACATAAATAGTAAGCCACATTACATAAGGTAAGAGGAGAGAAAAGCAATTGAATAACTAGAGGCAAAAAAATACTTTCAAAAGTTGAGTTTTATTTTATTAATTTCACTAGGAATTTTCCAATCGTTATCTTTCAATAGATTGGTCTTTCTCACAACTACTCCTATAAAAGATCCAGGGGGAAAGGTGATCTGAAGTTAAAGAGGAACATTAATAAGTATAGAGCAACATGAGAGCTTTTCCTTGTTCTTTCCTCACTGTAGAACCTACATTTCTGTTTATTTTCTACTTTGAAAAATGTGTTACTATCCTACTTATGTATGGGCTGTACATTAGTTAAGTCACTTATACGTGAAAATGAATGTGTTTATCTATTTGTATATTTTTACCACAAGACCATACCACCTTTATCAAGGCAGAATCTCTTATTTTAAACAAATGTCCTACATTGGAATTAAAAATAGAATGCATAACTTTTTTGATATTTTTCCTCACTTTGAACATGGAGGTGCAAAAAATGCATATGTAATATGATCAAAATGATGGGTTCAAGATTTTAAATACGCAAGTAGTAACCCGAAAGAAGCATCCTCTTTTGTCACATAAGATGACCAAACCCTTCTGGGAATTTAATTTCTTTGTAAAAGAATACGATGACTTCCTCCCAGACAAGTAAGTCACTGAGCCTTTGTGGGCCTCAGTTTTCCATCTGGAAGATTAGGAAGTTTTCTAGAATGTTTTTAAGATTCTTTCTATCACTAGCTCTGTATTTTTTGCCCAGGTCGTCGTGTTTGTTTACTAAAAATGAAAAATGTGCTTTACCTTTGAGAGTAATAGGACAATTAGAAACGAATATGTAGAACCAAGCACATGATAAAGAACAGGTTAGAAAGAGGGAGAGAGCGTTGGTTTGCACACAGCCTGGTGCAGGTGTTTGGGGTACCGTCCGTCTCAGATGGAGACTCTTGGGGCATGTCTTGGCTGGAGTCACAGTGCACCTTCAGTGAACCTGGAAGGTGTGTCTGGATGCGCCCACAGGGCCTCCAGTGCCTTGAGGGTGAGGCCTCCTCCTTTAGCCCGGGCATTCTCAGTCTCGGCCCTGCTGACCTTTTGGCCTGGGTAGTTCTTTGTTGTGGACTGTAGGATGTTGGGCAGTATCCCCAGCCTCTACGCACTTGATGCCAGTATCATCCCCCTAGTTGTGACAACCAGAAATGTCTCCAGACATTGCCAAATGTCCTGTGGGGCCAGTCCCTGCTGTTGGGAGCCACTGCTCGAGCCTGGCCGTCTTTCCTTTCTCCGCATGCCCACAGCCTGGCTGCAACTCCCCTAAATGCCAGAACACTTGGATAATTTCAGTTTACAAAATAATGTATAACAGTGTGAGTGCCCTGCTGGAAAAAAGTCAAACAGTGTTAGGAAAAAGCTAAACATTCAATTAGAAGATTGTTTGGTGCTTTTAAAGACACACTGTTCACCACCGTGTCATTTGCAGGCTTTTCTTTAATTTATTCTTGTCTTCTCTCCAAACCATATTAGCCGTCGTTATTGGAATTGATTATTGTCAGAGCAGCGTGGTTCTTTCTGAGCAACTCTGCTGTGTGGGAAGAGTTGCCTTCTTCTAGTTGTTTTTCATGACCATGTTGCCAGGGCACATTTTTCTTCCTCTGTCGCAGGTAGAGAGACTAGTATGAAAATGTAAGTTTTGTTTCTCCTTCTGGTGTAGCACTCCAAACTTAGGATTTCATGGTTGGCCGTCTTCAAGATCTACTGGACCTCCTTTTCTACTCATCAAAGTAGTCATTTTCAGACATTAATGTGCATAAGAATTATCTGGGGACTTATTTAAAGCGCACATTTCTCATCCCCCGGCCCCCCGCCTCGATTGATCAGGTCTGGGCCAGGGTCCCGGGGAATATGTGTGTTTCTGAGACACACCGGTGTCCTGCTATACACAGTGCAGACCAGAGACCCTGCCCTGTGACAAAACCTGCCTCCGTTTCACTACTTCTCTGGAGACCTGTACCTCATGACAGTGTCATTTCCTCAGGTACCTTGTCCTGTTTTCTGCTTTGAATTCCAACCACTGTTCTGTAGAAGTTTGACTCAATGGAAGATCACTAAATGCTAACTACTGAGGGCCAGCCTTGTGATTAACCCAGTCGCAAACAGGAGATTCTGTGTTTGCTTCTCACCCTCGTGCTATCCTGTGCTTTGACCACATGGCAGTAGTGCTAAGGACAAGGTGAGTGGGGCAATGTTGGTTCACAAACTGGCCCCATATGAAGAGGGCAAGGAGAGACCGAAGAAGGATGCAGCCACTCCGGACTGGTAGGTGGCAGGCTTAATAAGCAAGGGAACTTGCGAGGCTTGTCTTGGGCATCTGAGACACAGCGGATCTCTGCACCCGCCTCCAGGATCTTAAAGTTTATAAGCATCCTTAAGTGGGTTCCAGTCAGGTAGGCCGTCCAGATGGTCCCAACACCACCTTACTGTCTCAAGGCCGCGTCCTTGGGCAGCTCCTAACACGGGGAAGGCAAGCGGAATGCACATTCCGAGGTCGGGGGCTGGGTGAGGAGCCTCCTGGTGCCCAGGTCCGGCTCCAGGGTCAACCAGCTGACTCGCCCTCTCAACGCCCCTCTCCACAGGCAGACGTTAGGAGCAGAGCTTTCAGAGGATGAAGGCAATCTCAGAGTGTGTCCTGGCCAGAACCACACCCTTCCCACCCCACTCAATGTCATACTTTCAGTCCTGTCACTTCTACTTCCTACACATCTTTCATATCCTACCCACATCTCTTAATTCAGACTCTTATTATCTTGTACTCAGATCACTGGTGTCCTAATTTTTTGGTCATTTACCTTATCAACACTAAATATTTGAGCAGATATCCTTCAATATGTGTATTTTTTAAATAAAATATATTACATGTCTTACTACCAGTATAACATGAAAAAGTGCTGAACATCATTAGTCATTAGGGGAATACAAACCAGAACCATGAGATACCATTAGGATGGCTATGAGTTTTTAAAAATTTTTATGAAAAGTAATATATTGGTGAGGTTATGGAGAAATTAGAACTCTCATATATTGCTGACAGGAATATAAAATGAAGCAGCTTCTTTGGAAAACACTTCAGTGGTTTATCAAATGATTAAACATAGAGTTAGCATGTGACCCAGTAATTTCACCCCACTTTGATAACAAGAGAATGAAAATATACATTCCCATAAAAACTTTTACATGAATGTTCACAGCAGCATTATTCAAACGGCCAAAGGTAGAAATGGCCATCAGCTGATAAATGGATGAATAAAACGTGATATATCCATACAACGGGACTTTATTCAGCCATAAAACACTGAAGCACTGATACATCCTACAGTGTAGATGAACCTGGGAAACCTTGCTAAGTAAAAGAAGCCAGTCACAAAAGGAACGTGTTGTGTGATTCTATTCCAAAAGGGTCTCTTTTAGGGGATCTAAAATGTCATAAAATTAAATGTGGTGATGGTTGCACAGCCCTGTGAATATATTAAAAAACTCTGAATTGTACATTTCAAATGGATGATTTGTGTGGTCAAGTGTGAATTATATCTCAGTGCTGATTTTAAAAATTCTTCCCAGTGGATCACCTTGCCTGGGGCGCATGCCCTGCCTTGGAAAACTCTGGCAGACCCTTCCTAGAACCACGGGAGATCTCCCTTCCTCTCATCTTGCTTCTCTTCAGTCCATCCTGCACAGTTCTGGCTAAAACATGATTGCTTTGATGTCACTTAACCTTAACTGGCTCACTATTGCCAACAAGATGCAGTCTAGACTCCTTGGCATGAACTTGGACCACACTTTGAGAATAGACAGCTTTCGTATTCATTTACTAGAGGGTTGAATTAAATAGTTAACATATACTAGATACTCAATAAAACAATTAGGTTATTATGCTGAAGCTCACTAAACACTGCTTAAGGTCTTTAAAACCGTCTTAAACGTGAAATGATGAAACAAAATCTTTCTGATGGTGCTTTCAGCAATAGCCCCCCTCGGGCTGACTTGAAGGCAGGTGTTCTTTAGTCTAAATTCCTGCGGTTTGGGTTTGATGAAGCTGCAGTATTTAGCAATTTGACTTGTTCATTGCCTAGCAGATTCCTAGAAATGCCATTACCTTCTAAATCATGTCTACTTTAAAACAGCACAAGGAAACAGTCTGAGGTTTCCCTCTTTACCTTCCCTTTTTTTAAATAAGTAAGTCAATTTATTCCATTTTTAAAAAGTAAGTCAGCTCCTGTTTCCTGAGAGACCCATATATCAGGTACTGTGTGAGGTGTGTGGGCATTACAAAAATAGCTCAGACCTGGTTTTGGCTCTCAGCTAATGGAAGCTGAAGGGGTCAGTTGATGTTAGGCAGGTCATGTCTACAAGGCAGAACGGTGCCTCTCGTTCTCTCCCCCGCCCAACACCATGCTAGACACTGGATGAGTTGAGAGAAGGGAAAATGAACTTGCTCTGCCTCCAGAGAGCTTATAAACAGTAGAGGAGATGAAATTCCCGCAGGGGTCAGGGTATGTTTTGTACTGAGCATGTGGTGTAGACCTGTAAGTGCTGTACACGCAGCAGAGGAATCGGCTGTGAATCCGGGGAACTCTGGCTTTGAGTGGGGTTTGCAGAAAGGACCTAGTTGTTAAAACCGGGTGTCTAAGAGCCACGGGAGAGAAGGCAGTTGAGGACCAATGCGTTTACCAAGAGCCTTGACGGCTCAGGTCAGCACTGATCCAGCAGGGAGCAGACTCTTTTGAAGCTTGTGTTTTCAGCAGCCCTTTGGATTTTATACAGTTGTCTGGAGGCTCAGAGTTGGGAGAATGGGGCTGCTGCCCCTCTGCCTTTACCTCTGGGGCCTCAAGCAAGGACTTGACCTTTCTGGATCTCCATGGCCTCCAAGAGGAAGAGGTTAGAGGGGCGAAGGACAGGTTCTCTTTCACTTTAGAATTCCTGGGGTTCTGTATTCCACAGTGGGAAAAAGCACCCAGCACAGCACCTGTCAACCTAGTACGTATCCAGTTAGAGTGCGGGCGCACAGCTGTGTTCTACCCACCCACCCCCAACCCTCTGCCGCCTCCCTCTGGTCTTCTTCCTTCCTCCCCTCCTTAAGTCTTATGCTTGGTATAAAAGGATGGAGAGCTGACTTCTGTGCCTGGCTGGTGGCTGAACCATTGGGCTGTGCTTCGGAAGGGAAGGCTCTTGCACTGTCTCAGCCCTGGACTCACTGTGAGATCTTGAACACTGTCCCCATTGCCAAAGCAGCTAAGAAATACTTTCTTCATGAAATTAGAGTTTGGTATTTTTTTTTAACATCTTTACTGGAATATAATTACTTTACAATGGTGTGTTACTTTCTGCTTTATAACAAAGTGAATCAGCTATACGTATACATATATCCCCATATCTCCTCCCTCTTACATCTCCCTCCCACCCTCCCCATCCCACCCTTCTAGGTGATCACAGAGCACTCAGCTGATCTTTCTGTGCTATGTGGCTGCTTCCCACGAGCTATCTGTTTTACATTTGGTAGTGTATATATGTCCATGCCACTTTCTCACTTCATCCCAGCTTACCCTTGCCCCTCCCCATGTCCTCAAGTCCATTCTCTACCTCTGTGTCTTTATTCTTGTCCTGAAAGGTTCTTCAGAACCTTTCTTTTTTTTTTTTTGTAAGATTTCATATATATGTGTTAGCATACGGTATTTGTTTTTCTCTTTCTGACTTACTTCACTCTATGACAGACTCTAGGTCCATCCACCTCACTACAAATAACTAAATTTCGTTTCTTTTTATGGCTGAGTAATATTCCATTGTATATATGTGCCACATCTCCTTTATCCATTCGTCTGTTGATGGACACTTAGCTTGCTTCCATGTCCTGGCTATTGTAAATAGAGCTGCAATGAACGTTGTGGTACATGACTCTTTTTCAATTATGGTTTTCCCAGGGTATATTCCCAGTAGTGGGATTGCTGGGTCGTATGGTAGTTGTATTTTTAGTTTTTTAAGGAACCTCCATACTGTTCTCCATAGTGACTGTATCCATTTACATTCCCACCAACAGTGCAAGAGGGTTCCCTTTTCTCCACACCTTCTCCAGCACTTACTGTTTGTAGCTTTTTTGATGATGGCCATTCTGACTGGTGTGAGGTGATACCTCATTGTAGTTTTGATTTGCATTTCTCTAATTATTAGTGATGGTGAGCATCCTCTCATGTGTTTGCTGGCAATCTGTATATCTTCTTTGGAGAAATGTCTATTTAGGTCTTCTGCCCATTTTTGGATTGGGTTGATTGTTTTTTTGATACTGAGCTGCATGAGCTGCTTGTAAATTTTGGAGACTAATCCTTTGTCAGTTGCTTCATTTGCAAATACTTTCTCCCATTCTGAGGGTTGTCTTTTCATCTTGTTTATGGTTTCCTTGGCTGTGCAAATGCTTTTAAGTTTAATTAGGTCCCATTTGTTTATTTTTGTTTTTATTTCCATTTCTCTAGGAGGTGGGTCAAAAAGGATCTTGCTGTGATTTATGTCACAGAGTGTTCTGGCTGTGTTTTTCTCTAAGACTTTTATACGTGTCTGGCCTTACATTTAGGTCTTTAATCCATCTGGAGTTTATTTTTGTGTATGGTGTTAGGGAGTGTTCTAATTTCATTCTTTTACATGTAGCTGTCCAGTTTTCCCAGCACCACTTATTGAAGAGGCTGTATTTTCTCCATTGTATATTCTTGCCACCTTTGTCGGAAGTAAGGTGACCATATGTGTGTGGGTTTCTCTCTGGGTTTTCTATCCTGTTCCATACATCTGTATTACTGTTTTTGTGCCAGTACCATACTGTCTTGATTACTGTAGCTTTGGAGTATAGTCTGAAGTCAGGGAGCCTGATTCCTCCAGCTCTGTTTTTCTTTCTCAAAATTGCACTGGCTATTCGGGGTCTTTTGTGTTTCCATACAAATTGTGAAAGTTTTTGTTCTAGTTCTGTGAAATATGCCAGTGGTAGTTTGACAGGCATTGCATGGAAACTGTAGATTGCTTTGGGTAGTATAGTCATTTACACAATGTTTATTCTTCCATTCCACGAACTTGGGATGTCTCTCCATCTGTTTGTATCATCTTTAATTTCTTTCATCAGTGTCTTATAGTTTTCTGTATACAGGTCTTTTGTCTCCTTAGGTAGGTTTATTCCTAGGTATTTTATTCTTTTTGTTGCAGTGGTAAATGCTAGTGTTTCCTTAATTTCTCTTTCAGATTTTTCATCATTAGTGTATAGAAATGCAAGAGATTTCTGTGCATTAATTTTGTATCCTGCTACTTTACCAAATTCATTGATTAGCTCTACTAGTTTTCTGGTGGCATCTTTAGGATTCTCTATGTATAGTATGATGTCATCTGCAAACAGCGATAGCTTTACTTCTTCTTTTCCGATTTGGATTCCTTTCATTTCTTTTTCTTCTCTGATTGCTGTGGCTGAAACTTCGAAAACTATGTTGAATAATAGTGGTGAGAGTGGGCAACCTTGTCCTGTTCCTGATCTTAATGCAAATGGTTTCAGTTTTTCACCACTGAGAACGATGTTGGCTGTGGGTTTGTCATATATGGCCTTTATTATAATGAGGTAAGTTCCCTCTGTGCCTATTTTTTGGAGGGTTTTTATCATAATTGGGTGTTGAATTTTGTTGAAAGCTTTTTCTGCATCTATTGAGATGATCATATGGTTTTTATCCTTCAGTTTGTTACTGTGGTATATCACATTGACTGATTTGCATATATTGAAGGACCTTTGCATTCCCGGGATAAACCCCACTTGATCACGGTGTAAGATCCTTTTAATGTGCTGTTGTATTCTGTTTGCTAGTATTTTGTTAAGGATTTTTGCATCTATGTTCATCAGTGATATTGGCCTGTAGTTATCTTTCTTTGTGACATCTTAGTCTGATTTTGGTATCCGGGTGATGGTGGCCTCGTAGAATGAGTTTGGGAATGTTCCTCTCTCTGCTATATTTTGGAAGAGTTTGAGAAGGTTAGGTGTTAGCTCTTCTCTAAATGTTTGATAGAATTCACCTGTGAAGCCTTCTCATCCTGGGCTTTTGTTTGTTGCAATATTTTTAATCACAGTCTCAATTTCAGTACTTGTGATTGATCTGTTTATATTTTCTATTTCTTCCTTGTTCAGTCCTGGAAGGTTGTGCTTTTCTAAGAATTTGTCCATTTCTCCCAGGTTGTCCATTTTATTGGCATATAGTTGCTTGTAGTAGTCTCTCATGATCCTTTGTATTTCTGCAGTGTCAGTTGTTACTTCTCCTTTTTCATTTCTAATTCTGTTGATTTGAGTCTTCTCCCTTTTTTTCTTGATGAGTCTGGCTAATGGTTTATCAATTTTGTTTATCTTCTCAAAGAACCAGCTTTTAGTTTTATTCATCTTTGCTATCGTTTCCTTCATTTCTTTTTCATTTATATCTGGTCTGATCTTTATGACTTCTTTCTTTCTGCTAACTTTGGGGTTTTTTTGTTCTTCTTCCTCTAATTGCTTTAGGTATAAGGTTAGGTTGTTTATTTGAGATGTTTCTTGTTTCCTGAGGTAGGATCGTATTGCTATACACTTTCCTCTTAGAACTGCCTTTGCTGCATCCCTTAGGTTTTGGGTCATCATGTTTTCATTGTCATTTGTTTCTAGGTATTTTTTGATTTCCTTTTTGATTTCTTCAGCGGTCTCTTGGTTATTTAGTAATGTACTCTTTAGCCTCCATGTGTTTGTATTTTTTACAGATTTTTTTTTCTGTAATTGATATCTAGTCTCATAGCATTGTGGTTGGAAGGATACTTGGTACGATTTCAATTTTCTTAAATTTACCAAGGCTTGATTTGTGACCTAAGATATGATCTATCCTGGAAAATGTGCCATGAGCACCTTAGAAGAAAGTGTATTCTGTTGTTTTTGGATGCAATGTCCTATAAATATCAATTAAGTCCATCTTGTTTAATGTATCATTTAAAGCTTGTGTTTATTTATTTTCATTTTGGACGATCTGTCCATTGATGAAAGTGGGGTATTAAAGTCCCCTACTATTGTTGTGTTACTGTCAATTTCCCCTTTTATGGCTGTTAGCATTTGCCTTATGTACTGAGGTGCTCCTATGTTGGGTGCATAAATATTTACAATTTTTATATCTTCTTCTTGGATTGACCCCTTGATCATTATGTAGTCTCCTTCTTTGTCTCTTGTAATAGTCTTTATTTTAAAGTCTATTTTGTCTGATATGAGAATTGCTACTCCAGCTTTCTTTTGATTTCCATTTGCATGGAACATCTTTTTGCATCCCCTCACTTTCAGTCTGTATGTGTCCCTAGGTCTGAAGTGGGTCTCTTGTAGACAGCATATATATGGTCTTGCTTTTGTATCCATTCAGCCAGTCTGTTTCTTTTGGTTGGAGCATTTAATCCATTTACATTTAAGGTAGTTTTCGATATGTATGTTCCTATTACCATCTTCTTAATTGTTTTGGGTTTGTTATTGTAGATCTTGGAAAAGTTCCTTTGGCATTTGTTGTAAAGCTGGTTTGGAGGTGCTGAATTCTCTTAGCTTTTGCTTGTCTGTAAAGGTTTTGATTTCTTTGTCAAATCTGAAGGAGATACTTGCTGGATAGAGTAATCTTGGTAGTAGGTTTTTCCCTTTCATCACTTTAAATATGTCCTGCCACCCCCTTCTGGCTTGCAGAGTTTCTGCTGAAAGATCAGCTGTTAACCTTATGGGGATTCCCTTGTGTGTTATTTGTTGTTTTTCCCTTGCTGCTTTTAATATTTTTTCTTTGTATTTAATTTTTGATAGTTTGACTAATATGTGTCTTGGCATGTTTCTCCTTGGATTTGTCCTGTATGGGACTCTCTGTGCTTCCTGGACTTGATTGACTATTTCCTTTCCCATATTAGGGAAGTTTTCAACTATAGTCTGTTCAAATATGTACTCAGTCCCTTTCTTTTTCTATTCTTCCTCTGTGACCGCTATAATTCAAATGTTGGTGCATTTAATCTTGTCCCAGAGGTCTCTAAGACTGTCCTCAATTCTTTTAATTCTTTTTTCTTTATTCTTCTCTGTGGTAGTTATTTCCACTATTTTATCTTCCAGGTCACTTATCCATTCTTCTACCTCAGTTATTCTGTTGATTCCTTCTAGAGAATTTTTAAATTCATTTATTGTGCTGTTCATTGTTGGTTTTTTGCTCTTTAGTTCCTCTAGGTCCTTGTTAAACATTTCTTGTATTTTCTCCATTCTATTTCCAAGATTTTGGATCATCTTTACTGTCATTACTCTGAATTCTTTTTGAGGTAGACTGCCTATTTCCTCTTCAGTAGTTTGGACTGGTGGGTTTTTTCCTTGCTCCTTCATCTGCTCTGTGTTTTCTGTCTTCTCAATTTTCTTAAGTTACTGTGTTTGGGGTCTCCTTTTCGCCATCTGCAGGTTTGTAGTTCCCATTGTTTTTGGTGTCTGCCCCCAGTGGGTAAGGTTGGTTCAGTGGGTGGAGGGGACTGGTGCCTGTGTTCTGGTGGATGAGGCTGCTTCTTGTCTTTCTATGGGCAGGACCCCATCTGGTGGTGTGTTTTGGGGTGTCTGTGACCTTATTGTGATTTTAGGCAGCCTCTCTGCTAGTGGGTGGGGTTGTGTTCCTGTCTTGCTAGTTGTTTGGCATAGGATGTCCAGCACTGGAGCTTGCTGGTCGTTGAGTGCAGCTGGGTCTTAGTGTTGAGATGGAGATCTCTGGGAGAGCTTTCACCGTTTGATATTACGTGGAGCCAGGAGGTCTCTAGTAGACCAATATCCTGAACTCGGCTCTCCCTCGTCAGAGGTACAGGCCTGACACCCGGCTGGAGCACCAAGACCCTGTCAACCACACAGCTTTTGGGAAGTCTGAGGTCTTCTGCCAGCATTCAGTAGGTGTTCTGTAGGAGTTGTTCCACATATAGATGTATTTCTGATGTATTTGTGGGGAGGAAGGTGATCTCCATGTCTTACTCCTCCTCCATCTTGAAGGTCTCCTCTAGAGTTTGGTATTTTAAAGGAAAATATGAAATTTTCTTCAAAGTCAAAATATTATATAAGTAGGAAAAAAATTAAATATTAAGTGACATCATCTGAAACTTGCCTTTTGGATAAAATTTCATTGTATGTGCTATCACAGGTACTACCAACGTACATCACTTGACATATAACAGTAGTTTTTCTTGCATCTGTTACTTTAATGCCACTACTTAAGCTGTGACTTCCTAATTTAAAACAGTTTAAACGAGTACATGCCATTTGCTATCTCTGTTCCTTTTCTTTGAACTTTGTCAGGTGTATTTCTCTGCCTTCTGTGAAATCCCCTTTGTTAGCGTTGTCCCATGAGAATGGTCTGCACGCTTCCCTAATGGATTCTAAGGGCAAAGACAAAAGGGAGGAGAACAGCAAGCTTCCTGATTGGTCTTTCTTCATGGTGGATATTACAGATTTAATTGCGTGAGCCTAAGAACATGCTGCGTCTTGTGGCTCCTGCCTTCCTCCTTCTCCGTTTTTACATCCACTTTTGTTAGGAAAGTCTGTGTGTCTCCTGTATGGTGGGATTCTAGCATTGAAATAATTTGCGTGGTCTGTATCCATTTATGGCCGTAAGAACCACTTGGAATTTTTATTTCAGTGGTGAAAATAGACAGATTTAAGAGGCATGATTTTAAAATGCTTCTATTTTGAGATTATCTCCTTGATTCTTGCTTCATGAAGATGATGAAGCTGGAGTAAAGCACTGCACGTTGAATTTAGACATTTATTTGACTGTGAATAAACTGTACACTATAAACTATAAACTGTGAGTCATTGTACTTACAGATCTGGACTCAACAGAAAAATGGGTCCAGTGTTTCAGCAGCCAGTTCACAGAAGAGGAATTCCAGTAAACATACGAAAAGATGTTCATCTTCACTTGTAATCAGGAAGATGTAAATTCAAATCATTTTATACCCATAAAATTAGCAAAAATTTGCAAGTGTGATATCAAATTTTGGCAAGGATGTAGAAAAATGGGAAGTTTCAAGCCTATTGTGGAAATGTAAACTGGTGGAAACACTTTGGAAAACAGTTTAGTGTCATTTTAAAGATATACATTTTCTAAAATCCAGAAATTTCAGTTCTTGATTATCACAGGCAGACTTCAGAGACATTGTGGATTCAGTTTCAGACCACTGCAATGAAATCAATATCTCAATAGAGCAAGTCACACAGATTTTTTTGGTTTCTCAGTGCATATAAAAGTTATGTTTACACTGTACCCCAGTCTACTAAGTGTGCAATAGCATTCTGTCTAGAAAAACTATATACGTTAGTGAAGAAATGCTTTATTGCTAAAAAATGCTAACCATCATCTGAGCCTTCAGTGAGTTGTAGTAGTAACATCAAAGATCACTGATCATAGACCACCATAACAAATATAATCATAATGAACAAGTTTGAAATATTATGAGAATTACCAAATGTGGCACAAAGACACAAAGTTAGCAAATGTTAGAAAAATGGCATCGATAGACTTGCTTGACACAGGGTTTCCACAGACCTTCAGTTTGTAAAAAACACATTATCTGCTAAGTGTGATGAAACGAGATGTGCCTGTATGCTATAGGGAAATTCTTGCTCATATTCACTAGGTAACATGCATAAGAATGTAGCATCATTTATAGCAGCCCAGAGAAACCTGAAAACAACTTAAATATCCTTCAGTAAAATTTGAGGTTGAGGGAAGTCAGAACCTCTACTATTTTGGAGGGAAAAGCATAGGTCACTACATTTTTTAGAATAGCAGCTTTCAGAATAATTATTTCTTGATGGCATTGCTTGTCTCAAAAAGGAAAAAAAAATATGCAGGTAGGTCTTCATCTGTAGTGGCAGACAGGACAGCACTGCTGAGGACGTGAAAGGGAGAAGCCAAATTGTGCAGCCCTCAGGATGGGTGCTTGACTCTGCAGCCGGTGCCTTGCCTGCTTGAGTATCTCTCAGGAGGCCTGGTCTCAACTCCATGGCAGTTACTCCTGACACAGGGCTATGAAAGCATTTGGTTTTGTGACCAGGGGCCTAGTTAGGGGGGCTGGGCTTGGCCTTGCTGTTTTTCGAAGGTACACGTGGACCCTGGCCTGAGAAAGTTGGTAAGATGTGGCAGTAGAGGCATGTTGGACTGTTTTGATGAATTAACGTCATTCATCATACGGGATTTTTTAAAGTGTGCTACAGTTGTTTATTGATTTTTCTGGATGCTAAATGGCTTAATACTTTCCTGCAGGAGGAACAGCTGAAATCTCACGAGAGCAAGCTGAGGCAGATCACCACAGAGCTAGCCGAGCACCGCTCCTACCCACCTGACAAGAAGGTTAAAGCCAAGGAGGTGGATGAGTACAAACTCAAAGATCACTATCTGGAGTTTGAGGTGTGTTGAACCTAAATGTAATAATTGCCTGTACCTGAGCTACTTTATGATTTTTTCCATGAGGCAGGTTTTTTTTATACTTACTGTAACTGTGGGCAATGTACCTTGACCCTGCCTCTCCCTGGGGAGCTCTGTGCAGGGTCTAGGTCACGGTGGCCCCTCATGTTCATGGTTTTGTTTAAGCGTCAAACAAGCATCAAGGAATAATTGGCAGTTTATGCACTTAAAAGCAAATAGCCTGCCTGTCGGAATAGCAGGTGCTGGCTGCAAGACAAAAAAACAACAAGTAGATGGACATGCCAGGGTGGGCAGCTGCTTTCTCTGTTTCTGCACCTCTTCCAACACAGTCTTAGTCAGAAAAAGTACCGCAGAGGAAATGAGCTACAGGGCGACATGATGCCTTTTCCTGCTGCTAGGCAACAGATGCATTTTTCCTCTTACCACTCACTGCCCTTCACAAGGAGGCTAATTGTGCACATCCATATACTATAGCAAGTGTGGTCACTAAAAGGGATAGGGAGGATCCATAAACTCTGGAAAGACAGAAAATTTAAAAGCAAGTTGAAAGCAGTATAAATAGTAAATATTACCTTTGGCTAAATTTTCTCCCAAGTTAGCATCAGGGTTATGCAGGATCCTCTGACTCTCCCCCTCCAGCTGCCACTTTAAGACACTTAAAGTATCTCTTTTTTTAAGTTGATAGCCTGTAGTCCAAAATGAAGAACAATTATCTTTAAATTATTTACAGTCTTTTTCTGTTGAGTGTGTTGAATCCATCTTTAGCTATTCTTTTTCATTGTAGCTCTAGTCTATTCTACTTATTCATCTCCTTCTTTCCCATCTTACAATCATGTTTCTTCCTTGGGCTTGAAAGGTAGCATCATCTGAGCACCCTCGCCCTGGCCCCTGCCATCCCCCAGGATCTGATCAGGAGCCAGATCCCAGTGCTCTGCCTCTGCGATGTCCCTCCTGTCCCTTGCTTGCCACCGGTGTTGTTTTTATGCCTCTCTGCCCAAGTGCTGGGTTTTCATGTCTCACCTGAGCCTGGTGGCTGCTTCCTGTCATCAGTTCATCCTGCATGCTCCTGTCAGTTAGTTTTCTAAGGCATGCTTCTGCTCGACAGCTGCCCTTGATTTTCCCCACAATTTACCTTCAGATAAAGTCCAATCCTTAGTCTGAGAGGATTTGGGTTCCTTCTGCCTTTCCACAACACGGGTCTTCCCACCACGACCTCCATGTATATCAGTCACATTTCTGCCCACTCTGCTCTCTCCAAACACGCTTTTTATGCCTTTGTTCATCTACTTTATTCTGCCCCAAATGCTCTTCCCCTTATTTCATTTCTGAAAATGCTGTTCATCTTCCAAGATGCAGCCCAAATCCCTCCTACGAAAAGCCTGCTCTAAATCTGCTGGTTACCGTCCTGCACGGTGACTCCCGTTATGGTGATTTCAGGAAGTCTTTGTATCTATGGCTTCCGCGCCAAGGCTGTGAGCCCTTGGAGTGCAGGGGCCTCAGGTCCATTTCTAATCTCTGCTCTGTGCTTGCTTTTGGGCTGCACAGGATTTCATGGAAGCTTTTAAAAGTCTTTTTCTGAGTTATAAAATTTCTGTTACAAAATGTAACATTTGGTCCCCTGCAGATCCGTGTACTAGTTTTCTTCATGGTTAAGCAGGTCCTTGCTCTGGGCAGATGAAGAAAAATCTTTCTTTTATTAAAGGAGAAAGTTTATTAGCTAAAACTTTGGAAGCCTTACCAGCAAAAGACTTGAAAAAATACCTTTTAAAAAACTAAGCAGCTCATCTCTCCCCACACTTGTTCATTCTTGGGAGATGGGAGTTCTCAAAAATCAATCACAATTCTTCACACATCTGGAGTGGCTTTCAGCTGTAGGCCCTTTTAGTTTCACATGTGCTAATTAAATTTCCCAGCACCTCAGGCCCCTGCTGCCAGCTCTCAACACCTTGCCCTGAGCCCTTGGCTCAAGGGCTACAAGTCTCTTCCCAGGAGGCAGGGGCGGTGGCAGGACCATAGAAAGGATGCCACTGCTAGAAGCACTCCCTGCTTTTGCATCCACTGTGGTGCCCCTTTTCTGAAAATGTAACCCAGCAAAAGCTGGCATTTTCATTTCCTGACATGAACTTAGACCAACCTCTGTGGAGATAAGTCTTGCTTTGATCAAATTATCACATCAGGGCTTCCCTGGTGGTGCAGTGGTTGAGAGTCCGCCTGCCAATGCAGGGGACACGGGTTTGTGCCCCGGTCCGGGAGGATCCCACATGCTGCGGAGCGGCTGGGCCCATAAGCCATGGCCGCTGAGCCTGCGTGTCCGGAGCCTGTGCTCCGCAACGGGAGAGGCCACAACAGTGAGAGGCCCGCGTACCGCCAAAAAAAAAAAAAAAAAAAATTGTCACATCAAGGAGCCTGAAGATTGCATTCAAGGACTTTGGCTCATTAAAATCTTCTCATATGGTAATATGTCAGGCATGCTGGATTGTCTGTCGAACTGTGTTGACCTGTGTCACCAGAAAGGCAGACGGGCACCTCACTTCATAGAGGTTATCTCAAAAATTTTTTGTAATCTTTTTTTTTTTAAGTGAATCATTATTTTTCACTAACTTAAAATTGAAGTACTATATCTTTCGGGGTCCACTTTGCTGTTATTTCAGCCACCAGAATTTGTCTTGTGTGTGTGCCTTAGAGAGGCTCTGCAGAGAATTCAGTGCTTGGCTTTTTACAGCCTTCCCTAGCAGGCTGCTCTATTTCCTGAACAGGAGGTCTGAGTGTTACTGACCGTCCCATGTACTTTGTTCATTGCTCTATCCCAGCTTCTGGAATATGGACTGAGTGCTTGATACATATTTGTTGAGTGAATAAATGGAATTTTGTTATTGAGTATAAAAGATAACATCAGAGGAAGTGGTTCCCCAAGAAAGCTTAGTAGCTCCCCTGAAAACTAATGTGATAAGCAGACAGCAGCGTCTGCAGTTCATTGTGACCTCAGATGGGCAGTGACAGGAAGGGGAGCTTGAATCCCATCTGCATCCTTGTCACCAGGGAAGAACACAGGCAGGAGCCTCTTCTCTCACCTGTTCCTGTAGTAAAGGGACTCGCTGTGGTTTCAGAGCAGTTCTTGTAATTTTTACATCTTGGTAAGAAAAACACCTTTATTTTGTTAGAATATTAAGCTGTTGGTAATAACACTGGGGTTGTTTCTAACTTAATGCGTTTCAGTTATTTATTTTCCAAGTTGCTTTCAGTACAAACAGTTCTTCGTAGTGCGCCAAATTCACAGCTCTTTCTACGACTAAGAAATTCTCCAAACCCTGACTGACAGTAAATGATTAGAAACTCTGGTAAATAAGAAGGTTCAGTGGTTGTTTTTTGTTTGTTTGATTTTTGTTTGTTTGTTTTAACATCTTTATTGGAGTCTAATTGCTTTACAATGGTGTGTTAGTTTCTGCTTTATAACAAAGTGAATCAGTTATACATATATCCCCATATCTCTTCCCTCTTGCATCTCCCTCCCTCCAACCCTCCCTATCCCACCCCTCTAGGTGGTCACAAAGCACCGAGCTGATCTCCCTGTGCTATGCGGCTGCTTTCCACTAGCTATCTGTTTTACATTTGGTAGTGTATATATGTCCATGGCACTCTTTCATTTTGTCCCAGCTTACTCTTCCCCCCCTCCGTGTCCTCAAGTCCATTCTCCTGTTTGTTTGTTTTTGAAGTCTATAAAAAGTCTACAGAGAACAAGGAGACTTCCATCAATCTCAGCCTTAGCCTGTAAGGATATTCACTATTTCTGTAGGCAGCAAACTCCCCTCAGAATGGCTGTTAGTTGACCAAGTTCATGCCTGTCTCTCTTTATTGCGTATTCATAGCGGGTGGGGAGGGGTGGCATTGCTTTGTTTTTGATTGAATTGGTTCCCCCAAGCTGTGGCTGTTACTTGTTTAGAAGAGTTCATGTGGAGTCTGATCTCAGTTTTGAAAGGGTTGTTAGGCATCATAAGTCTGTGTAAGAAACTCGCCATCATTTCCCAGTTTCAAAGAATAAATATCAGAAATGGCCTCACTTCCTTATAACTTATTTCTACTTTATTCAGTTCCCTTTTCACTTAAAAATGTTTAACTGATCTCCATCTTCCTAGTACATTAGGACATTTATCAGGATGTGGGACAGGTGGGTGGTTTGTGTCACATATAAAAACTTACAAAGCTCCAGCCACTCGAAGCACAGTAGGCTGGGCTGTGCCCGATACTCCTGGGCCCTTTAAGAAACAGCCCTTCCTAGCACTGTACTTGGGCCCAGAAATTTGTTTTATGTCTCTTTAGCAGTTAAAGTGAAAATACTGTTTGATCCAGGATGTTTTTCATGTGACATTTAAGATGTTTTCAGTGGCATAAGTTATTAATTCTTAGACCTGAGTAGGGAAAGGGAGACCATAGCAACCCAAACCTGTGAGAAGCGTGACTGGGCTGTAAGAGGTTTGCTTACAGGAGGGAGGGATTCCTGAGGGCAGGCTAACAGAGGCTCCTGGGTTCACTGCAGAGCCAGGGCAAACCTGGCGGGCAGCACCAGACCAGTGCATTTCATGGGCCAGCAGACCTAAGGTCAGAATGTTTTCTTTGGCCATCGCAGTGCTGGATTTGTTTTCACTGAGATTTGAATGCATTTAGGGAAGACCTACAGGGCCCTCCCCACCACCCCTTAGTATATCAAGCCTAGCAGGCATCCACATTTGTGTTGCTGGCCTGGCCCCTGGGGGCGGTTCAGTTTGCCATCCCTGTACAGAGGCTGCAGACGGTTGGATATGCTTTGTGTCTTAGATCTTTGAACATGGGCTTTGGAATCAACTGTCTCTTTGTGGTTAGAAAATGGATACTTCCAGGTACATGTGTTCTCAGGTTCCAGTCCAGCAGGAAAAGAAGTCCACATCCCTGATGGCTCTACCCAGATGCAGAATAAGTCCCCTTGGCTGAATGGGCTAGAAATCAGCCACGTGCCCACTCCTGAATTTCGACCTGGAGTAGCACATGCTTATGGCTTAAGGCAGGCAGGGCCCACACGAGCCACATGGCTGGAAGCTCAATTTTAGAAACAACAAATGTCCATTCTAGTAAGACATGTAAATCTCTTGGGACGGAATATTTTAAATCTAGAAAATCTAGGGCATCCTTGAGGCGTGATGCATCTTTTTCTGAATTTCTAATTTTTGGTGGCATGTAAAATGGCGCGATTCCTTCTGAAATTGATGTATTTGAAATAAGAGCACATTCCATACAGTGCTGTTCAGGAAATTCAAAGCATCTCATATCAAGGAGCGCACGTAATATGAATTTCTGGGTGTAAGCCCTCAGTTTTATCGTTGGGCTATTTGTTGCACGGTGGGTAGGTGGTGGTTTGATGTATTTCTTTTTGAACAGATTCTCTGCTTGTGATCTTAGCCCTGCTCCCTCAGATCGCTCAGTCTTTGTCAACATCAGATAAATAATTTTCATGTGACGGTCCACTTTTTCTCTCACAGGAGAAGTGCAAGGGCATATTTCAGTGCACTGCCAGCCGCCACAAGGCTAATCCATCTCTGAAACAAGACAATCTAGCTGTTAATTTGTGAGTCGCCTTGTTTGTAAAAGTACAGAGATAGCTGTGATCACCATCTTTCTCCCTAGCGAAGGGAGAGTCTCAGTTGAAGGAGAGTCTCAGTCTCACTTGAAGAAGAGTCTCAGTCTCAGTAACAGGGTCTAGCCTGGAATCCAGCACTGTCTCCTTTATAGAAAACATCACAGAGGTGATCCCTGGTCTGGATCTGAGAAGCTAAGATGTGGCAGGTTAATAGAATTCTTGGGGAAGTTTAGGAATTTTCTTTTTCTAATAGAAGACTAAGTGTTAGGGTCTAGAGACCCAGGTTCAGCATCTGCCCAGGCATACAAGTCGTTAACTACAGAGACAGGAGTCTTGCATTGCCGTTTGGAGTTGCATTTTGTATGACACAATGAGCGAGGTCTGCAGAGCGCTGGATTTTCATCTGTAAAAGATGACGCACGCTTCTGAAGGGAGGAGAAGCTTAGCAACAGGATCCTTTGAATCACATTTTAAACAGATGACTGAGAAGCAGAACAAACAGCCAGTCACAGGACCCACAGTGACTCTGTCCCTAAATCCCTCCTTACACCTGAAATGTCTGCTCTGAGGAGGGTCACTGCTTTGGGTGAATGTACTGTCTGCCAGAAAAGGGAAAATACTTGCAATTATAAAATAGTAAAATCAGGAAAAGGGATGGACTGGAAGTTAGGAGGCCACTTTAGTCTCATCCTTGATGTGTTTGGTACTAGTTATCCTCTCTGGACCTCAGTTTCTGGCTGTGGAGATGAGATGGGATTGGGTGAACTAACCTATAAGGTCGCCTCCAACTCTTTATTTTTGATGCAAGATACATACTAACAGCAAATAGTTTATTAGATTAACTCACTCTCATGATGATCCCTAAGAGTGCTGTTAAACGTAAAACAAGAATAGTTCAATTTGGGGATATCAGGGGATCTGGACCAGCTCTGTCCAATAGAGATATAGTGCAAACCACATATATAATTTTAAATTTTCTAGTAGCTACACTTAAAAATAAAAGGAAACTGGTAGAATTAATTGTAATAAGATTTTTCAACTTAACACAATATGTCCAAAATATTATCATTTCTACATGTAATCACTATAAAATATTAAGGTATTTGATGCTCTTTTCTTCCTAAGTCTTCAAACTTTAGTATACCTTTACACTTAGGGCACATCTCGGTGTAAGGTGGCCACATTGCACGTGCTCAGGAACCGCCTGAGGCAGTGGCTCCTGTGCTGCTCAGTTCCCCTAAAAGCCAGCTGGGACTGGGAGGCCTGGTCACAAGTGGGGTGCAGGTTTCACGCATAATGGAAGATGTGCAGCTGTTGTGCACCGTAGGACTCTACAGTAGTTTGTGGACGGTGTCGCTTCTGTCTAGCTGCCTGTGCTGTGCCTGTTGTTTACTGTTTTGATTGTTACTTCTGGGTGGGGATTCAGTAAAGAAGAGGCCCACCTGGTGTGAGTGCTGTCACCACAGTGACTTGTGAGAAGGAAGTGCCCCTTCAGTCTCCCCACAAAGCTATTCTCATGCAAATAGTGTGAGCGGCCTCCTTAGCAATTCCCTTGGACCTTTTGGTAAGTGACCCTCCCATCCGTTTTTTTGCAGACTGCTGGTACTGTCCGCCCTTTCCTGTGCTAACTCTGTTTTTTTCTTTTTACCCAGAATACTTTATCTCTGTCTAACTACTTTAGGTTTCTTCCTACTACTTTCCATAAGAACCTGTATGCTTTTGATGTAAGAGTTTTAAAAACTTGTGTGCTTGAGCCCCTGCTCTGAGATGCAGAGGCTTGTTGGAGCAGGCTACTGTGGTTCTTTAGGTGTATCTAGTTCAGAATTACTCAATAGACTTATAATGAAAACTTAAAATGTTTTCAGAAATGTTCTTCTGGAAATATTAGGGAAAAATCATATGCAAAAATCCTATGTTTGTACTAGCCTTCTCAGTACAGCCCTCACTGGAAGGCTGGAAGCAGGTCCCCTGGTCACGGACTTCTTGCAGGAGCACCTGTCTGCCTGGACAGCTCCTGGAGGTGTGGCTCATGTGCACGAGGGACACGTCCGGGCCTCTCACCTCAACCGGAGGTTTCCTGCCTGACCGGGTCTGGCCTTTGGCCAGTTTGTGGACAGAGTCAACCACAGCTGGTTTCCCATGTGCCTTCCCCTCCCCAGACCAGCACTGCGTCTTAATCCATGTGTCATGCTTCCCTCCTTAGAGAGTCCTGGGAAGTTTATAGCTGCCCCTCATTCTGCCACTTGTGGAGCCTGAGACTGGAGGGGGCGAGGGACTTGCGGAGGCCTGGTCGCTCAGTGTTCTGACTCCACGGGTCAAAGATACTTTACCAAGACAGGCTCAGAATTGGACACAGAACTGGTGAGATGGAAGAGAGATATTTGAACTGGGCCTGCAGAAGGTGCAAAACTGCTTTGAGCTCAAAATCAATCAATATATCTTAGGTATGAAGTGTCCTGGGAAGTCAGTGGGGAAGGTAGTTTACCTTCAAAGCTTCCTCAAATCCTACTTTAAAAATTTCCTAGAAAGACTGACCTGTCCCCTTATGACAGGCGTTGGCGTTTTGGGACCTGTGCACGTGACAGGCCAGACGCCACAAAGAATCCCGGGAGCGTATTTCTGAGAGAAAGTGTGTGCGACTTTAGGGAATCCCAGTACAGCCAGAAGCACAAACTAAATATAAACCAAGGATTAAGAGTGTGGCCTGTAGGTGTTTCCCTGGTGGTGCAGTGGTTGAGAGTCTGCCTGCCGATGCAGGGAACATGGGTTCGTGCCCCAGTCCAGGAAGATCCCACATGCTGCGGAGCGGCTAGGCCTGTGAGCCATGGCTGCTGAGCCTGCACGTCCAGAGCCTGTGGTCCGCAACGGGAGAGGCCACGACAGTGAGAGGCCCGCGTACCGGAAAAAAAAAAAAGAGTGTGGCCTGTATAAGAATGTTGTCATAACAAACTAAAATTTTGTTTTAGATGTGAGTTCCCTAAGGAAAAACTTAGTGAGAGACAAACTTTTATCCCATGGGAGTTAAATTTAGCCTCTTATCCAGATAAGTAGTATTTCTCTAGCTCAGATTACTTATCTTGGGTATGTAGAAACTTGACTTCACATCTCTGTGTTTCAAAGGACAATTTTTTTTCCATTAAACTTTTTAATCCCATTGATCCAGAGTTAATTTTCTTTTTCCAGTTAATTTTACACTCAGCTATTGTCAAAACCCTCATGCAAGGCCACGTTGGGCAGGGCCCCCAGAGCCAGGAGCCTGGTGCATGGCAGGTCTGCAGGACTGCCCCATGGCTAGGTGGGAACTGGACAATTCTTGAGTTTTCCACCTAGAAAACAAACTGTGTTCTGTTTTCTAAGTGAGCTTTGTGGACTTTTAAATTGAGAATTTCGCGTTTAATTTCTAAGAAGAGAAAAAAAATCTGGGTACTAATACAGACTGGGTTTATAGAAAGGGTTTTGAGAGCTGGAGAAACAAAGTGTGAAGAGTGAGAAAGGCAGCAGCGTTTTAAAAATTAGCTCTCAGAATTGGGAAAGCTCTCCTTGACACCGAAGTCCTGTTCTTCTCCACAGAGATGTTGCAAAGGGAAAAGCACTGCAGGGGATCTGCCTTCCTGGGCCTGGCAGCTGGGGGCCCTGGGAGGGACAAGCACGACAGGGGTGGCCATTGAGCCCTCGCTGCTCCCTGAAGGGCCTGTGGGAGCTCTGGGGGCAGAGACCAGACGCCTTAGGAGCATCAGACCAGGACCACAGGATGGAGACAAAGACACGTTCAAAATGCTTTCTGCAGACCCAGTGCTTTTTGTCCTTATTAGAGTTTTTTGACCTCTTCTGCTTACATTATTATTATGAGTAAGCTTTTTATTTTAGTTTTGTTTTTAATTGAAGTCACAAAGTTCATTTAGAGAGCAGTCGAGCCAAAAGGTAGACTGAAATAAAACAATAGAATTCACACTGCCTCAGGTTTTCCCAGAAAGCCACGAATACAAACTATACAACCTAAAAATGTGTGTATTTGCTATATTTTGGTAGTGGGTTACCATTACATGCAGAAGCCTGTTAGGGGAATGGCATAGGGAAAAGACGTTAAAATTTCCTTTTAAAAATGTAAGTCCTAGCATAGCTTTCAGATAAGAACTTATAGAAAGCTCTGTTTTTAATGTATTGCTTTCTTAAGTTAGCAGGTAGCGGAGGGTGAGCCAGCCAGGCAAGGAGAAAGTCTGCAAGTCAATTCTGCATCGTCCTATAGAATGCAGAGTGGAGATGAGCAGTTTCTTCCAGAGGTCCTTGTTTTGTTGGCTTGTTTTAATTGTTTTGGTTTGTTTCTTTGTTTTCCAATGTAGAGATCTAGGAGTAAAAAGTGTTTTGCTATGTGCATGACATTATTGGTGTTCTTCTCCTTTCATTTTAATCTGGCCTTTTACCCTTCCTGCCTGAGAAGGGGAGATGTCAGGAGGAAATGTATTCAGGACTTGACTGCTGGTGCAGTGAGGTCTGAAGGCAAATGGCAGCGCTAAGTTAGAATTGCCGTTGCAGTTTTCTTTTCCTTTAGGCTGTTACTATTGTATTCATGTATCAGAGGTCAAAAGGAGATAGTGTTATATTAAATGAAATAAAAAATGGTATGCAGAACTCATACTCAAAAAAAAGAAACTGCTCCATCAGATGTGGATGTGATTAAACTTCTTTTCAAATAATAACAATACTCAGGACTTTCTTTTTTTAGCATTTAACATTCAACCTAAGCCACAGCTTACTTGGCCTTGGATACTGTATTGTTTTGTTCCTCCCTAGTAAGCATTGCTGCTAGTGAAAGGGATATTTTTCCTACATGTTTGAGAAGTATTCTTACAGGTGATTAAAGACCAACTTAATAAATTAACGTTGCAAAACAATGTAGTAAGGAGGGTACAGAGTGAATAAACAACTTGATTTTAGGAGAAAAAGAAGCCATTAAAGCATTTGAATTGTCTTTGGCTCTCAGTGGTCACAGAAGGTTTTATGGAAAGCGCAAATCTTACGAAGGAAATTAAGGGAGAGAGCTTGCTGAATGGACAAAGCCACAAAAGCAGTGTTCAGATGCTTCTCTGCAGAGAGTAGCCACTGAGCTTGGATTTGGTAAAATCCCATCTCAATTTTCTGATAGTGGGATCAGCTCACACAGTTATACTGCTATGAATCTATTCATACTGTCGGAGAATCTCTGAGCAAGGAAGCTGAGCATACAGCTCTGAAATTTTTAAGAATTGATCTGAGAATGAATCCACAGAGACTACGACAAAACCTTTAATAACGGGGCTTCCCTGGTGGCACAGGGGTTAAGAATCCGCCTGCCAATGCAAGGGACACGGGTTTGAGCCCTGGTCCGGGAAGATCCCACATGCCACGGAGCAACTAAGCCCATGCACTACAGCTACTGAGCCTGTGCTCTAGAGCCTGCAAGCCACAACTACTGAGCCTATGTGCCACAACTACTGAAGCCTGTGCACCTAGAGCCCATGCTCTGCAACAAGAGGAGCCACCGCAATGAGAAGCCCACGCACCGCAACAAAGAGTAGCCCCCACTCGGCACAACTAGAGAAAGCCCACGCACAGCAACAAAGACCCAACGCAGCCAAAAATAAATAAATTAAATAAATAAATTTTTTAAAAAGCGAACAACTGTGAAAATGATTAAAAAAAAAAAAAGACCTTTAATAACGTGACCAAAGGCAGTAACTGTCCCCAAAGCACATCGCATTCTCAGGCTCCCTCTGTCCTTCCTAATGAAAGTACACCCTGGAAGGGCCACGTAATGAAAACTAGCAAGGATTTAGGAAAGTGAATCAATGCCATAGTTAGTGGCCACCTGCCCCCAAGACTGCTCTTTTCACTGTCACATTGCTTCCCACAGACTTGCGTTCTGCAGCCCATCTCATCTTTAACGTGCCCAATCAGGAGCTACGTTCATGCTTGCACAGTGGTTACTTTGTGGCATGAATTATGTTAATTAAAACATTCATGGTTTTTTGCTGTTTCTTCTTCCCTTTTTACTATCTGGTTATGGACATTACTGTCAGAGCAAAAGTGTAAAACCTCCATATTGTTATTATTTACTTGTTTAGTGTCAGCAGCAGTTTCCTTCCCATGTTAATATTGATGAGGCTGCTACTCTGACCCACAGAGCTTAGAATCTTAGGTGAGTGTTGAAGTATTTACCCAAGGGTAAATGTGATCCTGGTGCATTACATATAAGTCACATGCAAGAGTCATCAGGCAAAGGAATTCACATATAAATGACCATTGACAAACTCTTATCTTTTTAATGGATGCTTTTGTTAGAAGGTAAATTTAGAGGCTGCCCTTCATGTCAGAATGAGATCTAGTCACTAACAAATGAAGAACCACCACACTCCACACTCCAAAAGTCCAGTTTTTCACTTTTTTTTTTTAAAGCTCTAAGTGGGTAATAAAATTTGGTCTTCATGTACTACTAGATAAGAGACGCTCAGAAAACATGTCTCTGTTTTATGAACCTCAAAAGTATGATATAAACTACTTTTCTTTCTCTGTAGAGAGAGAGCCCCAGTCTTAAGTACACAGCCTCAGCACACTCTGCAGGGTGTGCGCGGGTGGCGTCTTGACAGCCATGGTCTGGATGTGGGGGGCATAGATAAGTCTTTGCTGAGTGGTGCCACTTAGGGTCAGACCATAGCATTTTTGTAGAAAACATGGGAATGGGGAACACTGGAGGTGAAAGAGCATTCCCTAGATGCTACTGACAGAGGGGCTCATCAGGCATCTACCTCTGCATCTATATCCATGGTTTTATTTTTCTAGAATTTGCCACATTAAGAGTTCAAAATATGTTTTCTATTAGACATGAGAAATTTATTTTCTCATTTGTTCCTTCTTTCCATTTATACACTCATCAAATGTTTACTTAGTGTGTACTCTGTGTTCTCTGTGCTGGGGATATATTAACAAACTAAAGCCAAGTCCTTGCCCCCATGTGATTGCGTTCTAGGATTGGCAGGGGGAAGATAGACAAGATTGTTTCATAAGCAAACTCTAAGGCTCATGGTGAGAATGCTAAGGAGAAAAATAATGCAGTGACCAGTGCGAAGAGCAGGTGTGGCAGTTTTAGGTCTGGATGACCAGGGAAGGCCTCTGCGTAAAGGAGACATTTGAGTGAAGACTGAAAGGGGTGACGGAGGCCAGGGAATATGCCCTGTGGGCTCCTGGGGCCATGCTTCTTGGGCAGAGAGAGCAGCAGGTACTAGAGGTCTAGAGCCAGGAGTGTGTCTGCTATGTTCAAGGACAGCCAGGAGGCAGGATGACTGGCACACAGCATGCCCGGGGGGAGCAGTAAGACACCAGACTGGGGGGCGGGGGTGTGGCACTGATGGGGGTTTCCTAGGCCAGTGTAAGGATTTGGGGTTTGGAAGGATTTTTAAGGATGAGAAGCCGTTGGAGCATTTTGAGCAGATGACACACTCTTACAGTTTAGCCCATGACTCTCTTTCTAGAAGAGTATGCATGGGGGGCAGAGAGGGAGCAGGGGGACCAGAGAGGCAGCTATTGCAGTTATCCAGGCACAAGGTGATGGTGCTTGGTCCAGACTGGAAGTGGTGACAGCAGAGAGAAATGGTGTGCTTCTGAATTTATTCTGAAGATGGAGGGACAGATGGATGTGGGATATGGGAGAAAGAAGGATCAAGGAGCAAAGTTTTTATTGTCAAATTTCCTTCCTCAGGATTTTAGAAGTATCTCCAGGCTGCTCCCTAGTAAATACTAGTATACTAACTAATCATTACCCAGATCCAGAAACTGCTGTAGGACAATTTGTTGGCTAACTCTTACAATCTTGATATCCTACGTGTTGTAGGCTTATAGGGGAGGACCAAGAGAACTGTACTCTAGCACCCATGGCGACCAAACAACTGGTATAAAACTATTAATGAAAATAATAAAATAGTCAATGGATTTAATACTTATTATGTGACCACAGTATGGCTTAGAGTGGAATAACATCCATCAATAATTTGTTGAATATTCAGAGAAAACCCAACAAAACTATGTTATACCAAAGCCTATTAATTAAGCATACCTTTTGCTAAATAAAATTATGACAGGAAGTGCACGAACAGCTCAATTGAGATACTGTTTTTTATTGAAGTACAGTTGATGTTGCATTAGTTTCTGGTATACAGCAATGTAATTCAGTTATAAATATATATTCTCTTTCATGTTCTTTTCCATTATGGTTTACTATAGAATATTGAATATAGTTCCCTGTGCTATAAAGTAGGTCCTTGTTGTTTATCTATTTTATATATAGTAGTTATATATAATATTTGCTAATCCCAAACTCCTAATGTATCCCCTCCCCCTTTCCCCTTTGGTAACCATAAGTTTGTTCTCTGTGTCTTGTCAGTCTGCTTCTGTTTTGTAAATAAATTCATTTGTATCATATGTTAGATCCCACATATAAATGATATCATATGTGTGTGTGTGTGTGTGTGTGTGTGTGTGTGTGTGTGTACCCCATATCTTTTTTATCCATTCTGTTGATGGACACTTAGGTTGCTTCCATGTTTTAGCTATTGTAAATAGTGCTGCATTGAACATTGTGGTACATGTCTCTTTTTGAATTATGGTTTTCTCTGGGTATTTGCCCGGTAGTGGGATTGCTGTGTCATATGGTAATTCTATTTTTAGTTTTTTAAGGAACTGTCATACTGTTTTCTATAGTGGTTGCACCAATTTACATTCTCACAACAGTGTAGGAGGGTTCCCTTTTCTCCACACCCTTTCTAGCATTTATTATTTGTAGACTTTTTGATGATGGCTATTCTGACCAGTATGAGGTGGTACCTCATTGTAGTTTTAATTTGCACTTCTCTAATAATTAGCGATGTTGGGCATCTTTTTACGTGCCTCTTGGCCATCTGTCTGTCTTCTTTGGAGAAATGTCTATTTAGGTCTTCTGCCCATTTTTTGATCGAGTTTGTTTTTTTTGTTATTGAGTTTTATGAACTGTTTGTCTATTTTGGAAATTAAGCCCTTGTCAGTCAATTGGGATGTTGTTTCTATGAGTGAGTCCAAGCTGAGTGTTGACCATTTTATTAGTCTGCAAATAATAGAAAACTTGACTAAGTTTTTAAACAGTATGAACATTCTTTATCTCATCTAAGAAAACTTGAAGTAGATGGTCACTGGCTGCTTGAGAGTTGCCACCAAAGATATATGATCTTTCTAAACTTCTGATTTGCTATCCTTAGCACATTGGCTTTTTTGTTTTCATGCTTATTGTTTCATGGTTTCAAAGTGCCTGCCATAGCTCCGAACATTTCATCTCCCAACTTTTATCAGAGCACCAAAAACTGCTTCCATGGAAGTACCCTAGTCGGCTCTCCTTACATGTCACTGGCCAGGTCTAGGTCACAGGGCTGCAACGTTGACTGGCAAGGGGATGAGGGTTATCCCTTCTGTGTTAGACCACGATTCCTGTCCTGGGGTTAGGCTAGAACATGATACCCTCAGTGAAAAGCACAACTCCGTCAGCTGCAAGAGGAGGCTGCTAGGGAAGCAGCAAACAGTGTTTGCTGCTCTGTCCTCTACCAGCTTCTTTGGCTGAGATTGACCATTGGAACATGACCCTCAGGTTTTCAGTCTCTGAACTGGCACATCAGGTTAAAAAGTGATTGAGAAGTACACTTCCTGCTGTTGCTCTGCTTTTCCCTAAACACCAGCTCTAACCTAAAAAAAATTTCAGGATTGGTCTTAGAAAAAAGAGTCATGTCTTCTCTGAAAGGAAAAAAGGAAATAAACCCTCCCAAAGATGGCACATGGTTGCATTGTTAGGAAGAAGTCTGACTTTGCCACCCCAGAAGGGAGAAGTCAGGAGAGGTCTTGGAGAAGAATTTTGCGGGCAGTCCTAACCCTTCACTCCTCGGGCTGCATTCAGAGCTGCCTGTCTTTGCTCAGAGGCAATCTTTTTTTGGCCCCAAAGCTTCTGGATAGAGGTTTACAAATTTGGTGAGTCTGTAATCCCAGAAGAACGTAGATCACAGTCCTTCCAGTAGTACTGAAGAGTCCTGAGATTAAAGATAAGTTTTCCTAAAATATTTTAAAGAGGAATTTGGCTTGGCCACAGAGAATGGTAGAAAGCAAAGCTGTATTACTGGGTTTAGTAGCCTGTGTCCCTGTAAGCCCTTATAACTCAGAAATAGAGCACAGCCATTGGAAGTTCCTAAACAAACCCACATTATTTTTTTCCTTATTTCTCTCAACATGTGAGCAGTCCTGGTTGCCGGCCCCCTTTCACCCTTTGCTTTGCTTTGCCTTTTCTTCTCATCTGATGATTCATGTACTGCCACTCCTCTGTGCTCTGCCTTTTGTTTGTTGATTGACACACTGATGTAATTTATGGGGGCAACAGATTTGCAGCTGGAGCTGTAAAATGAGTGGATGAAATTGCTTTAATTTATGCATTTTTTGGTGAATTTTCCCAATAATGTCAGTTTCTTCAAAAGCTAGTAGAAAATGGCCCAGTCACCTTTTCTTCTTTTGTCCTCTTTCAAGTCATCTCAAAAAATTGTCCTTCATATCCCTTTTATTGTATAAATGCCCTAGTTTTGTGAAATAGTATGCCTTACATTGATTTTCTGCATGTATTTTTAAACTGTCTTTAGATCATTTTACTAAACCTTATTCATATTAAAATACAGCTCTTTCCTGCATTTTATTCTTGCCACCAAGGCAGTTTAGAGACAGATTAAGTCTCTAAATTCCTAGAATGAACATGACTTTAGATTTCACTGATGCATAGACTACTGTGTAATACTTATGACATATTTTTTATTAGCATGTGCCCTTATTAAACCCTTATGTATTGATAGCTTTCTGAGAAAAGATTAATATTTTATTCCTTTGTTACTTCTTTACTAAAATTGGAATGTGTATCAATTAGTGATGCTTTTATCTGCAATTAACAGTACTTGAGGCACATGAAAAGGTGCTCAACATTGCTAATCATCAGGGAAATGCAAATCGAAACCACAGTGAGATATCTCCTCACACCTGTCAGAATGGCTATCATCAAAAAGAACACAAATAACAAATGTTGGCGAGACTGTGGAGAAAAGGGAACCCCCCCTACAGTGTTGGTGGGATTGTAAATTGGTGCAGCCAGCGGGGAGGGATAAATTAGGAGTTTGGGTTTAACGGATACACACTACTATATATAAAATAGATAAACAAGGACCTACTGTGTAATAGCACAGGGAACTATATCCAATATCTTGCAATAATCTATAAAAGAATATATATATTCTTTTTCAGATTTATATAAAACTGAATCACTTTGCTATACACCTGAAACTAACACAACATTGTAAGTCAACTCTACTTCAGTTAAAAATAAAATTGGTGCAGCCACTGTGGAAAACAGTATGGCAGTCCTTCAAAAACCTAAAAACAGAACTACCATGTGATCAGCAACTCCCCTTCTGTGTATATATCCAAAGAAAATGAAGACACTAATTCAAAAAGATAATGCACCCAATGTTCATAGCAGTATTATTTACAATTGCCAAGATATGGAAGCAGCATAAGTGTCCACCAACAGATGAGTGGATAAAGAAGATGTGGTATATATACAATTGAATACCACTCAGTCATAAAAAAGAATGAAATCTTACCATTTGTGACAACATGAATGGACCTAGAGGGTGTTATGCTTCATGAAATAAGTCAGAGAAAGACAAATACAATATGATTTCACTTATACATGTAATCTATTAAAAACAAAACAGATGAACAAACATAACAACAGAAACAGAGTCATAGATACAGAGAACAAACAGGTGGTTGCCAGAGGGGAGAGGTGTAGGGTGGGGAGAGAAATAGGTGAGGGAGATCAAGAGACACAGACTTCCAGTTGCAAAATAAATGAGTCAAGGGTATGGGGAATATAGCCAGTAACTATGTGATATCTTTGAGTGGTGACAGTTGGTAACTAGACTTATCATGGTGATCATTTTGAAATGTATAGAAATGTTGAATCACTATGTTGTGTAATAGGAACTAACATAGTGTTGTAGGTCAATTATACATCAAAAAGAAATAAACGAATAAACAGACTCATAGAAAAAGAGAATAGATTTCTGGCTGCCAGTTGGGAGGGGGAAATTGGATGAAGGCAGTCAAAAGGTACAAACAGCCAGTTATAAGATAAATAAGTAGTAGGGGTGTAATGAAACACATGATAAATATAATTAGCACTGCTGTATGTTATGTATGAAAGCCATTAGGAGAGTAAATCCTGAGTTCTCATCACAAGGAAAAAAAAATTTTTTCGATTTCTTTAGTTTTGTATCTATATGAAGTGATGGATGTTCACTAAACATTTTGTGATCATTCTTTCATGATGTATATAAATCAAACCACTATGCTGTATACCTTAAACTCATACAGTGCTGTGTGTCAATTATATCTCAAAAGAAACTAGAAGGAAAAAATGTGGCAGAAAAAACCATTACCTGATTAACAGTGGCTTAACCCCAAAGGGTATTTATTATTCATACTTAACAAGACGGTCAGAGGCAATAAGGACTTTGAGAGTTGGATCCAGCTCATTGTGTCATCAAGAACCCGGGCTCTTTCTGTCTTTCCATTTCCCCCCAGGCCTAGCATGCTGTCTTTTTGCCTTCACGCCTGCTGCCTCATTTCACAGGGTTACAGCTTTAGGAATCACATCCATGTCAAGGAAGGAATAAGAGTGAGGGGCTGGCACCAGTGGCTTCTCCTCTCAACCTGCCCCTTTCATCAGAAAGCAAAATCGCTTTCGCAGAAGTCCCCCAGGAGAGTTCTCCTTATATCTCAGTGACCAAAATATCACACAGCCCATCTTAGCTGCAAGAGTGTCTGGGAAAGTAAGTATTTGGTTTTATCAGCAGTGGGAGGGACATAGGAGAAGAGGGGCTTGAAAATGGCTTTTGATTGGCCAAACCTACAGAGTCTCTGAGTTGTCATCCTAAAATACACATTCCTGCATATATTTTCATACCCAGGAAGAAAATGCAGCTTAAGAGTATGGGTTCTAGAGTCCATATCCCAGCTTCACTTCTTTACTGTCTTGGACTTATCTCTGCCTCTATTTCCTTTACTGTAAAACAGGGATAATAATGTACCAATTGTATATGATTCTTGTGTTAATGCCCTCAAGTTAGCCTGTGGGCACCCCATAATGTAATCATTGTCAACCAAAGCTTGGCACCTCAACATGGCTACTGACCAAACCCAGAGCAAGCTTAATGACTAGCAGCTTTTCCCTACTTTTGAGCAAAACAACTTGAAAGAGTAGCTTCAAGTAGCTTCACCTTCATAATTATTAACTTAAAACGGATATATAAAATCTCAATTTGACCAGAAAAATCCCTAAAAGACTTAGAGTTATAAAAGACTTTGCTGCCTTTGTTGGGACAATTTATAACTGAGCTGTTCTTTTGCTGAGAAAGAAAATACTTTAGGCCTTCTACAGATCCTTCATGTGTTGAAGCAGTATGATGAGAGACTTATTTTGACTAGAATCTATCAAATCGAGAATCTGAGACCCTTCTGTAATTTGCACTATGTACACAATAGCTCTATATAGTGACTCAGATACAAACTTAAGAAAAGCAGCACCAGTAAAGGTTAGAGAAAACAAATCTCTGCAGTGTTCTTCTCAATTATTCTTAGAAAAAGATACCCAGAGACAAGAAAATCAAGGAGCCGTTCAAAACATAGTAGACACTCAATGAACAGTTGATGAAAAAAAATGTGTAGAATAAAGAACAACATCAGGGGATAATTTGAAGTTTTGCAAGAAACCATAGTACTCTGAGAAGTTGGTAATCCTAGCAGAAAAGCCGTAGCAGGAAACCCAGAGCAGCTTCTAGGAAGTATTAGTGGTCCCGTAGGGGACAAGAGTACAGGTTCACCACCAACTGCTTCCTCAAGTTGGGAGTAAAGAACCGCACCCCAGCCAGGTTCAGGGGAGGCCTTGGCCACGGCCTTGTGGGGCGGCCCCAGTGGCTGCAGGCCTGAGCCTGAGAGCCATCTGGTCCCCAAAACCGGAGGCCGCAGCTCTTCCAACTCACACTTTCTTGTGCTGAGTGTTCAGGAAGCAGGCTTCCTCCATCTCACAGCCATTCCTGCAGAATGCAGAACGAAGGAGAACTCACATTCTATCTTTATGTCTTACCGAATCAATGAAACCATCAGTCAGCCTCCTGAGCTGCCAGCCCTGCCCTTCGGGAAGTGAGCTCGCTGGCGCCTTGTGCCGTGTGCCTGTGACAGTATACTGACCCCTCTTCTCTGACTCCCTGCAGAAAACCCGCTATGAGATGTATGTCCGCCTTCTGAAAGAGGGGGGCCTGGAGCTGCTGAGTAGCAGTGGTGGAGGGGGCGCCGCGGGCCTGAAGAAGTCGCACTCCAGCCCCTCGCTGAACCCAGATGCATCTCCGGTCACCGCCAAGGTCAAGAGAAACGTGTCGGAGAGGAAAGACCACCGACCTGAAACTCCAAGCATTAAGCAAAAAGTCACTTAGAATCCATCTGCGGCCAGGAAGTGCTGGTCGTGGAGCAAAATAGAGTTTTTCAAGATCTTTCTGGTGAATCCGTGAATATATTTAAAACAAAGTCTGTGACTAAATGGTGCATTAGTAACCTTTCCTATTGTATATTTTTGTTAGTTTCTGTACAGATTGTCTCTTTGCTCTTGATTTCTTTGCTTTGATGATTTCTGCTACCTGATAACTAATGCACCTTTTGTGAGGGGAGGGGATCATGATTTCAGAATGGATTATGTATCGCTTCTCCCTCAGGGTTCTCTCATTTGCACTCTGCTCAGTTGTTTTGTGTGTTCTCAAATCAGCTGTTACACTTTTTATAAAGGTTAAAGATTTAATCCATTGTGAAACACTTAACTGGACAAACTTTGTAGTTTAGAAAATTCTAGCCAGAGTTAATATAAGCCTTTTCATGTGAAATCTTGCCCAGTCACAGAGGTGGAATCCAGCTCTCGCGCTCGCAGAAGTTCAGTTAAGAGTTACACTCACGGGAGGTGCCACTCCCCTGTGAGGCCTCATGCATCTGAGTGCTTAGTGTTGAGTCCGGCCCTGCTGGTGGGGGTAGAGGGGGGCAAGGACCTCAGGCCTGGGGAATTTAAGAAGCACGTTAGCTCACTTGAAGTGTAGATTCCATTTCAGCCAAGCAAGGAAGGAGGAAGTGGCGTCTTTTGAAGGCTGAGGCAAGGTGGCCCCAAGTTCATTTTGTTTTCTAAAGGATGGTGGCAACAATGGACTCTTGGGGGCTGCAGCAGCGAGCTGTGTTTTTGATCTGCAGGAAGTTGTTACCCCACTCCCACAGGGTCTAGACAAGGAATCCAGAGCCATCTGTGGTGGATACCCTGCCATCCGGGAATTAGGTTATTTTATATATATAGGCATGGTGTTGTCTCCTGGTTGTAAGAATTTGGGGTCTTCCTAACAAAATAATATCAAAATGGAGCCCCTTTCATTCTTTCCTTAATAAAGCAAAATAAGGAAGGAAAAAGTTGTTTTTCCCTATAGTTGTTTGGCAATAGAATGTTGATTCTTTACAATAAATCTGAAAGGAATAAAATCTGAAGGAATTATGGCTGGAAAACTGAGGAATCTCCTGGTGACAAACACAGAGTCCCTTAGTCTGTTCTTGTCTCTGTCTCTGTGAAGCCGCTTCACCCTGCTGCACTGAACTGTCCCCTAAAATAAATCCTTGATTCTAAATCATTTCTTTGTATCTGCTCAGAGCAGTCATAAGCTTGTTCCAGGGACAGTCCCTTTGAAATTCAGGGTGATAAACAGAACATTCTCTTACTGAGGAGAAGAAAGGAGTGAAAATTGAGCCCACTGTGAGTTAGAACTTTCTGATTTTGGAACCTGAAAACTCTGTGATCCTTAAACCTAGAATCTCCACAAGTTCAGAGCGAATGGAATTACTTTGAATGTTCTTTTCTCTCCCACAGAGATTTGCTCTTTTCTACTCGGTTTACTAGTTAAGGTGCTGTGTGACTAGAGGCTCAGGGACTCTGTGTGGGTAGCATCGCTCCGGGGAATTAGAGAAAACCTGCTCCTGAACCATGGTACTTTCTAGTGGTATTTTGTTCTGATGCACCAGCATTTATACAGGACTATTTATTAACATGCACTTCCTTCAGCTGTAGAAATGCCCATACTTGCTGGTGCCCAGAAAAGAGAAACCCCTCCGTAAGGTTGTAGCTGCTTGCTTTGTGGTGTTTTTGCCACACATTTGAAAAACTCCCTCTAACCCTCTATCTTGTTTATTAGGTAAAGGCAGTGACTAAATTTGTTTCAAGACCTAGAAACAGGGTAGTTACCAACATGGCCCATGTACCTGATTCTTTCTTTGTAGCTTCTGACTGAATCCAAGGTTTCTACAAGGGAATCCAAGGTTTCTTCCTAGAATCTGAATCATCAGTGTGTGTGCTTTCTGCCTAGATCTTTATCCTAAGCAGAGGGGAGAGAGGTACCTAGACCATATCATCTCTGAGCTTCAATAACTAAAGAAGAATCAACATCCCTGACTGGCTTGAATGTGTGTGCTCCCAGTATGTGTGTGTCTGTGTATGTCGAATGTCTCCGTGTGTGTCACTTAGAGTCTGTACCAGACATGGAATGGTACCTTGCTGCAGTGTTTAGACACTCGAGCAGCTCTGAAATGCCCAGTGAGCATCAGCACCACGACGGCGTTGTGCTCACTGTGTGACTCACTAATGTTATCTCCAAGAACTTCTGGATATGCTAATAGAGAGACAGATGAGAAGGGCACTTTTGAAGCTGTGGTATATACTGCGTTCCCATAGTTTATCTTGAAAAACAACTGCAAAGGTTATTTTGTGAGCCATGATCCCAGACTGCCATTGTTAGGGGATGGGCTGAGAACATCTCCCCCTGAGGCCTCTGGACTGTCTGGTGCCAGTGCTCCTTGCAGGCCAAGAGCTTATCCTGTAGGAGACAAGGCCCCTTCTGTGACAGGATCCTGAGAGCCTTGCCCATACCCAACCAGGGTCTCCTTTGTGATCATTTCTTTCCCGTGGTGTCTAGTCAGGAGACATGACTGAAGACCTTCCCCTTCACAGTTCCTCCACGCCTGCCACCCAGTTCACGGTACAGGGGAGCCCCCTCCTTCCCTTCTGAAGGTACTGCCCCCCATCCCTCACCCATCCCTTAGTACCAGGAGCCTTGCGATCTCTCTCCATCTAATAAGTTATTATTCCTCTTTGCAGAAATACACCTAATATTAATTTTTAGTATAGAAAATCTTGAGAGTCATCAAAATACCTTGGTGACGGTCTTGTTGCCGAATTGTCCATAGAAGCAGCCGTGTGTGGAACCGGAACCAAAGTGTCTCAGGGTGTGTTCCCCCACCTCACATGTTGACATTTACAGGGAGGGGTCAGGATTTCCTTGTTAGCAATCGAAACCTAATTACTAGCATGCAAGAGTCTTTATTTTATTGCCAGCCATAGACATTATTTGAAGTATGCTTTTTACAGATATCATTTGCTGACTCTTAGTAATGCCTGATTAAACCAAGCAACACTTCTGCACATTTTAATTACCTCGTGTGGAGAGTCGTCTGGGGGACTGCAGTCCTGGACCATGTGAACCTTTTCTGTTGCTCTTGCGTAAAGAGGATGGAGAGCACCTGTGCAGGACCGTCTTTGCTTCTCCGGCTGTGATCCTCATTCCAAAGATGAGTGTTTCCTGGTCAGAAGTGACGTGAGGGAGTTAATTCTAGGAGAGAAAAATTGGCTGGCTCTCCAAGGCCAGTCTAGGGTTGGTCTCTTGTGTTTGTGTTTCACCCTGTGGCCAAAGCACAGAACCCCTGAGGCTGGAGAGGGGTTTACATACCCAGCAGGGAAGGAGCCTCCTGCCAGCCCTGGCCTGTTGTCCTTCCAGCGCAGAAAGAGCCGGGGAAGACATTCTTAGGTAGGGCAGGGCTTGCTTTGGCCTTGAGCTGCACCTCTTCTCTGCCTTTATCCCTAATCATAGACAATTGGAAGAAAATTGACCTTAAAGAAGTTTCTCTATTGTCTTACTTTGAACACTTTCTTGGGTTTAGTTAGTGGTCACTGGAATTTGATTGTTTGGCATTTTTCCTTGTAGTCACCCGTTAAGCTTTTTTAAGGCCAAGTTCACAGGGCGTTCTCAGCCTTGTGGTCCAAAGCTCTGTAGTGTAGCTGTTGTGGACCGGGCCAAGGGTTCAGCAGGTGGGGAGCCACCTTCCTTAGCTGCAACAATGGACAACCTCCTGATCCCTTCACTTTTCAATTGTCAGAATTTTTGCAATTATAAGATTAGCGCTGTTAAACAGGAATCAAAGTGGCACCCAGGACTTGTTCACAGTAGAGCCTGGTTAATGACTAGTGTGACTTGGGCTTAACTAGCACCTGCTTTTCTCACGGAGCATCTGAGTTACTCTGACAGAAGATCAGCTTTTGTAAGGAGATGAGCCTCTGGGCCTTCCTGGTTCCAAAGCTTTCTGGCTGTCTCTTCTCCCAGGCCAACAGTCTGCCCCGGGCAACAGGTGTCTCCATTGGCCTTGGACATCTTATAGTACCAAGTTACCCAGAGGACTTCAGAGACCAGTAGCTCACACAGAATAACCCAACAGTGATGAAAGGTGCTTTGTCACCACTTCTGCTCTCTTTTCAGTGTCTCACTCTCAAAAGGAGGACCAAGGTCCAAAGCCATTGCCATTTTCCTTCTGTGCCCAGAGTACCCAAAGCCCGAGCGGGAAGCCTCTGCCTAGGACAGTGAGTGGCCAGTGCCTGCAGAGAGAATGTCTTCAGAGAGAGAGTGCCAGTAAAGATGTGAATCTGCATGACAGTCTGTGGACTTGACTGCAACAGCAAGAAAATATCGCAAGTTAAGTAGTTGTATATACAGTAGGTTTCCTTAGGTCTCTTTGGCTCATCCTTTGTAATTTACGTGTGTATCTGTAGTGTTGCAGGCTTTTGGAGAATATTGATAGTATGTCAGGCATCAAAGAGTATGCCTTCTGTCACCTTCCAATGTCGTAATTGTGGGTATTTATAGTTGTATGTATCTATATTGTATCAATGTGTAGATTGTACATCAGTATGTGGCATATGTACATCAAATTTATTTTTGTCCTTAACCAGTGTGATATGAAAAGCAAGTAAAAACCTCATAGGATTGAATATATAATGCAGTTTTTGAGAGTCTATACAGTGGTACTGTTTTATTAAACTTAAATTCAAATGATATTTTGATTAATTTTTTTAATGATAAGATTTTATGCTAGAAAATTTCGTCTGTGAGCTTTGAATCACCAGAGCAAAAATGGCTCTGAACTAACTTTGTTAAACTATTTCAGTGTACTGTGTACAGTACCCGGGGTGGGGCTGTAGCTCATTATAATTTGAAATATACAGAAAGAAAGGGGAAAAAAAAAAAAAACACAGGCAGCCTGTGCAGTCTTAGCAACTTCAGTATTAAGAGCACTTAAACATAAAGTCAAACTGACAGTTTGGGGCTTATTACAAAATGTGATGCTTTAAAGCACACGTTCTTTATTGTTGTAATTAGTCCAGAAAAATAGAGCTTTCAGAACAATTAGCTAAGTGCCCAACGTATCATTTATGTTCCTGTGTCAGTTTTACAGCAGCCCAAACCACCCTCCTAGCACTGCGTCCTCATCCTCTTCACCTTAAAGAACTGTCGCCAGCCCTGCAGCAGATCAGGGCTTCCAGAGATCTGGGACTGCCCTCCAGGCCTGCGGTTGCACAAATTAGCATCTAGACACAGGTAAAAGAATTTTAGGACAGGCTATGGACCAGGTTAAAACTTTAGTATTTTTATACTTAGGTCTCTTTTCTGGCCTCTCCCCAAAGAAGAGCCACTGGCCTTAGTTGTCTGAGCTTACTGCCTATCTTAAAGTATATAAGTATTAGATAACTAGAGATTAGAACTTTATTAGCCAGCATGTTGGTATATTTAAAGCAAAACTGAGTGTGTGTGAGTGAGTGGTTGAGTGCAGTGTATTCGTCTACGCACACTGCCTGTCGTTCCTCGTGTCCAGTTCAGAGGGTGGGAGTCGTGGGCTGGGAGGCTCAGCTTCAGCTCCAGGCTGCAGTAGTAGTGGTGGTTACACTTGCGTTTTTTTAATTAACTCTGCAGTCTCAAACCGTTTTTGCCAATGTATCCTATTTCCTAATCTGTTTTTGACCGTGCTGTGAGTTGGCTCTGTGGCTGCGCAGCAGGGTCTCTGTTCCACAAGAGTGTGTTTCCTTCTAAGAACTATAGTGATTTGCAAAAGTGTCCATTTGACTCAGAAATCATATACAAAAGGAATATCAAAATTTAAAAGTTTCACTTTGGGGCTTAATCATTTGAAATGTTTGGACTTTTAATATAAAGCCAAGTAACCATTTGGCATGGATAATAACATCTCCTCTGCGGAGAGGATGCATGCTCATTGATTTTTAATGCCATTAGGACCCTTTCTTAAGCTGTAGGAACAAGAGTCAAAGTGAGGATGTGGGGAGTGTGTGAGCCTCTTGCCTTCCGCTGAGGGAGACGTGCTGTGGCCTGTCCTCCGCTCTGAGAGATCTGGCGCACGTGGAGCCTCGGCAGTGTGTACATGCACTTGCACACGTGTACACAGCGAGTGTCCTAAGTGACATAAACTTGAGACCCAGAGCGCCCGAGTGTTGCGAGAGGTGTGGACCGAGGTGACAGCGGCCCGCAGGCCCCTCCCGGGCGGGCAGGAGTTGGAGCCCCGCATCTGACCTTGAGATGCTGTGCGGGGAGGCGGGTGGCTGGCAGTTGGGGGATGCTCATCTCCTGTCTGGTGGACCTTCGCTCCCCAGCGTCCCGCAGTGGCTGGCGTGGCCATCGTCCCCAGTGGCGCTGCTGCTCGCTCCCTAGCTGGTTCCTTTGAGAAGGGAGTACGGGGAGGAGGGGGAACAGCCTTCCCCCCACCAGGCTCCCCTCTGAGCTGGTGGTGGGGCTGGAAAGGGGAGGAACCTGGCCACGATGGGTTTCCCTTCGCAGGGTGGAGGCTCAGCTTTCACGAATAGTGCTATAAAAATAAGCACCTTACTGTCAGTTCCTGAAAATGCTGGTTACTAGGGAGAATTTTGGAGTTTCCCTTACCATTTCCCCGAGCGCCCCCCGGGGAGCCCCAGGCACAAGCTCAGTTCAGGACCCACTGTGGGCCTGGGCTCCTGCTGGGACGCCCCCTCAGAGGCCGGCATGCACCTCTCTGCAAAGAGGGTTTCCTCCCAGCCTCCCTCCTCCTGGGCTCCTAGGAGCCCAGGGTTGGTCCATGTGCGCCTTCCCTGGCTGCAGGGATCCAGCTGTCCTCATTGGCTGACCCTGCTGAGGGTGACCAAGTCACTGCAGTGACGCTTGACAAAAGGTATTAAACAATTCTCTGACTGAAGACAAGACTGCATATTTTGCCTTTGCAAGAAACAAGATGGCAGGTTGAACTATAACCGGGGATGGATGATCTCTTTGCCTTTGCACCTGGATTTCTGGAAATGGATAAGGTTTCGCTTCCGCGGAAGGGTCAAGGGACGCAGCCCGCTGCCGCGCGGTTCTCCCCAGGCCCCATGAGCCCTGCTGGGCAGAGGCCTGAGTGCCTCCGTGCATTCCTCCTCCCACCCCCGCCACCGGCTTCGGAGCCTGTTTCTAGAGCAGAAGTTGATGCAGTGGAGAGCTGGAACCGCAGCCTTGATTACTGTAGGGCAGGCAGAGGGCAGAGGTTTGTATCCTTTAATATAAAACAAGCTTTGAACTTTTCCAACCTATTAACTGGATTATGTTTACTGGGGTTCAAACTAATTGGCAGAGTGGGTCAGTCCCTTACCTTCAGAGCTTTCTTCACCAGTCACTTCAGTTTCATTGTAGTCCCGGTGCCATATGTCCCTGAAATCGTGAAAGTAATTAGTGATAAAATAGCAGCCTGCTCATTTTCAGTGGCCAGACTGTCAGCACTGGCCGACTTGGGTGAGCCCGTGGCACCAACTCCTTAGGAAACCTGTTCCTCCTCGCCCACCAGATTCGAGAAATGCTGTCTCCTAGAGAATCACGGTATTTATGGTGGTCATCTTTTGAATGGAACAGTAATTTATGTGGATACTGTTAAAGTGTTTAAAGAATATTTTGAAAATTAAGTTTACATTTTATGATCGCTTTATTTTTTATTAAAATGGTTGTATATAAATATTACCCTATCTCACCGTTGTTGAAGGAAAGCTAACCGTGCAGACCAGTGAGTCACCTGATGTGTATAGAAGCTGTGATGTATAGAGTACATTTCTCTACTGTATAAATGCTCATGAATATAACTCTTCCTGTGTTTTTATAAGTTGGGGATAGTTTGTTGTTTTACAACAACAAAATTTATTGCATTTAAATGGTTTTTATGTAATGGAAATCATGCAAAATAGTGAAGGATTTAAAATATGTATATGATATATGTAAATGTACAAACTTTAGAAAGAAATAAATCCAACAAATTTCAGTCATTTTGGGGAATGTTCTTATTTGCTTATTTATTAAGCAGCTGGTTTGAACCCGAATTAATTAACAACTAACACAACACAGTACATACACCCCCTCGCATAAAAAGCCAACCACAAGCCCCACAGTGAGAGTTGGCTGGGGAGGTGAGAAAGTCACATTGTCAACCCTGCCTCCCTCCGCTGGGCTCTGTGAACCTGTGTGTGCGAAGCCTGCTGCTGCCTTCGTCAGGGGCTCTGAGGGGGGAAGGATGAAGCTTTTTGAAGTAATTTCAAGAATCTACACGCGTCCCACTCCAGCCTTCCCACCAAGGCAGAGGGGCCGAGGGGTGATTGTCACCCTAACGTGCAGTGCTCACCCCTGCTCTGTGGAGCCTCGTGTGTGCATGTGGGTTCTCTTAACCTAACTTGATGCCCAAAATAACATGTTAACTTGGAAAATGAGAAAAATAAAATTCCACCCCAATCACTTAACTTCTGCATATTGGAGATATTGGAGACCAAAACCCTGAGGAGTGACTCTCACAGGGATGGATGGATGGGGGGCAGAAGAGGGCCTGGGCTGCCACCAAAATCCCTCAAATGTGAATCGCCTTATACAAATACTGAATCATGTCGCACACATGGAAGTAATATGTCAGTTACACCTCCATTTAAAAAATCCCTCAAATGTGAATCGCCTTATACAAATACTGAATCATGTCGCACACATGAAAGTAATATGTCATATGTCAGTTATACCTCGATTTTAAAAATTCAAAAACAAAACAAGCCATGAATCCTCACTGCCCAGTTGTCTGTCCTCTGGAGCTAGGAGTCTTCTGTATCTTGTCATATTGTTTGTTGCACAGTTAATAATATTAGAACGAAAAGAACTAAAGAGATCATTTTTGAAAGATGACATTCATAAGAGGAAACTAAAACACAGAGAAAATTAATATACTATAATGAAAAAAGTAGCAAGTCTAAAAACATCTTGTCTCTAGACTAAGTCCCTTGCATACACTGTGGGATTTTCCGGTGAGACTGCTGAGTCACTGTCAGCTTTTATTGAGAGGCTGTCAGCAGCAGGAAATACCTCTCTCCTGTTAGAGAAGAGTGTGAATTCTGGATGCTGTGCACAGTGAGCTTGACTTTAACTCTGGTCGTGGCTTTAGCTTGAGTGATAAGGAAGCAGCGGTTCCTGGAAGCCAATGTGGTTTCCCAAGGACAAACCATTTCAGACACATTCATTTCGAATTTTGTAAGATTAGGTAGATTAGAAAAATGCAGTAGGCAGAATATCTGAGCCATATCATCAAAGAATTTAACAGGGTCTTTAATGAAATACGTCTGGGCAAAATGGAGAAGTCTGATCTGGACTTTAGTACAGCTGGTGAGAGTGTCACCACTTGAACGGTGCTAATTAAAGGCACACGTCCACCTGGGCGATCCTGCTGCGAAGCTTGCCTTTTGGCCCCATCTGTTGAACATTTTAATTAATAACTTGACTAAAGCTACAAAAGGCAAGTTTATTAAAAATGTGTATGTCATAAAGCTGGGAGAGAATGATCATACTGAATGACAGAATCAGGATTCGAAAAAAATCTCATCAAGCAGGGAAATGGTGCAGATTAACAATGTAAACTGTAAGAGTGAAGATCTTACACTTCAGTTATTAAAAGAACAATTATCAAGGCCAAGGTAGGCCCTGGTGTTGCATAGTGTAGCAAACACCTGGAAAAGAAAGGCTGCGGCCTCCATCCCAGCAAGCTGGGCACCAGTGCCAAGGGTCCCGGGCACCCTGTGCCGGGACACAGTGTGGTTCCTAAGACACTGCCCTCCATCAGGGAGACGGCGCCTGCAGAACTTGCCCCGAAGCATGGGATGCGAACACAGCAGAGGGCGTAAAAGCAGCAGCCAGGATGGCAGAAATATGAACAGTGACGTGCAAGGAGAACCGGACATGCATGAGCTGGGGACGGCCAGCCCATGACAGACCAGGGATGTTTAAATGAGTCGCGTGTAGGAGGGAAAGGAGAGCCATGCTGCAGCAACCTAAGGGGTGACTAGGATTGGTTAGTGGAACTTACAAGGAGAAACACAACAGTGAACCCAAGAGAGAGCTGTCCACTCAAAGCTGCCACGACAGACAGGTCCTCCGCCCACAGGCGAGTTGGGACGTGGGCTGGCGCCGGGGCAGGGGCTGGGGGCGGGCACTGAGGACCCAGAAAAACTTGCTGCGGAGGTTGGGTTGTAGAAAACACGGTAAGGGATGCCATTACTCGGAATACCCGGCGCTCAGGTGCGCGGCACCCTGCTGACCCCTCCGCACCCGCCCCTCCTTCCATCTCCACGGGGCTGGGTGCCCGAGCACCGACGTCCCCCACTTCCAGGGGAGGAAAGCCTGCATCAGGCCCCATGTCTTCAGGTCCTCCGCGGCATTTTAACACCTCAACAGCGTCCATCTCCACCTGCAGGAGGAACTGGCAGCAAACGGCCCGCGCTGGATCCAAACTCCCGGTCCCGCTGGGCATGTCTGACCGAACCGGTCTGGGGCGCGGCTGAGGCCCCGGGCTCACGCTCGCCCGACTGTGCCGCGCAGCCGGCTTGAGAACCGCCGTCCGCCGGCCCGGCCGCGCGTCCTTGGCCCCACGTGGACGCGCCCGGCCTCGGACCCTCCAGACCCGGGGAGGCGGAGGCCTGGGCGTCTTCCCCGCGCCCGGGGCTTGGCGCGCGCTGGGGCCTGGGAAGCCCTGCGGCCGTCCCGGAGGCTGAGCCCACGGGTGACGCTGTGCGCAAAGCTGGGACCTGAGGACTGCTGCTCCGGTCACTCGCGAGGCCACGGGCAGCCATCCGTCTGCTGCGTCGCTGGGCTCGGTGCACTGCTGCCCTGTGCCCGCACCTCTCCCTGTCCCCACCGAGAAGGGAGGCCGGGCCACCATCCCCGCGTAGGGAAATGTGCGCTGGCGGCGCCGCGGTGGCGGCGGCCAGGGGGCCCCTCGTACGTGCACGTGAACCCGGAGCCCCGCTCACAGTTCTCTGCGTCCGCGGCCTCGCTCCCCTGAGGCCCCCAGACCCAGCCTGAGGCCCGCGGCCCGGCCTGACCCACGCTCCCTCTGTCAGTTCCCTTTCCCACCCTCGCTGTCAGGACACCCTGCCCCTCTTGCCCCGACTAGAGGTACTTCGACCTCAGCTACGACGGCATTCTGGCCGTGCCACCAACATCCCTGAGAGGGGTTTGTGGCCTGGAAGAGTGCGTCCGGGGGAATCTTCCCCGCAGCCCGCCAGGGATGCGACTGCCGGATGGAATACAGGATGCCCAATTATATTTGAATCGCAGATAAATAACAATACTGACTGTAAGTATGTCCCATGCAGTATTTGGGACACACTTAGGCTGTAAAAGTATTCACTGTTTACCTGAAATTCAAATAGAACCGAGCATTCTATATTTTATCCGGCAGCCCTACCCGGGGGTTCCCTCTGGGTAGCATTTCCTCATGGAATTTACCCTTTCTTGGCCCAAAAGAGGATCTTGCCAATATCTTTGAGTTAATCAGACCCGTGGAAGCTCATTCACGCTGACCAAGCTCACGAGGGATGGGACGTGTAAAGCCAAGTGCCAGTGTGGCCTGGAACACTGCTGTTGTGGAGACAGACGCTTTCTTGCTCAGGCAGATCTGCAGTGGAGTCAGATTATAATCTGTGTTGCACTTAGCCCCTCAAGGGCGGAAAGCTGTACCTTGCTCAGCTGCGTGCCAGGTGCTGGCCATGTACCTGGCGGCCCGAGCAGCTGTTTAATAAATATATACACGTCTGATGGACTCAGAGAGGCAGCGGGTGCCATTAGGTGTTCTCGGCCGAGGCCTCCAGCCGAGGTCATTTGCAGCACTTCTCCCCACTGAGGGGCCATGTCGCCAGCAAAACCACAGGGAACCACAGGGTCTGGGGTGGACGCTACCCTGGGCAGTGCTCAAGGTACATGGCCTCACAAGACCTCTGTTCTTAAATGGTTAAGAACAGGGATTCTGGAGTCCAGAGGAGCTGCCTTTAACTCCCTACTCTGCCACTTACTGGCTGCACGACCTTGAGAAAGTTACCTAACCTCGCTGTTCCTGTTTCCACAATTTAAGAATGTGAAGAATAATATAATAACCAATTCATAGGCTTTTTATGAGGCTTAAATGGAACAATACATATAAAATACCTAGCACATCACTTGGCCCTTAGCAAGCCCTGTAATAATAATAATAGATAATATTAACTAACATTACCTTACCTACAGTATTAATTCCATTAATGATAATTGCCAGCTTGTTCATTCTGCTTCTGACCCAGGAAGAATTACGTTTTACCATATATCTTGGCTCACCCACTATGCACTGATTTTGTAATGTAACTCTTAGAACAATTTTGAAGAAGGCTGCTTTGACAACCTCCAGCCTGCATGTAGAGATCATTTAGCACTTATGCTGTCTACTTGTGTTATGGTCTCAGTCCTCTAGAAAAGTGGCTACTGATGTGGTAGCCACTAATCACATGTGGCGATTTAAATTCAAGTTAAATGCAATTAGAAATTCTGTTTCTTAGTTGCATGGCATACATGTCTCAACATTTCCATCATCTATTGGACAGCACTGCTCTAGATTCATATTAAGTTGAGATTTTCCACACATTCACATAGCACATGATATCGTATCAATGAAAACTCATTTACGGATCAAGACTCAGGCACACCAACCACCCAGACATGATTCATTCATCCAACAAGTATTTCTTCTGCCAGTAATACCAACAAACAATACAGCCAAGCATTACTTGCACCTGTACATACAAGACACAATACTGCCGAATAGCTTCAGAGGAAAATTCCAGTAAAAATGATATAAAGTATAATAGGGATCTAATTGAAAGTTAAAAACTAATGAAACTTACTGGAAAAGAGTGTACGGTTTGACCCAGTGAGCAAGTCTGTTCTGAATTTTTGTTTTGGCTTCTACCTTTGAAATCTGGATCTCGATTCCTCTTCTTGCTCCCCCAGAGCAAGGTGGGGATGACAGCCTGGTTCTCCTTCCTTCCTTTTGTCCCCTGGGAGACCTAGAAGCAGGGCTGCCCCCTGCTGGAAATGAAGACAATTCGCAGCCCCGTTGTCCTTCCTTCCTTTTGTCCCCTGGGAGACCTAGAAGCAGGGCTGCCCCCTGCTGGAAATGAAGACAATTCGCAGCCCCGTTGTGGAGTTTGCAACCTGAAGACGCTGGCTGTTGGGCAGTGTGATCTGTGGCTCGCCACTGTGTTTCCTGTTTAGGTGACCCCACGATTCCCAAACAGGTTCTGCCCCCATAATGAGGGACATGCCCATGGACGGGGGTAGATGAAAGCTCAGATCTGGGAATTTTGGTTCTGCCTGAAAGTATCCTCAGCCCCCCTTCAAGGCAGCATATTCGCCTCAAAGCCCAGCTCAATTCTAAAGCTAGACAGTTGTACCTGCCTGGGAGTCCATTTTCCTGAGGGGAACTTTCAGTCTTGACTTTTGGGGCTCAGTAAGCTTGTTGGATAAAAATAATGGTTCTGGTAACAATGGTGAAAACTAGTACTTATTGGAAACAATCTGTGCTAAGCACTTGGATGTATTATTTCATTTAACCCTTACAAATGACTTGCCCCAGGTCACATGTAAGTGATGGAGCCAGGATGTGAGCCCAAAGTTCCATACCCAGAGCTGAGGCAGGAGCTAGATGGGCTCCAGTCTAGACATTTACAGCAGGCCTCCTGTTCACACTCCCCAGGGTGAGAAAAAGATGGGCTCCGGACATTCACTACCAGCCTCCTGTTTACATTTCCTGAGGCAAGAGACGAATGGGCTCCAGGCTACATATTTATGACCAGTCTCCTCTCTGCATTTCCAGATCTGCACTTTGATATAAGAAACAACAGGAATAGGGTAAATAACTGGACATTGGACACTTGTATGGCAGGAACAGAGAAGGGCTAAAACCTTCTGAAATATCAAGAGGTCAACACTTCCCATCCTTGGGGCAAGGGAGACATTACACATACACAGGAAGTCTCCATGGGGTCAAAAAGGCAGGGGATGCCAGACCATAAAAAGTCTTGCTATTCTCCCTCCCAGACACCCTTGCGATGAAATCCATCTTGACTGAGGGGTGCGTGCGCACCTAGGGGAGGGTCCTGAGGCAGATTAGCCAGGGGGGACAAAACAATACGATTGGCCAAAAAGAAGACAAAGACCCAGAAGCCTGTCACCTTATAAAGGATTTAAACTTCCCAAAGGCGCAACTGTCGCAACTCTGTCGCTGAGTTCACACGTGCTTCTTTCTGCCTGTACTCTGCTTTTCTAATGAACGGTTTACTTTCCTCTATACCTTCTGGTTCCTTGTCAGATTCCTCCTTTCAAGGTAGACAAGGACTGGGGATTTAGGTTCTAGACACTGCCCACCCTGGTCTAGTGGTTAAGATTCCTGGCTTCCACCCAGGCGACCAAGGTTCGATTCCCGGTCAGGGAGCTAAGGTCTTGCTTCCAGCCGCTGTTCACTGCAAGCTACCGCTCACAGTTGGGTGCATCTGAAATCAGAGCCACAAGGCTAACTACTTGTATCAGACAGGGTCAAATCAGGAGAGAAACCGCACAGTAATTTCATCAGGGAGAATTTAACATTTAAAAATGACTAACTGTAACAGAGGATTGAAATAACACGTAAAAGGTAACGAAAGCACAAAAGAAAACAGGAGTTGCAGATGTAAGGTGCAGCAACTACCCCTAGGGCTGAGAAAGGGCACCCAGGGAGGAGTCCTTGTCTCCCCCAGGGCTGAAATCCAGACCTTAGGAAGATACAGTACTGTGCCTCTGTGCCAGTGGACACTGCTGGATGTATGTCTCTAGAACATGCTAGACATCTGTCCTCTGGACTGCCAGGGAGAGCGTCTCATGGGGAAAACTGCCTGCCCAGGGGGATTTAGGAAGAAGCTGCTGCTCACTACGTGCTGTGACTGCTGTGCGCTGCAGGAGCCTGGCACTGACAGGCCACCCATCCTGCAGGAGCCGGGTGCATCCACTGCAGGAGCCAGGCTCGCAGAAACCAAGAGCTGGAGGAGATTCAGTCACCAGAAGGTGAGCACTGGGGCAGCGCGTGAGCAGGAGCCTGCGGAACAAGCCCATCAGATCCGGAAAGGAAAGCCCCGCCCTCTGGAATCTTTCTCTGGCACCTCCCCTGACAAAGCTTTGTGCCACCTGGCAAAGAAAGACATTTCAAGGACTCAGACCCGTTTTGCACAGAGCAGGCGGTGAAGGTGAATTCAGACTGGAGACGAGCACGGATAGCTGGCTCACTGCTGAGTCGGAAACCATCTTCCCCGAGAGGAGCAACATGGCATGACGGCCAAGAGCTTGAGCTCGGAGGCCAGAGGGACCCAGGCCGACTCCTGCCTTCACTATTCACTGTTCCTGCTCTGTGGCTCTGAGCAGAGTACTTTTCTATGTGCTGATTCAGATTCTTCTTCCTCCCAGCATTTGTTTGCTTTGAAAACTTTTAAATCTTTGGAAATTTGAAAAATTAGCACAGTGAACACCTGCCACGTGATGGCTTCTCTGGAAGCAGAAGCCGAGACAGAGTTTGTCTGCGAGGTATTGATTAAGGATCAATACCTGTGGAGGAGGGAGGAGGACGAAGGGCGGGCAGAAGAGGAGCCCACCTGTGGTGGAGCCTGACGCCTCCCTGTACACCCTGTGGAGCAAGCCCCACGCTGGGCCAAGTGGCTGGGCTTTGTACCCTAACCTCGCAGCACCAGGAAGAGCAGGACCACTGGGGCCAAGGTTGGGGGGGGGGGGGCTCCCTGCAGCCCGCAGGTCCTTCCTGGAGGAGGTGTCAGTGGTCCACATCCGTGCTCCCAGATTCACCAAAGGCTAACATCTTGCCAAACTGCCTTTCTACCTTTCTCTCTATAACCACTCACTCATTCACACACACAACACTCACACTTATTTTAGATGAACAGTTAGAAAGACATTTTTTTCCCCAAGCCATTTGCAGACATCATGAAACATCACCCTTTAATACATCAGCATGCATCTCCCAAGGACAAGCACATCCTCCTACATAGCCCTGTACCATTACACTCAAGAAATATAACACTGATAAAATTATATTACCTGATATCTAGTCCATATTAACATTCCTCAGATGTCCCAAAAATATTTAAAGCTTTATATAATTTTTATAGAAAAATATTTACACATTTATAGCATTTTTTTTTCTTCTAGCCAGGATCAATCAAAGGTCAAAGCAATTATATTTTCAAGTATTTATTCTGCCCTTTCCTCTCTCTCTTTCTAGGGTTGTGCTTATACATATGACATACTTGACATTGCCCTCCAGTTCTCTGACTTTGCTCTGAGTTTTGGTTTTGTTTTGGCTTTTTACTCCTTTTTCCTTTGTGTTTTTGTTTGGGTATTTCTATTGACAACTTCAAGTTCACTGATTCTTTTCTTGGATGTCAGGTCGGTTTGATGAACCCTCTGAAGACTGTTCATCTCTGTAACTTTAGTTTTTATTTCTAGCACTTCCATTTGATTCTTAGAATTTCCATCTCTTTACTGAAATCTCATTTAATCTTACATATCGACCCCCCTTTTCCTTAGGGGCTTTAGCGTGATAGTTATCACTATTTTAAATTTCTTATCTGATAATTCCTACATCTGTGTCACATCTAGGATTGCTTCTGCTCATTGCTTTCCCTCCTAACAATATGGTTTTTCTTCTGACCTTTTCTTATGTCTCAAATTTTTTGTTGTTGAAAGCCAGAAACCTTATGCAGGGCTGTAGAAATTGAGGTAAATACTTTCTATGCCAGGAAATAGTCATGCCTTTCTTTCTTCTAAGAGAAAGAAGCAGGTTGACCCAAGTCAGGGGTTGAGCTGGTTTGGGGTTTTGTGTTGCCGTGGCCCCAGGACACCACTGGCTTCCAATGCCTCCAACTCTGCCTTATGGATGACCTGGGAACCGCTGGACCTGAGGAGTTTCTCATTGTCCGTTTCCCTTTGTGCTGTGCCTCCGATGGGGTGTGTTGGGAAACTTCTCCATTCCATGCACAAGCCAGGACTCTGAAAGCTATTGATTTTTGTGTGACAATTTTATACCCCAAATTTCCTATTCTGCTACTTTACTGAATTATATTATTTTTATCAGTGATTCTCTTCAGTTTTCCAAGTATATGATCATATAATCCAAAAACATACTTTTACTTTCTCTCCAGTTTTTATGCTTCTAATTGTTTCCTCTTGCCTTATTTTGTTGATTAATACCTGTGGTTGCAGGACGGAGCAAAGAAAAATACAGGATGCATAGTTACATTTGAATTTCAGACAAGAAACAGTTTTTCAATATGAGTATGTCCCATGCAATATTTGAGAATTCAAATTTAACTGGATATCTTATACTTTATCTGGCAGCTCTACTTACTAGAACACAGTAATGTGGTCTGGGAGCACCTTTTACTTTCCCCTCACAAATGTTCCCACAATAACGCAGACGTTGATTTTAATACCAACGTGTGTATTTTCTATCATGTTAAAGAAGTTTCTGCCATTCCTATTTTATTGTGTTTTTATCAACAAGCAATTTTGTTGAAGCCTTTTACATACACATGGAGACAATCACAGAATTTTTCTCCTGAGCTTTATTTACATGTTGTGTTATGTAGACAGATTTTTAATCATTTTGTATTTCTAGGTCAAACCTAGATAACTTGGTCACAATTCATTATTTTTAAATAAGCTGCTAGTTTCTGTGCTAATTTAAAAAAAATTTACATCAATGTTTATAAGTGAAATTGGTTTGACTCTGTTTTGTGTTTATTCATTAGTGTTATCCCTGGATTGTAAGAAGAATTTGGAAGCTCCTTCTTTTTCTATATTTTAGAATATTAGAGTTATCTGGACTTTGAAACATTCCTGATGGAACTATATGGTCCAATACTTCTTTGTGGAATAGATCTTTGATAAATTCCTCTATTTCTTTTATGGAAAATGGTCACATACAATGTTCCAAGTCTGCTGGGGTCAATGTTGATAAATTGCATTTTCCTAGGAAATTATATATTCTGTCTGCATTTAAAATTTTATTTGCATAAAGCTGTACAAGGTAAGCTCTTATGGTTTTTGTTTACTATCTTTGATGGCTTTTTACCCCTTGACACTTCTTATTTTATATATTTGTGCTTTTTTTCCAGGTTTCCCTTGATTGGGTTAGATACTGGGTTTTATATTTCATTGCTTTTTTCAAAGGATTTGTGTTTTGATATATGTTTTTCTGTTTATTTCTGCTTTAATTTTAAAATTATTGTCTTTCTTTTGCTTTCTTTTTATTAGTTGATTTTTCCTTTTCTAGCTTTTTGAATTGGGAATCTAATTCCTTTTATTCTCAAGTATTTACCCTTATTTATTAAGTATTTAATGTTATTAATTTTTCCTCTGATCACTACTTTAATTGTGAAATACATGATACCTAGTGTTTTCATTATCATAATTTAAAAGAAATTTTGCAGTTAAGATTTCCACTTCTGCTCTAACCAAAGACTTATTTGTTATAGGTATTTTAAATTTCCAGGTTGAAGGACCTGTTAAATGATTGTGAAATGTTTGTTATTAATAAATGTTTCTTATTAATGTCCTACTTCATGCATTGTTGAATCCCCTGTGTGACACAGTGTGGGCAGCGTTCATGACGGTTCCACGTGCTGAGAAGAACGGATCTCCTCTATTTTAGGGTGTAAATTTAAAAAAAATATTTCAGTTGAAATACAGTTGATTGGCAATATTGAGTTAGCTTCAGGTGTACAGCACAGTGATTCAGTTATATATGTATTTTTTTCAGATTCTTTTCCATTATAGGTTATTACAAGATATTGAATATAGCTCTGTGTGCTATACAGTAAGTCCTCGCTGTTTGTCTGCGTTACATATAGTAGTTTGTATCTGTTAATCCTATACTTACAATTTATCCCTCACCCTCCTTTCCCCTTTGTTAACCACAAGTCTGTTCTCTATGTCTGTCAGTCTGTTTCTCTTTCATAAATATGTTCATTTGTGTCGTATTTTAGATTCCACATATAAGTGATATCATATGGTATTCATCTTTCTCTGTCTGATTTACTTCACTTAGTATGATAATCTCCAGGCCCATTTATGTTGCTGCAAATAGCATTATTTCATTCTTTTTAATGGCTCAGCAATATTCCATTGTACATATATACCACATCTTCTTTATCCATTCCTCTGTCAATGGACACTTACGTTGCTTCCATGTCTTGGCCACTGTAAATAGTGCTGCTATGAACGTTGGGGTGCATGTATCTTTCTGAATTAGAGTTTTCATCTTTGCCCAGGAGTGGGATTGCTGGATCATATGATAACGCTATTTTTAGTTTTTTATCTGGGTATAAATTTTGATATATAGCTATGCCTTCTACCTGATTGATTGTGGCTTGCTTGTTTTAGTTCTTCTAAATTTTTAGATATTTCCCACTCATGATCTGCCTTGGACTATGAATAACATATTAAAATCTCCTATTAGTGCAGTTTCTGCTTTGTGAAGGTGGTTGCTGTTTTATTGGTATATAGTTATTCATAACCATTAAATCTTCATTGTGAGGTTGAACATTAGCATTTAAAAAGGTTTAATAATTTCCCCCTGAATTCTACTGTTTGCTCTAGGAATCATAACCCTTCTTCCTTACCGTTTGCAATTGCCTGATATAACCTTTTCCTGGACCTTTATATTCAACCTTTCTAAATCACTTTGCTTTCAGCGTGATGTGCACATCATAGCATTCGGTTTGCTTTGTGACACACTTGAAAAACCTTTTTCTTTTAATAGGTGAGCCCATTCCATTTATATTGATTGATGTGACTAATATCTTTGGTCTCAAATCTGTCATATTATTTTAGGCTATATTTATTGTGGTTATGGTGTTATATATGTACTCTGTTTCAGTGTGATCTGTTTCTTTGATCATTTTTACATCTAATTTTTAGTTGCTTTTAAAAATTGAGGTAAAGTTCACATAATATAAGATCACCCATTTCTCCAAAGAAGACATACAGATGGTCAATAGGCATATGAAAAGATACTCAACATCACTAATTGCTAGAGAAATGCAAATCAAAACTGCAATGAAGTGTCACCTCACACCGGTCAGAATGGCCATCATCAAAAAGTCTACATATAATAAATGCTGGAGAGGGTGTGGAGAAAAGGGAACCCTTGTATACTGTTGGTGGGCATGTAAATTGGTGCAGCCACTATGGAAAACAGTATGGAGGTTCCTTAAAAAACTAAAAATTAAGTTAACATATGATCCAGCAATCCCACTCCTGGGCATATATTTGGAAAAGATGAAAACTCTAATTTGAAAAGATACATGCACCCCAATGTTCATAGCAGCATTATTTACAATAACCAAGACATGGAAGCAACCTAAGTGTCCATCAACAGATGAATGGATAAAGAAGATGTGGTACATATATACAACAGAATATTACTCAGCCATAAAAAAGAATGAAATAATGCCATTTGCAGTAACATGGATGGACCTAGAGATTATCATACTAAGTGAAGTAAGTCAGACAAAGACAAATATCATATGATATCACTTATATGTGGAATCTAAAAAAATGGTACAAAGGAAGTTATCTACAAAACAGAAACAGACTCACAGACATAGAAAAACTAGCTTACAGTTACCAAAGGGTACGGAGGGGAGAGATAAGTTAGGAGTTTAGGATTAACAGATACAAACTACTATGTATAAAATAGATAAACAAGGACTGACCTACTGTATAGCACAGGGAACTATGTTCAATATCCTGTAATAATTCATAATGGAAAAGAACCAGAAAAAGCATATATATATGTATGTGTATATATATGTATGTGTATATATATACATATGTGTATATATATATATATGTAACTGAATCACTTTGCTGTACAGTAGAAACTAACACAACATTGTAAATCAGCTATACTCCAATTAAAGGAAATAAAATTGGGGTAAAACTCACATAATATAAAGTCAGCCATTGGAAAGTGAACAGTTGGTTGGCATTTAGTGCACCTCAAGTGTTGTGCCACCACCACCTCTGCCCAGTCCCAGACGCTTCATCCCCTAAAAGGAAGCCCTAAACTCACCAAGTGCTTACTCACCATCTTGCTCTCCCTCCAGTCCCTGGCAACCTCCAGTCTGCTTTCTGTCTGGATTTTAATTTGCTTCTGTGAGTGTGCAGTAAACTGCATATTAACAGAAAAGTTGCTATTTTAATCGCTTTTAGGTGTACAATTTAGTGGCATTAATTATGTTAACAGTGTTGTGCAACCATCGCCAGTATTTCCAAAGCTTTTTCAACATCCCACATGAAAACTCTATACCCTTTAAGCAATAACTCCCTTTCTCCTCTCCCCCAGCTCCCATTACACTCTGTTCTATTGTACTCTCTGTCTCTATGAATTTGCCCATTCTGAATGCTTCGAGTGGAGTCATACAGTGTACATCCTTTTGCATCTCATTTATTTCACTTAGCACGATGACTTCAAGGTTCACCCATGTTGTAGTCTGTGTCAGAACTCCATTCCTTTTTATGGCTGAATAATATTCTATTGTATGTATGCACCATATTTTGCTTATCATTCATCTCTTGATGGACACAGGTTTTTTCCACTTTGGGGCTATGGTAAATAACACTTGCATGAACATTTGCATGCAAGTATCTATTTTAGTCATTTTCAGTTTATTTGTGGTATATATGTAAGGGTGGAGTTGCTGGGTCATATGATAATTCTATGTTCAACTCTTTGAGGAACTTTCAAACTGTTTCCACAGAGGCTGCATTGTTTTATATTCCCACAAGCAATTAAAGATTTCTCAGCAGAAATTGAGGGTTCCAATTTCTCTAAATCTTTGCTAATGTGTCACTTTCCATATTTTTGTTTATAGTCATCCTGGTAGGTATGAAGTGGCATCTCATTGTGGTTTTGATTTACATTTCCTTAATGACACTGAGCATTTTACATGTGCTATTGGCCATTTGGCTATATCCTCTTTGGAGAAATGTCTATTTAAATCCTTTGCCCATTTTTTTGTTTGTCTTTTTGTTATTGAGTTGTAGGAGTTCTTATGTATTGTGGATATTAAACCCTTATCAGATATATAATTTGGAAAAAATGTTTTCACATTCAGTGGGTTATCTTTTCACTCTCAGGATAATGTATATTTATTTTTATATTTATGGTATTTAAGTGTTTTTTTATTTTAGTAGTGTTCTTTATAAGAATAAAAAATGTCTCCTCTCCCCTTGGCTAACTTTGATATATTGTATTTGATTTGATATTTCTTACTACATTTCCTATGTGGCAATTACTAAACTTATTTTACATTTCCTTTTCTCTCTCCCTCCTCCTAGGTTTTTGGTTTTGTCATTTCTTTGTCATAGCATATAAGATTCATATTATTTCCCCATGCTTGTCCTTATGTTTGTCTTGGTCTTTATGCAGAAATAAATTCAGTGCTCACCAACACATTTTTTGCCAAAATCTCCGTAGTTATCTCTTGGTTAGATGAAGTTCATGTTTAAGTGGACTCCTTAGGCAGGATTCCTGAATGTTGTGTTTCTAGAATTCTTGCATTTTAAAAACTTCTTCAATACCTTTGATATTTGAAAGACTATTTGGCTTAATATAAAGTTCCTTGGCTCACATCTTCTTGAGACTTTAAAGATATACTTTACTTTTGCTTTGTGTATTGCTGCCAAGAAGTCTAAATCCAAATGATGTCCTCTGCTTTATAAACAGCTTGACCTCTAACCTTGAGAACTGAAGGATTTTCCCCTTTATCTTTAAAGTATGTTTGTTTCAATGAAGTATGTCTCATAGTTGGCTACTCTGGTTCAATATTTTAAGGTAAGCAGTTGGTCCTTTCAAGGTATATATTTTGTTCTTTTATTTCAAGAAAGTTTCCTTGGATTATAGTTTTAAAGATTAGTGCTGTTTAGTTTTTTCTGTTTTCTAGGACTTCAATTATATGTATGTTGGATCTTCTTTTCTTACCTTTACGTCTATCTCACTTTCTCTCTGATCCCTTTTACATTTTCTTAATTCCATTTTCATCGTTTTGGCTATATTTATTCCTTTCCTCAGTGATTCTCATTATATTTACAATAAAATATTTTCCCTTGTGCCCCTTATAATTTAATCTTAATTTTTGAGATTATTTTCAGTTTCTTTCCTGAGTTTGATCAACTCATATTTCTTTCTGTCTTTGAGGAAGTTTTTTTTGGTTTCCAAGTTTCTTGACACATATTCAGATATTTTTAGTACCTTCAAAATTTTGTTCAAGGATATCTATGATACTTGATGTTGGTTGACAGGTTGAGTTTTCCTCTGCTCTTTTGGGGAATTGGGAGAGGACTGGACAATTTTTATCAGATTCTCATGTTCCGTTTTCTTCTTACATGTTTGTATAAGAATTGCCATTTTCTGTTATTTGAAATGCATTATATTTTCCTGGACCAGCATTTTTTTTTATGTCAGGAGTAAGGCATTTTCATGGCTTACTAAGTTTCCTAATACCAGTGTACCTCTTCTCTTAGTGTAGTGAAGTTCAATTTCTTCAACAAATGTTACCTTCTGGAGGAGGGGATGTTACCTGATTCTGTGATTTCTTTTTGTTTCTATAGGATCCTTAATTTCTACCTCTTGCTTCCTCCCTCCCCCTCACAATTAAGTTCTTCTCCCTCTTCTAGAATGTGCTTTCCCCAAATTTCCATCTCAAATTCCAAATACTTTCAAGTCCTTTCTTTCCTGTCCCTTTTAGCCAGTTCTCAGATCCACCAGGTCTCAGAGCTGTTCTCAGAATTTCTTCAACCAGGGTGGATGCATCTCTCTGGGGGTGACTTTATCCATGTTCTCCCACAACTAGGCAGTCTCCTACTATTCTCTTCTATTTCCTGTGTAGTTTCTCTCTGATTCTCTACTTCAGCATGGATTCTAGGGCTGTCTCAAGTTTGTTTCTGATACTTCTTTTCCTACTTACATGATAATTATAGTTTTAGGACTTTTCTCCTTTTGAGGACGACATGCTGTATCATGGTTTTAAGGGTAGTTTCACTTGAACTCCTTTGTTATTTGTATGTTTTTGTCAGATGTGTGGATATACTCTTATCTGGACAGCTGCAGTTATCCCATGAGAACCAGGAACTCTCTGTTCTTTATCCTTTATCTTATTCTTTGTCCTTTATCTTAAATGAAGGATGTCCAGAACTTAGCCCTCAGTGTTGTTTCAGGATCAAATGAGGTAATGCAGATAAAATTCCTAGCCTAGTACATAGCATATTATGTGCTCAGCAAATTTTAGTTGCTATTATTATTGTTATTGTCCTTGTTATTCTGATTCACGTTGTGAGTCTTCCGCACATTGGATGTTTCACAGGATCCTCATGCATCAAGGATCCCCAGGGAAGGAGAATCTGACTTTTAGTTCTAGATTCTCTCTTAGTAGCACGTGTTTTCCTTCCCAATTCGAGTTTGACAAGCATCTACCATTTCTAGAAATGTAAATATTTTTAATGTTCCAATATTTTTCTACTGAGGATAAATGCTTCTTCAAAAGCAATTAACCATAAAAGGAGATGGGGTGGTGATGGATACAAATGCCTGTGGATCCCAGCAGGATGACCAGGGTGGTGGCCCCGCCTCTCCCTCTGCCTGAGCTGCCTGCACGTGGTCCCCCTGACATTTGGTATTTTATAAGATTCTCTTTTCTAAACCGAGCTGTTCCTCCTGTCTTCCACTTTGCTCTTGTCTCTCCCGTTCCCCAATGCCTCATCCTTTTCTTGCTCTCTCTCCCGTTCTCTGCCCTCTCTTGCACCTTCCCCCACAAACAGGTGATTGCTCTACAGTGTGTCACTTGAACAAATAGCTTATATTTAGAACATCCCTCCTCCCAGACTGGAGTTTACATGTGCCCTCTCATTTAGTTTCCACTTCTCTTTCCAGCTGCCTTGGCTAAACCATCCCTGCCTCAGGTAAAGACTGTAGAACATGGCACATCCTGACTAAAGGACAGGCTTAAGGTGGGGCCCTGGGAAACACTTGCCCTTGGACCTCAAGCCTTTAATGAACAATGTTGGTTCTCGTAACGCCCCTCAGGCAATGACATGTACTATGTACGGAGCAGTTGTGGCAGCACAGAAGTAAAGAATACTCAATTGTTATTGCTCAGGAATCCATGGAAATCATTCCAGTCCAACTTGCTGACTTCAAAGCAGGAGCTGCTCTTCGCAGTGCTCTTTCCCCAGGACTCAGTTGGGTGGTGAACATGCCCTGAGTTCCTGGGCAATGTGGTAGCTGAGTCATGGCCTCAGAGATGCCCAGTCCTAGTCCTGGAACCTGTGGATGTTACCCTACATGTCAAAGGGGACTTTGCAGGTGCGATAAGTTAAGAATCTGGAGAGATTATCCTGGGCCATCTGCAATCATGAGGACCCGTGTCAGGGGGAGGCAGGAGCTCAGACAGGAAGTGGGGGGTTCAGACAGAAGCAAGAGGGTTGCAGTGATGTGAGGAAGGGTCACAAGCCAAGGAACACATGTGGCCTCCAGAAGCCAGAAAAGCAAGGAGACGGGTTCTCCCCAAGGGTTTCCAGAAGGAACGGGCTCTGCCAATACCTTAACTTTAGCCCAGAGAGACTGACTTGGGACCTCTGACCTCCAGACCTGTAAGAGATACATTTGTGTTCTTTCATGCCAATGAATTTTTGCTGATTCATTGCGGCAACAATAAAAAACGAATACAGGCAGTGTTAGTTCCCCGTTGACAAAATGCATTTATTCTTCACTTAAGATTCAATGCCAGCAGTTAAGGACTCGCCCAAGTTCCCAGGGACAGCTATAGACAAAGTGCTGATTAGAACTAGAGTGACTGTTTCTATCAGTTGCTTTTGACGCATAACAGATAACCTGGAACTTAGTGATTTATTTATTAGCTGAACATTTATTCAGCTAACCACCGTACAGGTCATAACAGTGAGCTTGCTCAGCTGCGTGGGGTTTCTGGTGTTGACTGGACTGAACCACGCATCTCCTGGCAGGCGCCAGGTCCTCTGGGGCTTGGTGTGCTGGCAGGGCCTCAGGCGGGAGGGTTTACCTCTGCACCACCGGATCTTTCAGCCTCCGGAGGGCTTCTTCAGGCTTGTTCTCATGGCAGCTGGGCAGGGCTCCAAGAGAAACAGTGAAAACATACGAGGTAGGCTGAGGCCTCGGCTTGGAATGCACACATCACTCACATTCCCTCTGTGTTTTATTGGCCAAAGCCAGGTGGTAAGATGAATCTGGATTCCAGAAGGGGAAAAAGATGCCATGTTTTGATGGAGAAACTGAAAAGTCACATTGGAAAGGATGTTGAGACAGGGAGGAGTTGGGGTTTTTACAACGTACATCTTCATATAATTTACATCTCAAAGACTGGGTCACTTTGAGAAGAAAAGGGGATGCTTTTAGGAATTACATCAAGACAGCAGATATAAACCAGGGCTGTCCCAGGTGTTAGGCTGTTAAGGCCCTTACCTCCTGACTTCCAGCCCGAGGCTCTTTTTGCTCCGCACACTGGTATGATGCTGCTTTGCTGACCCAGGGGCAGGGAAGCCACAGAAGTTTGCAGAGGTCAGACCTCAAATCTGAGTCCAGGCCAAGGTTAGCATGAATGCTATTCCTGGTGGTCAGGTAAACACCCATAAAGAATTTGTTTTCCCGTTTCTCCCTATAACCAAGGAGTGTCTTCTTCTCCCCTGGGACCCCACACATCCAAATGGTCATCAGAGTCCCATGGTCAATACCCATGGTCGCCGCACTCAGCTTGGCTCTTGTGCGCACGGCAACCATACATTTTATAAATATAAATAATTTATAGAGTTCCCACCCGAAGCTCTTCCTGTAAGCATGAATGTAGCAAGCTCGCCTCTGGTACTTTGAACCTCGGCATAGATTTTTGTTGACCTGACCTATAGGGAATCTGGCCTTTTTTTCTAATCCTGCCATCCCTTTCAAAGCTTATTTCAAAAGCCTATTTTATAGCTTGGTTTATAAAAAGCTCTATTTTTCCTTCAAATAATATAGTACTTTTGAAACACGGAGAATTTCTCCATCAACTTTAGAAATTTTTGTCCTGTGGTTTGAAGTCATGAGCTGGAGCATTTGGGAACTTATTTAGAAACCTAGAAATCGTAATATATGTGTGGCGGCTTTTTAATAACCTCCCAGCAGGCAGGCCATTCTTGGAGGTCATTGAACTGATAGCAGCTGACGTGTCTGGTTCCATCTTAACGTTCCCAGATCAGATTTCTGGAGAGCACTCACTTCCCCCTTGGTTAAGTCTAGAGGCCTCTGCTGGGCTTTGCAGCCCCTCTAGAGTCATCCCTTGCCTGCTTGTGCAGCCTTATCCTCGCTGCTCTGAGACAGGTAATCTGAGAAGTGCCTCCCCGAAGGATCTGTTGGTGCAGATGACATGATGGCCTGGGACGGGCTGGGCCAACGCCTCCCAGTGTCGTGTATGTGGGGCCTCTTAGCTCTTTCCTTCCCTCTGTCTCACTCCGTCTCCTGCCAAACCATCATCCCTACCCATTCCTCACATGCTTGTTTTTGCGCCCCTTAAGGTAACATCTACAAACAGAAAGCGTAGACATGGTAAGCACGTGGACCCTCCATTGTAAGCAGCACTCAGATTGAGAGGCAGACTATCACAGGAGCCCGAAGGCCCCTCCTATTTCCTTCCAGGCTCTCTCCCCTCACCTCCAAAACTAACTACTCTCCTGATTTCTGTACCATAGATGAGTTCTGTCTGTTTTCTACCCTTTAACAGGACATCGTGCAGGCCGTGCTCTTTTGTGTCTAGCTTCTCCTGCTCAGTGGTCATGCATGGTTGTAGGCTGTTCCTCCCTTCCCTTCAGGATATTCCTTTGTGTAAACACACCACAGTATTGACTCATTCTGTTCTGTTAATGGGCATTCCAGTTGGGGAGTGTTAAGGATAGTGCTGCTGGGAGCTCCTTCTACATGGTTTCGGTGAGCATGTATGTGCATTTCTGGTGGGTGCAGGCCTCGGAGTGGGGCTTCTGGGTCATCTGGGCTGTGTGGCTGCAGTTTTATTAGATTCTGCCAACAGCTTTCCAGGGTGGTCATACCCATAAGACAGCGTGTGAGAGTTCTGTTTGACCCACATCCTACTGATACTGGGTATTTTCTATCTTTTTATTGCAACCATCCTCATGGGTGTGAGTGGTATGACACAGTGGTTGTAATTCTCCTTTCCCTATTAGCTGATGAAGTTGGGGGAACTGAGCTCGGGAGCCCACACCACCAGGCCCACAGGGTCCCCTGGAGCTCCCTGGGGTCTGATGCGGAGCTGGCCTGCTCCGCACCGTGCTGGGGGCAGCCTCGTGGGAGTGGAGGGGGGCCAGGCAGCCAGGCTTGAGCTGTGGCTGAGGAAAAACCTACACCCACCCCAACTCTAGGACCCAGAGCACTTCGGACAGCCCTGGAATCCTAAACCCTTCACGGCGGGCCACCATCCCTGTGGCAGGGGCAGCAGGCTAGGAAGACCAGAGGCCATTCCAGAGAGATACTGGTGGCTTTGGGCAGTGTCCCCCTCAAGGTGCCCCCCCCCTCCAAGAGAGCCGAGTAGGTTAGAGGGAGCCAGCTGCTAACTGAAACATTAGCAATGCAGCCTCTGCTGCCCCTGGAAACACACTAGCTTAACCTCTGACCTCCATCCATAAGGCTGCCCTGCTATGTGGCCTCATAAATTTCCTGACAATATTCCTTCCTCATTTTGCCTAGGAAGAGACCAAGCTCAGAGGAATGACTCCATTTAGGTCTCACTAGCCCCATGAAGTAGGTGCTGTCATCATAAGCACCGGCCGACAGAGCTCCATCAGGGTAGTTGTTATGATTCCAACAAGGCTGTCACGCTCAAAACCCTGTCATGCTCCTTCTTTGAAGATGGATGAACAAACTGGATAATCGTCTTTGCAAGAGAAACTTGAAGTGCTGAGATTATTTTTCTCGGATAGGCCAAAAAAAAGCCAAAAAACCTCTTCCTTTTCCACCCTCTCCTCCCTATCCGCCGCCAACCTCCATTTCCAAGAAGATTGCTCTGGAGACTGACCCTCTTGTGGATGTTTAATTTCCATATGTCCTTGGAAAAAGCATCAGGCTTCCCCCTTGTAGGCAGCATCTTGTCTGGAAGCGGAGGAGGTACATCCCTCACCTGGAGTCCCATCGGTTGCCTTGTCCTCCTGTGACTTGGCTCCAGCCCTGCTCACCTGTCAGAGCTGAGCCCTTGGTTGCTCATAAAGCCCTCATCGACCATAAGTCTTCCTGAACTACAACCTTAAGGATTCAGATTGAACAATTTAGCTCCCAATGGCCTTCTGTCCTTCATAGATGACCCTTAGATGCATGTTTTTCTTTCTATAGCCAACAACGGGATTATAAGCTTCCAAGGGCTGGAGCATCTCACTCAGCCATATACCCATATGGGTCACAGACTAGATGCTCCACCCTTTCCTACTGGTTATTTCAGCTGTGTTCTCAATCATATGAGTTAAAACATTTAGCTTTTTAAATATCTGTTCCTTTGGTATGGTCATTTTTGTGTGTGCTGAATTTTTTCTGCTGAATTTTTTCCTTACATAAAATATTTTTCTTTGGGTCTCAGGGAAGGTGGTACATCCTTGGGAAGGGGGTTTGGGAAGGGGGTTTCTGCCCTAGTTAGATGTGATCTGTGTTTTCCCTTTAACTCTTGCACAGCTCTGCCTTCCACATGTTTCTGGACATCTTCCATGCTGATGGTTCCAAGTCCCTAAAGCAGACCTTAGTAGCTGCTCAGCAGATCTTCGACTGCTGTGTGGATTCCGAGGAACAGCAGGTTTACAACAGTTATAGTCAATTCACGAAACTGTCAAAATTCATGCTATTGACAATGTAAACACTCTTCCCCAGCTCTCCAGACCCTTAATCAGAGAGGCTAATATTTGGCTGATGTGCTTTGTGCATGGTTGTTCACCACCAGGTAAAGGGCCTATGAGCAACAAATTTCCCCAAATGCAGGAAGAACTAGGATGAGAGGCAAGGTCTAGGCCATCTAGTCCAACCGTCAGCTCCTGGATAATTGAAAGCTAACTTCATTACCTCCATAGTTTACCCTTACCTTTGGTGATTTTTGTCATTTTTCAAAGGCATAAACCCAGCTGGCCCACAGCAGCTGAGGACAGTTCTGTCTCCCAAGCACATGTCTCAGGGGAAGAACCCTGGGTCTGGGGCCTCAGACCTCACCTCTGCCCACCCACCTCCGAGCCCACGTCACTTCTCTTCCGCTGGTCCTTTGGCTTTTCTCTTCTTTATAAATTTCAGTTTTCCTTGCACTGAACATATTAAAATTTAATAGTCACAGGGTTCTAGTTCATGACACACCAAAGCTTTCCCAATAACTTCATTTCCTTCTGTCACTGAAGAGGCTGTTCTCAAAGTCTCTATGACCTTGAATAATCCCCACATGATGGTTCTTTGATTCTATTTGCACAAGGTGATTTTTATTCTTCACAGACATGGTAGCTTTATCTCCCTGATTATGTTCCCCTTGTGCTGATATTAATAATGTAAGTGGGGAAATTTTTAAATGTTCTCATCTAAGAAGAGGCCAGTTCTGTAGAACGAATACTTGCTAAATCAGACCTCACCCACTCCGCTTCATTTCTCTCTATTCCTCCCCAAGTGGCTTCCAAGGAGAGGAAGGGTGAGCAAGCTAAGTGCCTGGCCTTTGCTTTTTGAGTGCAATGTAGCAGCTGGAGCAAGAGTAGAATCACTTTGGAGGTGGCCTGAGAAACAATGTGGGTGTTAAAGGAAAAATCGTCCATTGTTAAATTGTTAAAAACAGAGTCAAACTGTCGCTTGTTAAAGATGGCAATACAGACTTTACTCAGGGCCATCGCGATGGATATAGAGATCACTGTAATGGGATTTTATGGTGGGGAGAGAGACTGGGCTCCACCAGGAATTCGGCGTGGTCAAGTGGGAATTTACAGCCAAGGAGCAGAGAGGGTCAGTGGATGGAGGATTCCTAAGAGGAAACACCAGGAGTGAGGGGAATTCTGTTTCAACTGACCTAACCCGATCTTTGCTGAAGGCAGGCCTGGGCGACCAGACATCACCTGGAGGATGGCGGGGGAGAAATCTGACCAGAAATCAGGATGGAGTGTGGTCAGATACTGAGGTGGGGCTCTGTAAACGCCTGGTGGAATTGGGCGCTTTGGGAAGGAAGTGGTTTAGTGCTGGGTGTGACTTCAAGCATGAGGAGAGTTAGGTTAAATTGCCCCCCGGCACTTGACCAGGAAGCACAGAGGAGTCTGCAGCAGGAGTTAGTCTGACGTGAGCACCCTGCTGTCCCCAGAGTCTCTCCAGCCTGGGCGCACCGCGGGGTCTGACAGGCGCCATCTGCTGTGTCCAAACGGCTCACTGTAAAGGGTGCTCCTGCCGTGCTGGTCTTCACTCATCAGACATGAATCACACATTTCTGGCTGTGCCCGAATGGCTGGATTTGGTTTATGTGACCTTCCTGTCACTTGCTTTGTAATTGTTCTACGTGTGCTGGCAAAATGAAAAGGGAAGAGTTCCAGGGCAGCGATGTCCAGTTGAGTCGTGACCTGGATTCCAGTCTCACATACACAGAGTGCCTGAAACTCGACAGTGAGAGGCTGGGGTGTTGCTGAAGCGCATTTCTTGAGGATCTCAAGAAATGATCTCCTTGGTCTTTTTGCTCTTCCTGGTGTCCTCATCAACTCCAGGCAGGAAGACTGTCCCCGGGCACCTGGGGTGAGGGGAGCGTGGGGGGGGCAGCCTTCCTGGTGATCCACACTCTGCCAGGGGCCTTGCAGGCTGCGGGGAGGGGAGCAGTGATGCTGCTGCCCGAGAGCGTTGCTCCACAGCTCGCTCTCTCTCCCTCTCTCTGTCTCTTTCTCTCTCTCTCTCTCTCTCTCTCTCTCTCTCTCTCTCTCTCGGCACCAAAGTTGGTTTGCCCATGAAAGGAAATGAGGAAATCAACTTGGAATTAAAAGATCCATAGCAAGTACTAAAACTTGGAACGGTCAGACTGAAGACACCTGTGAAAATATTTCCTTTGGAAATACTGATTCATATGAGGCTGCCAAGTTGGCCTCTTTTTGATTTCATGGTTCAAGCTCCTAGGATGCTTCCCCTTCTATGGCCTCCCACTGCGTGAGGACAGAGACCAGCCCCACTGCCAGCTGTCCACCTCAGCTCTCCCGGGGTCCTCCTCGGGCACTCTTGCTGGGAACCTGCTGTTCTCCGGGCTGTCCCCTCACCACCAGTTCCTCTGAACATCCCTCCTGAGCCCCTCTCTTTTCACCTGTCACTCTTCCTCCAGGTATTTGTTCAATGTCAACTCCATAGGAAGCCTTTCCGACAAGCTGCTTCTGCTCCTCTCCTCTCCCTGAGCACCTTGAGGAGCCATGGTCACGGCTCGGGTTCGTGGTCAGTGTCAGCTTGCCCCACCCGCAGGGGTCCTGACGGTCCTCCCCTCTGACTCATTGTGTGGAAGCTTTGCCTTTTGGACAAAGGTCTGCAGATACCCTGTGGACGTCAGGATTGGTGCAACCCCATGAGAAGGCATTCTGCTCCCTGTGTTCAGTAGACGCTGGACAGCAGCCCTCAGACATGCAGACTCAGGGAGGCCCTGCCTTTCTCTGCAGCCCCCAGGTCCCCACTGTGCTCCTGGCGGGCTCGCTGGACTGGGAGTTCCTGTTGTGGGGGCTGCCTGCCACCTGCGGCCAGGCTGCAGCGTGAGGGTGGTGGACATGTGCACTCAATGAGTACCTGTGAACAAATGAATGAAACCTCCAAACAGGAGCAGCAAGGAGATTTACTGGTTCCGGGCTCAAAAGGCATCAGCAATCCGGGCCTGCACAGCTCCCCGCCGCAGCTCTCTTCTCCCTGCCTGGGGGCCAAGTGGGGCGGTGAAGTCCCTGAGCACACTTTCTTTTCTTCAGAAGGAAGGGTCCTTGCACGCCTTTCTTGTTTCTGGTTGTTCACCGCTGAGCTGCTGCTCTGCAGTGGCCCATGTGACAGCCACTGGGACCCCTGTGAGAGCCCTGGCCGTCCTGGGTCTTAGTGGAAACTCATTCCTGGGTCCTCTGCGACCCAGGCGAGGGAGTCTCCTCCTGGGTCAGTTTCTGTTGCCGCCAAAGTTCAGCCTCGTGAACAGCTGCCAGGATGGGTGACTCTAGGACAGAGAAAGACAAATATCCTCTGATATCGCATATCTGTGGGGTCTAAACAATGATACAAATGAGCTTATTTACAAAACAGAAACAGACTCACAGACATAGAAAAAACAAACTTATGGTTACCAAAGGGGAAAGGGGGTTGGGGAGGGATAAATTAGGGGTACAGGATTAACAGATACACACTACTATATACAAAATAGGTAAACAACAGGACCTACTGCATGGCACAGGGAACTGTACTCAATATCGTGTAATAACATATCATGGAAAAGAATCTGAATATATTCAGATATATATACATATATCTGGATCACTTTGCTGTACACCTGAAACTAACACAACATTATAAATCAACTATGCTTCAATTAAAACATGCAAAGTTAACAATAATGGGAGTGTATCAGTTGTGAGTTGGTACAAGGATACATAGAGCTGATTCACTTCATTGTACAGCAGAAACTAACACAACATTGTAAAGCAATTATACTCCAATAAAAAAAAAAGAGAGAGAAAAGAAGAAAAAAAAGGTCATGAAGCGGGTGCCTCATGTTCACAAATAGCTCAGTGCCCTGTCCCCACTCCCTCACACCAGCGTCCCCAGCTCAGTCTCATGTGGTTACTGGCCCCTAGGAGAAAACCACTAGGAAAGGAGGAGAAGAGCAGCCACTGTCAATTTGGGACTTGAATTCTTACAGTAATCCCTTGAGGTTGGTGCTGGAACTCCAGGCTGACCCCAGATGGAGGCTGCCTCCCCCACCCCGCCCTGCCCCCTGCAGCTTAGTTGGGCTGCAGTCAGAGGCACAGTTCCAGGTACCAAGAAGGACCTCGGGTCCAGACTGCTTCTCACCCCTTCCAGCACTTGTGCTGGGAATGCCTGCCAAGTCTCAATCCTTTGGGCTAAGGCAACATTTTCCAAGCTACTCTTTGGAAGAACCCTCCATAGGAGGTTAATGGCTATTCTATGGGGAGAGAGGGGTTCTATTTTCAAACGTTTGGGGAAAGTAACACATCACGATAAATGGACAAATGTGAGAAATACGTGAAGTCTTTAAAGGTGCTCTCCTAAATTCTCACCCAGCTCCTGTAGAGGATCTGACCTCAATCATTGACATTAGGTAATCACTACATCAGGCTTGTTTTTTTTCTCATTGTGTTACCACTTCCTGGAACACTCACTTTTAAAGATGCTAAGGGGTGAATTAAAGTCAGATTTTTCTAAGGATATACAGGCACTGGGTGGAGGTATTTCAGGGAAGGACTTGGAGGGAAGACACCTAAAATCACATCCTGCAGGAGACCACCTAACCATGCAAGCCCCTCTCCCTCTTCCAGAGCCAGCCTCCCACCCCGGAAGCTTGACCCACCACCCTGCCACCTGTGAGCAGATGCTGCCCCCACCCCGGTCCAGGTTCCTGGCCAATCCCCCGCCATCTTCCACACACAGGTGTCCAGCTGCTTACTGGACTCCATTCAGCTCAAATTCAGCTTCTCTAAACAGATAACCTCTTCTGCCTGCCCATTCCACAGAGTTGTATTGGGAATGGCATAATTTCCTACCCAGGTGCCCAAGACAGAAATGAATTTTAGGTCCAATTTACTGAGTTATGATTTACATACAGTAAAATTCACCTTTTTAGCACATTGCTCTATGGGTTTTAGTAAGAACACACAGTGGTGTAACCACTTAAAATCAGGGTGCAGAGCAGTTCCACCACCCCTAAAACTGCCCTCACACCTTTGTCATCACACTGTGTCCCAAGCCTGGCTCCTGGAAACCACTCATCTATTTTCAGTCCCTATAATTTCGCCTTTTCCAGAACATCATATAAATGGAATCACATACTCTGTAGCCTCTTGAGTCTGGTATCTGTCATTTTTTTTTTAACATCTTTATTGGCGTAAAATTGCTTTACAATGGTGTGTTAATTTCTGCTGTATAACAAAGTGAATCAGCTATAAATATACATACATCCCTATATCCCCCCCCTCCTGCGTCTCTCTCCCACCCTCGCTATCCCAACCCTCTAGGTTGTCGCAAAGCACCGAGCTGATCTCCCTGTTGCATCTGTCATTTAAGGCAACATATTTTCAATTCATCCCATTATTGTGGGGTTTGGTGTCTTCCTTTTTTATTTCTAAGTAATATGCCATCTAAGCCAGCGGTGTTGAGTTGCATGAAATTTTTCTTTCTCTTTCATTCCCTACCACATCCCAGGTCCTGGCAATTCTACTTTCTAATCTCTCTCAGATTTGTTCCTTGCCATCCTTTCTGCCCCCCACCCTCAGCTGGGGCCATCTCAGCAGCTCCCCTACTGATCACCCCCCCATTCCCCTCAATGCCCCTCCCCTCAAAGGCACGTGGGGCCTCACACTGAGGTTGCTGCCCCACTGCAGGGGCTTCAGTCACCCCCCCACTGCTGGTCTTTAACCTCTGAACTCCTTCCAACTCCGGTGTTCTGTCTAGTTCACAGCCCTCCCCACACGCTGGCTTCCTCGTTCGCGTTCCAGTCACGTGCTATGTCTGATGACCAGCCCACAGTTCTGCCCTTTGGACATCAGCCCTTCTAACCTCGCTTGTTCCCCAGAGTCTGGACAGCCCGGGGAGAATCTGCTCATCTGAGTCCTAGAGGGAACATCTCAAATGGCCGTGAGGGCAGCATTCTATGAGCATCGTCACTGCTTCCATGCCTTGTAATTAGAGGGAGTTTAACTGACAGAATGTCAGTACACTTGATCAGAGCTTATAAAAAAAGGAAGGTTAATTAAACTGCTTTACTCATTCAGACTTTCGTCTTCTCCCAGGAATTCATAGTGACTTCTGGACCCTGACCTTGCATTTTCCTTCCTTTGGGTGTTGATGAGGACTAGAAATGTGCTTGGTGGGTGTACAGGTGGGGTGGACTGGCCCTGTCTCTCCTTTCTCCCCCTTTCCATGATGCGAGCCTTTCTGGAGAACACCCAGAGCCAGTCTGGAAGCCTGGTGCTGAGCCAGCCTCTTGGGGCGTACATGTGATCAGCCAGTCTTAAAAGGAGGAGACAGAGAAGGTGTCTGATTATAGAGGGAGAGGCCCCTTTCAGCTCCTCTTTCTGAGTTTCAAAGTGGTCTGCCCCATAACACCCGCAGTTTTTAGAACTACTGAACTCGATCCTTAGTGGTCTTTTTTCTACAAGTCAGGCCTGAACAGCAATCTGCGTCTAATAGCACTGGGGGCTTCTTCCTAAAACACCTTTGTCTTTGGGTGGAAAGGTGTGAAGAAATTTGATTTTTTTGATTGGCAGGAGCTGATAACTTGTAGAGTTTGGAGTCGTTTGCTTGTGATTTTTAAAGGGGAATGCTTCATTATTAGCATCCACTTCTAATAATTAGTTTTATTAGGATTATTTATTACTGAGAGCAGAGTGTTTGGAGTGAGTGTAAGCAGAGGGCATGTTTCCATCTTGCCGTTCCTCAGCTCAGGCTACTGTGCAGAGGATGTTTGCAGCTAGTGAAGGCCAGTACTGATCCGGCCGTGCTGGGCCGTAGGGATGGCCCCCGTCTGATTGTTAGTGCCTGTGACATTCATGGGGTTTATGAGTTCAACTGCCACCTCTGCTGCTACTGAATGGCGTGGCTCAAGGAGGATCTCAGCTCTTCCTTCTTGCTGCTAAAAAACATGCAGCCATCCACTGACCTTTGTCTATCCCTTTAGTTTAAGGTTTCTTCCCTCGTAGGACACAGATCCCTGTTGAAGTGAGGGATGAAGGGACATATAAGCCTTCCCAGTAATTTATACAATCAGTAGATTGAACAAATGAAGGTTCAGAAAGCAGAGCTGGATTGAGGGTTTTAGAAGTCTTTTCTATGCAAGGTCAAATCCCTGTTCCTTCTAAGTGTCAGTCATGTACCTTCTGGAACTGGAAAGCCCAGTTCTCAGGCCAACCTAAGGTTTGTGGGCACAGTAGCAAGAAGGTGGAAAATGCAGTAGGAGAAGAATGTGTGGCCTGCAGAAGCCTGAATTCTAGGTCTTTCCCAAGCACTGCCTGCTGGGCGTGGGAGGTTCTGGCACTCACTCTGCTGTTGATGGGGCCTCTCAGAGAGCTGCTTGTCCCGCCAGTGCTGCTGAGGGTCAAGAAGGTGATAGTGCGAAATGCTCTGTTGCATCTTCGGTCTTTTCTCCTCATCATGATTAGTTTGTTCATTCTCAGACTTTTTAGTTTTGAGACAGGCTTGGACCTGGGACCCTTTGTTGCAGTGCTTGCACCTGGACAAACAAAATACAAAGAAACTATAAGGGACTAAAAATAACTGTGTGAATGCACATTTGGGGCAAATTATGGACAACAGGATACGAAAAGACCAAAAAAACCCCAACTGCCACTTCTGAAGAGCAGGGAGCAAAAGCAGGGTACTGCGCATGCCCCCAGCATTCAATGCCACCAAGGGGGTAGGCAGACCACCTAAGTCACCCCTCCGCCCCCCCCAGACACACCCCTACCCTCACCCCATATAAGGAACCAGTTCCCCCCACCTAGGGGAGTGAACAAGGAAGCAAGGGAGGGGCCCCAGTAAAGCCTTGCCTGAATTTCTTGTCTGACCTCTTAGCAATTTCTGTCGATTAAAGAGGCCAAGAACCCTGGTCAGTAAAAGTTTGATTTGGGTAAGGTATTTTTCAAGTTTTTAAAAATTCAGGTTTATTCAGGTTTTTAACGTGAACTTCCAGTAATTAAAGAAAAGTGTGCTCCATGTGCAACCACCAGTACAATCAAGATAGAAGATTTCTGTCACCCTGAAACCCTAACCCTAACCATTGGCCCTTGGCAATCACACATGTGATGTTTGTCCCTTTGGCTTTGCCTGCTCCAGCTTGCCATACAGATGGAAGCAACAGTATACAGTGCTTTGAGTCTGGCCTCTTTCTTGTAATGCCTTTGAGATTCATCGTGTTGCTGCATGTGTCAGTACTTCATGCATGAAGGTACCGCAATTTATTTATCCATTCACTAGCTGATGGACATTTGGGTTGTTTTCTGTTTTGAACTATTGTGAGTAAAGCTGCTTATAAATAGTCACGTATAGATTTTTGTGTGACTATAGGTTTTCATTTTACTTGGGTAAGTATCTCAAAGTGGGATTGCTGGGTCGTATGGTGAATGTATGTTTAAATTTGTAAGAACCTGCCAAAATGTTTTTCAAAGTGGCTGTACTATTTTTAAAATTCCAACCAGCAAAGTATGAGTTGATCATTTATTTTTATTTCTTAATATTATTATTAGTTTGTCTCATATGTATAACTTTAAATACATCCCTTATGTTTTCATAAGCAGTATACTGGTTGACATTTTCTAAATAGCTTATTACAGTTTTGAATTACTCTCTTAAAAAACCACTCTCATGTTAAATAGTGATATAAAATTAAAGGTGTTTGGGATTTTATAACAAGTTTTTGTTAGTAATTTTGACTTTTAGGCCATCATGATCTGGGAATGTGTTCTGTGTCACTTTTGTTTTTTTGTATTTTAGGGTTTCCTTGTGGCCTGATATAGTAACAATTTGAATGTTCCAGGCATTCAAAAAGATATATTTTCAGTGTGTAATTCATATATATGTGTGTGTGTGTGTGTGTGTGTGTGTGTATTTTTGAGGTATAATTGACATACAATATTATATTAGTTTCAGTTGTACAACATGATTTGATATTTATATATAAGGTGAAATGATCATCAGAATAAGTTCCATCACATACATAGTTGCAAAATTTTCTTTTTCTTGTGATGAGAACTTTTAAGATTTATTCTCATACAAACTTTCCAATGCACAATATAGAATTATTAACTATAATTGCTCTGCTGTACATTACATTCCCAGGACTTATTTTATAACCGAAAGTTTGTATCTTTTGACCCCCTTCACCCATTTTGCCCACCTGCTCTCCCCTCACCTCTGCCAACCACCAATCTCTTCTCTGTATCTATAAGCTTGGTCTTTTTTTTTTTTTTTTTAAGATTCTACATGTAAGTGAGATCATATAGTATTTGTTTTTCTCTGCCTGACTTCTTTCACTTAGCATAATGCCCTCAAGGTCCATCCATGTTGTCACAAATGGCAAGATTTCATTCTTTTTTATGGCTGAATAATATTACATTTTATATATATGTAAAAATATATAAAGTTATATATATATATATATATATATATATAATATTTTCTTTATCCATTCTTCCATCAATGGACGCTTAGGTTATTTCCATGTCTTGGCTATTGTGAATAATGCTGTTATGAACATGGGGGTGCAGCTATCTTTTTGGTGCAGCTATCCTTTCCTGTGGATAAATACCCAGAATTGGAATTGCTGGATCATATGGTAGTTCTATTCTTATTTTTTGAGGAAACTCCATACTGTTTTCCAGAGTGGCGGCACCAATTTACATTCCCACCAACAGTGCACCAGAGTTCCCTTTTCTCCACACCCTCTCCAAACCTTGCTATTTCATTCTGAGAGCTGTGAGGTGATACCTTATTGTGGTTTTGATTTGCATGTCCCTGATGATTAGTGGTGTTGAACAACTTTTCATGTACCTGTTGACCATCTGTGTGTCTTCTTTGGAAAAATGTCTATTCAGATCCTCTGTCCATTAAGATTTTTTTTTTGCTATTAAATTGTATGAGTACTATATATGTTATCAGATACTTAATTTGCAAATATTTTCTCCCATTCAGCAGGTTGTCTTTTCTTTTGTTGATGGTTTTCTTTGCTGTGCAGAAGTTTTAGTTTGATGTAGACCCACTTACTTATTTTTCCTTTTGTTGCTTAGTCCCATTTGTTTTTTGTTTTTTGTTTTTGCGGTACACAGGCCTCTCACCGTTGTGGCCTCTCCCGTTGCAGAGCACAGGCTCCAGACGCGCAGGCTCAACGGCCATGGCTCACGGGCCTAGCCGCTCCGCGGCATGTGGGATCTTCCCAGACTGGGGCACGAACCCGTGTCCCCTGCATCAGCAGGCGGACTCTCAACCTGGGAACTCTCAACTCTCAACTCTCAACTGCGCCACCAGGGAAGCCCCCATTTGTTTACTTTTGCTTTTATTCTTTTTGATGAATTATAAATGGGATTTTTTTTCAATTTCTCTTTCTGATAGATTGTTATCAGTATATAGAAATGCTACAGATTTCTGTTGATTTTGTATCCTGCAACTTTACGGAATTCATTAGTTATTTCTAACAGTCTTTTGGTGGAGTCTTTAGGGTTTTCTATAAATAGAATCATGTCATCTGCCAATAGTGATGATTTTACTTCTTCCTTTCCAGTTTGGATGTCTTTTATTTCTTTTTCTTGCCTAATGCCATGGCTAGGACTTCCAATGCTATGTTGAAAACAAATTGTTATCCTCTTGTTGGATTGACCCTTTTACCATTATGACATTTCTTTGTCTCTTATTACAGACTTTGTTTTAAAGTCTAGTGTGTCTCGTGTAATTATATCTACCCCAGCTTTCTTTTGGTTTCTATTTGCATGGACTATCTTTCTCCATCCCTTCACATTCAGTCTGTGTGTCTTCATGTCTGAAGTGAGTCTCTTGTAGGCAACATAGATGGATCTTGTTTTGTTGTTGTTGTTTTTGGTTTAAATACATTCAGCCATTCTATGTCTTTTGATTGGAGAATTTAGTCCATTTACATTTAAAGTAATTATTGATAGGTATGTACTTATTGCCATTTTATTAATTGCTTTCCATCTGATTTGTAGTTCCTTTCTTCTTCTCTCGCTCTCTTCCTTTGTGGCTTAATGACTTTCTTTAGTGGTGTGCTTAGATTCCTTTCTCATTATTTTTTGAGTATCTACTATAGGTTTTTGCTTTGTGATTACCATGAGGCTTATACATAACAACTTTCTGTTATTACCATGAGGCTTACACATAACAACTTTCTAGCACTCAATTTTAAGTTGATAACAACTTGAGTTTCAATGCATTCTAAAGCTGTACATTTTTACTCTCTTCCCCATATTTTATGTTTTGATGTCACATTCTAATCTATTTATCTTGTGTACCCCTTAACTAATTATTGTAGCTACAGTTATTTTATTACTATTGTCTTTTACCCTTCACACTAAGTTTATAAGTGATTAATTCACTAACCCTACTATATATTTACCTTTACCAGTGAGATTTATACTTTCATGTGTTTTCTTGTTACTAATTAGTGCCCTTTCTTTTCAGTTAAAGAAGTCCCTTTAACATTTATTTTAAGGCCAATTTAGTGGTGATAAACTTCTTTAGCCTTTTCCTTGTCTGAAAAACTCTTCTCTCTCCTTCAATTCTGAATGATAACTTTGCTAGGTAGAGAATTCTTGTCTGGAAGTTTTTGTTTTTGTTTTTCTTTCAGCGTTTTGAATATATTGTGTCACTCCCTCTGCCCTCAAAGTTTCTGCTGAAAAATCAGATGCTACTCTTATGGGGATTCCCTTGTATATAACAGTAGTTTTTTGCTTTCTGCTTTTAAGATTCTCTCCTTGTCTTTAACTTTTTATATTTTAATCATGTGAGTCTCTTTGGGTTCATCTTATTTGGAACACTCTGGGCTTCCTGGATCTGTAGGTCTGTTTCCTTTCTGAGGTTAAGGACGTTTTCAGCCATTATTTCTTCAAATAAGCTTTTTCCCCCTTTGTTGCTCTTTTCTCCTTCTGAAAATCTCATAATGTGATTGTTAGTCTGCTAGATGTTGATCCAAAAATCTCATAAGCTATCCTTACCTTTTTCATCCTTTTTTATCTTTTTGCTCCTCCAATTGGGTAAGTTCCTCTGATCTGTCTTTGAATTCACTGATCCTTTTCTACTTCATCTACTGTGCTGTACAACCCCTGTAGTGTATTTTTCAGTTCAATTATTGTATTCTTCTGCTCTGTGACTTCTGTTTGGTACTTTTAAATATTTTTATCTCTTTGTTGAAGTTTTCACTGTGTTCATCCATTCTTCTCCCAAGTTTGGTGAGCACTATAATGGCCATTACTTTGAATTCTTTATCAGGTAAATTTTTAATCTCCGTTTCATTTAGGTTGCTTTTTTTTTTTTTTTTTTTCTTCTGACATTTTATCTTGTTCTTTCCACGTAGTTGAGGGGGTGCCACAACTAGTCAGTTTCCCAAAGGGAAGGATCTCAGTCAGCACCTAGATTCAGGCTGATTGGAAGCCAGACCCTCAGGCAGCAGATTTTAAAGAATGCAAATATTTAGATAGAGTTCTGTGGGACTGCAAGCGTACACCTGCTGGCCACTAGAGCCAGGTGATCTGGAGGTGTACCCTGGTGGCAATTAAAAAAATTGGGGCTCCAGATGAGTGTATAAGCTCCTTTCTGGACAAACAATTGAACTGCAGTGAGGCAGAGGGAGAGCACAAAGATGGCATTCCCCAGCCCATGTTCCCTGAGCATACATCTGTAGCCTTCTGGATGTGTGCAAACCTGAGGAAGCCTGCCTCTAAGACCAAAGATTCAGGACAAGCAAGTAGGCTTCTTCCACAGAAAGGCCAGAGGTGTGTTTTAGTCCTCTGTCTGTCAGTGCTGTGGGAGTGGTAGTCTTCTGGGAAATGTCTCTCCAATTGTTACAGTCCCATGGAACCCAGGAATGCAAGACACTCTGGTTTTCAAAGCCAGGTTGTCAAGGGGTGTCCCTTGGGCCACAGCCACAAAAATGGGAGCACCAGATATGTACAAGAGCTCCCCTCTGAGAGATGCTGGTGCTCTGGAGCATAGCAGGGGGAGAGAATGAGGGTACTGCCTGCCCTCTGACATCTCAGGAAGGGCTTATGGTCAGCTTTCAGTTGTGAGTTTAATTGCAGTTATGACTGTGACAATAAATTAATAGACCTCTTTCACAGAAGACTGAGCTCTGGGTCTGCTGCCTCTTGCTGTGCCTAAGAGGGGTGGGGCTTAGATCTGATGAAGAACTCTTTCTCTGTTGGTTACAATCTTGTGGGATCCACCAGTAAAAGTCCCACTGGCCACTAGAGCCAGACAGTGTAGAGGTGTCCACTGGCAGCAGCCACAAAAATCAGGGCACCAGACAAGGGAATATGCTCTTTTCTGGAAGATACTGGTGAGCTGGAGTGAGGCAAGTGAGCACACAGATTAAGTCCATTGGTCTTCACTCCCTGAGAGCAGCTCTGTAGGTCTCCTGTGAGTGTGCCAAAGAAGTCTTTCCCTCAGACCAACCTTCTGGACAAGCTAATAGGCCTCTTTCTCAGAAAGACCAGGGATGTGTCAGTCTGCTGTCTGTGCAGTGCCCTGGGCTGGAAGTCTGCCAATAACTGTCTGTCTGGTAGTTAGAGTCCCATGGGACCCATGATTACAAGCCCCCTGGCCTCCAGAACTAGGTGCTCAAAGAGCATCCTTTGGGTGGCAGCTGCAAAAACTGGGGCACCAAACATAAAAACTGGGACAGCAATGTAGATGCTCCCCTCTGGGAAACACTTGTGCTCTAGAGTGTGGCAGAGGGAGAGCATGAAGATGATGGCCACTGGCTGGAGCAGGCTATAGGGGCAGTGTGCAAAAAATTGCACCTGTCAGAAAAGGAAGGAAAAAAAAAAGAAAAAGAAAGAAAATTTTAAGAAAGAAATAAAAAAGAGATGGCACCTGCTGGCTGTAGCAAGGCAGAGGGAGAACAGGAAGATGGCACCCACCAGCCCCTGCCCTCGAGAGCATCCCTACAGGTCCTGCCCCTCAGATCAATGCTTTAAACTTAGGCAGTGGGTCTTTTTCACATAAAGTCCTGACACTTTTCAAAGGGCTGCTTCTGCATTGGGCCCCAGGATGTGAGCCTGTGTGTGAGCCCTTAGGGCCATTTCTCAGTTCACCACAGCCCCGCCGGTCTCCTGGACACAAGCCCCATTGAGTTTCAAATCTGGATGTTTTGGGGGCTCTTCTCTCAGGCTCCAGTGTTAAAAGTTGGGGTGCACAAAGTGGGGTAGGAACCCTTCTCTCCTCAGGGAGAAGCTCCATGTTTTGAGTTCCCTCCCGATTGTGAGACGCTGTGCAGGGTGGGGTTTATGGTGAGAGTGTTTCATCTCTCCTGCCCACTTCAGTGTGGTTTTCTTCTCCTTTCCCCAATGTGAAAGGGTTGCTCTGCTAGTTTTTAGGTTTCTTTTCAGAGAAAGTTTTTCTATATATAGCTGTAGATTTGGTGTGTCCACGAAGGAGGTGAGACCCTCCCTCAAGTTGCCCTCTTGTACCGGACTGTACATATTTTTTAAATTATTTCTATCATTAAGATATTCTACATGTTTATTTTTGCTCACTTACTCCATCAAAGACTGAGAGAGATCCATATATATATAAATATTTCTAACACGTATTGCTTTATATATTTCAATGTAATATAATTTGATGCATAATATCCATGAGTATTATATCTTCTATGTTTATGATATTTAAAAAATCAATATAAAATGACTTTTTTCTATTTAATTATATTTGCCTTGAATCCTATTTCCACAAATAATATTTTATTCACACTATTTGAGGTTATATTATTTGAAATTATATTAGGAATTGTTTACATCCTCACTGTCAAGGACTAGAATTCTGTCTGTATCACCAGCACATTGAGTAGGACTGGACACAGTAGGCTCACAGTAAATATTCTTGAACAAATGAATTCATTAGTTTATATTACACTTCTGCTTTCTTTTTAGTCTCATTCAATCTGTATCCATCCATGCTTTTATTTTTAATTTACATCTTTTTTTTAATAATGACTCTTGGGATTTGTTTTTCACCTAATCAGAAGGTCTTTGTGTTTTTAATAGAGTATTTCATTCATTTCTAATGTGGTTATGGATGCTCTTAGGTCATTGTTAGGCTGTGCCCCACAGGTCTACAAGGCCAGCACTTGCCCAACCTTAAGACCAAAGAAAGAGCCTGGAGTCAGCAACAGGGACATCAATGGTCTAATGGATGGGGGAGCTTACACGTCTGAAGCAAGGTCCTGGAGCGACACCCCACCATGTGCAGGGAGATGGCTGGCAGGAGGTGGTGGCAGTCTTCCTTCTGGGAGGGTTGGGGGTAGGAAGGGGAGATTTCCAGTTACAAGAAGAATTGTTGTCAGGTTGACTCATCAGTTACCAACCAGCAGAGAGGCATGCCCTCACTGTCCCTTTAATAAGAACAATCACTAACTGGGGCCTGGGGCAATTAGGTAGGAAGGTCAGTCATGTGAGTGGAATGTAGGTGAAGCAGACACTGGTCAAGCAGGGGATGTACAGAGAGCAAGAGAACAGCCATCTTGAGTGGTCTGACCATATAGTCATCTCCTTTTGTCTATTATCTATTAATATCTATTAATTAATTTATTAATATCTATTAATTTTGATTAATTCTTCCTTGCTGATTTTTTTTATCTCTTTCTCTCTCTCTCGCTCTTGCTCTCTCTCTCTCTCCATCTTCTCTCCTTCTCTCTCTGCTTCAAATGGACAATGTCCTTTTTGATTTCTCTTTTCCAAGGTTTGGAAAGTGTGTATCCTGGTTACAACTTTTCTAGTGGATACTTCTACTTTAAAAATTCATTTAAAATGTATATGTTTTTAATTAACAAAGAATAGAACTGTGTTAATTGAGTTGCCCTTGTTTGTGTGGCCGTCAGCTCCTCCTACGACAAATTTCCTGACTTTGGAATTAAAACCCCAGGTATTAACAATACATTTTGTACATTTACATCATCGCTTCAAAGGATCTTTTCAGTTTTGAAGCCACATTTCTTGTAATTATTTAAACACTTCCATGTTTATCTGCTATCACTCCTCACTACCAACTTATTTATTGCATGCTTTTCTCATTCACTTTATGTTATCACTTCATTGATTGATGTATGTCTTCAAGTAACATTTTCAAGAAATGTACAAAAAGTCATCTTCTATACTGCTTTTTAAAAACAATTCATATTGTTTTGTGCTTTATGCTTTTATATCCTTAAACCACATTTAATTCTCTGAATTTTAGCTTTAGTAAATCAAATATTTAAGATACTATGTAGCTTAACTGCCTGCTAACTAGACACCCCCATTTCAAAGTCTTTGACAACTTTGACAATGCAGAAATGTTTTTGGAGTTTTTCACTATTTTGATGGATTTTGCCATTCTTGAATACAATTGAATGGACATTTAAAGATGGTTTTACATCAGTGATCTTTTAAAATTTACTCCTGCCCCCCTTTCTAGTGGCTTCATTCAGTATGTCTCTCCTGTGCCGAGGAAGGTATCTCTTTGCCTCTCTTTCTGCTTTTCTGATACTCTGACCCAAAGGACCAGTTTCCTACAAGCACCTCCTATGAGCACTTCCTGTCTCTCCATCCATCTGCAAGGCTTTGTTCTTTGGCATCAAACTTCCTAGTATGCAGTATGTGGCTATCCAGTCCCTTTCTTCCCACTCTTGGAGTCACACTCTTGGAGATGTAGATAGATGTGGGAGAGAGTGGGAAACCATATTTTGACTGCCTCAAAAGCAGTGCTCAACTAGTAGAGGGACAGTTAGCCCTGTTTTCTTTCTACTCTACTAGCTGTACTCTCTCCCCAACCTCTATTTTATGATGAAAATCCTGTTGGAATCTTGTCAATATCTAGCTGATTCATAATTAATAGAATTCCTTCCAAGAATCTGGAAATACATTATATTATTTTTTGTGTTGTGATGTTTCTTTTTTCCTCATTTTCACTTTTGTTAGTGGTATTTAAATGCCAGCCACATATTTTAAACTGGAAGTGTCATTATGTTGCTGTCAATAAAACTATGAATAGGTGAGTCTTTCTTGACTAGATGAAAATATTTTTTAATTTCTTTATGTTCCAAAAGCTGTTGTTATAGAGAAGTTTTATCTAGGGCCATTACACAGAATGGATTCAAAGGACAATATTGAAATGAGATTGGTTCAAGATGATGGCAGAGTAGAAGGACGTGTGCTCACTCCCTCTTGTGAGAGCACCAGAATCACAACTAACTGCTGAACAATCATTGACAGGAATACGCTGGAACTCACCAAAAAAGATACTGCACATCCAAAGACAAAGGAGAAGCTACAATGAGACAGTAGCAGGGACTCAACCACAATAAAATCAAATCCTGTAACCGCTGCGTGGGTAACTCACAAACTGGAGTACAGTTATACCATAGAAGTCTGCCCACTGGAGTGAAGGTTCTGAGTGCCACGTCAGGCTTCCCAACTTGAGGGTCTGGCAATGGGAGGAAGAATTCCCAGAGAATCAGATTTTGAAGGCTAGCAGGATTTGATTGCAGGACTTTGTCTGGACTGGCAGAAACAGAGACTCCACTCTTGGAGGGCACACACAAAGTAGTGTGCACACTAGGACCTAGGAGGAAGGAGCAGTGACCCTGTAGGAGACTGAACCAGGCCTATCTGCTAGTGTTGGAGGGTCTCCTGCAGAGGCGGGGTGTAGCTGTGGCTCACTGCAGGGACAAGGACACTGGAAGCAGAAGTTCTAGGAAGTACTCCTTGGCATGAGCCTTCCTGGAGTCTGCCATTAGCTCCACCAAAGAGCCCGTAGCCTCCAGTGCTGGGTTATCTCAGGCCAAACAACCAACAGGCAGGGGACCCAGCCCCACCATTCAGCAGACAAGCAGATTAAAGTTTTACTGAGCTCTGCTCACCAGAGCATCACCCATCTCTACCCACCACTAGTCCCTCTCAACAGGAAGCCTGCACAAGCCACTTAGATAGCCTCATACACCAGAGAAGACAGTGGAAGCAAGAAGAATTACAGTCCTGTGGCCTGTGGAACAAAAACCACATTCACGGAAAGAAAGACAAAATGAAAAGGCAGAGGACTATGTACCAGACGAAGGAACAAGATAAAACGCCAAAAGAACAATTAAATGAAGTGGAGATAAGCAACCTTCTAGAAAAATAATTCAGAATAATGATAGAAAAGATGATCCAGGAACTCGGAAAAATAATGGAGGTAAAGATTGAGATGATGCAAGAAATGTTTAACAAAGACCTAGAACAATTAAGGAATAAACACCTAGAAGAACTAAGGAACAAACAAACATAGATGAAAAATCCAATAACTAAAATGAAAAAATGCACAAGAAGGAAGCAATAGCAGAATAACTGAGGCAGAAGAATGGATAAGCTACCTGGAAGACAGAATGGTGGAATTCACTGCTGCAGAACAGAATAAAGAAAAAAGAATGAAAAGAAATGAAGACCTCTGGGACAACATTAAGTGCACCAACATTCACATTATAGGGGTCCCAGAAGGAGAAGAGAGAGAGAAAGGACCTGAGAAAATATTTGAAGACATTATAGTCGAAAACTTCCCAAACATGGGAAAGGAAATAGCCACCCAAGTCCAGGAAGCACAGAGAGTCCCATACAGGATAAATCCAAGGAGAAACACACCGAGACACATAGTTACCAAACTGACAAAAATTAAAGACAAAGAAAAATTATTAAAAGCAACAAGGAAAAAATGACAAATAACATAAAAGAGAACTCCCATAAGGTTAACAGCTGATTTTTCAGTGGAAATTCTACAAGCCAGAAGGCAGTGGCATGAAATACTTAAATTGAAGAAAGGGAAGAACCTACAACCAAGATGATTCTATCCAGCGAGGATCTCATTTAGATTTCATGGAGAAATCAAAAGTTTTACAGACAAGCAAAAGCTAAAAGAATTCAGCACCACCAAGCCATCTCTACAACGAATGCTAAAGGAACTTCTCTAAGTGGGAAACATAAGAGAAGAAAAGAACCTACAAAAAAAAAAAAAAACCCAAAACAATTAAGAAAATGGGAATAGGAACATACATATTGATAATTACCTTAAACGTGAATGGATTAAATGCTCCAAACAAAAGACACAGGCTCACTGAATGGATACAAAACCAAGACCCATTTATATGCTGTCTACAAGATACCCACTTCAGACCTAGGGACACATACAGAATGAAAGTGAGGGGATGGAAAAAGATATTCCATGCAAATTGAAATCAAAAGAAAGCTGGAATAGCAATACTCGTATCAGATAAAATAGACATTAAAAGAAAGAATGCTACAAGAGACAAGGAAGGACACTACATAATGATCAAGGGATCAATCCAAAAAGAAGATAGAAAAATTATAAATATATATGCACCCAACATAGGAGCACCTCTATACTTAAGGCAACTGCTAACAGCTATAAAAGAGGAAATCGACAGTAACACAATAATAGTGGGAGACTTTAACACCTAACTTACACCAATGGACAGATCATCCAAACAGAAAATTACTAAGGAAACACAAGCTTTAAATGATACAATAGACCAGGTAGATTGAATTGATATTTATAGGATATCCATCTGAAAACAGCAGATTACAGTTTTTTCTCAAGTGCATATGGAACATTCTCCCGGACAGATTACATCTTCAGTCAAAAAGTAAGCCTCAACATTTAAGAAAATTGAAATTATATCAAACATCTTTTCCGACCACAATGCTATGAGATTACAAATAAATTGCAGGGAAAAAGCCATAAAAAACACAAACACATGTAGGCTAAACAATACGTTACTAAGTAACCAAGATATCACTGAAGAAATCAAAGAGGAAATAAAAAAATACCTAGAGACAAATGACAAGGAAAACACGATGATCCAAAACCTATGGGATACAGGAAAAACAATTCAAAGAGGGAAGTTTATAGCAATACAAACCTACCTCAAGAAACAAGAAACATCTCAAATAAACAACCTAACCTTACACCTACAGTAATTAGAGAAAGAAGAACAAAAAAACGCCAAAGTTAGCTGAAGGAAAGAAATCATAAAGATCAGATCAGAAATAAATTAAAAAGAAATGAAGGAAACAATAGCAAAGATCAATAAAACTAAAAGCTGGTTCTTTGATAAGATAAACATAATTGATAAACCATTAGCCAGACTCATCAAGAAAGAAACGGAGAAGACTCAAATCAATAGAATTAGAAATGAAAAAGGAGAAGTAACAACTGACACTGCAGAAATACAATGGATCATGAGAGATTATTACAAGCAATTATATGCCAATAAAATGGACAACCTGGAAGAAATGGACAAATTCTTAGAAAAGCACAACCTTCCAAGGCTGAATGAGGAAGAAATAGAAAATATAAACAGACCAATCACAAGCACTGAACTTGAGACTGTGATTAAATATCTTCCAACAAACAAAAGCCCAGGATGAGATGGCTTCACAGGTGAATCCTATCAAACACTTAGAGAAGAGCTAACACCTAACCTTCTCAAACTCTTCCAAAATATAGCAGAGAGAGGAACACTCCCAAACTCATTCTACAAGGCCACCATCACCCTGAAACCAAAACCAGACTAAGATGTCACAAAGAAAGAAAACTGGTGAACATAGATGCAAACATAGATGCAAATATCCTCAACAAAATACTAGCAAAGAGAATCCAACAGCACATTAAAAGGCTCATACACCATGATGAAGTGGGGTTTTTCCCAGGAATTCAAGGATTCTTCAATATATGCAAATCAAACAATGTGATACACACCGTATTAACAAATTGAAGGATAAAAACTATATGATCATCTCAATAGATGCAGAAAAACCTTTTGACAAAATTCAACACCCATTTATGATAAAAACTCTCCAGAAAGTTGGCAGAGAGGGAACTTACCTCAATATAATAAAGGCCATATATAACAAACCCACAGCCACCATCGTTCTCAATGGTGAAAAACTGAAAGCATTTCCTCTAAGATCAGGAACAAGACAAGGTTGCCCACTCTCACCACTCTTACTCAACATAGTTTTGGAAGTCTTAGCCACAGTAGTCAGAGAAGAAAAAGAAATAAAAGGAATCCAAATCAGAAAAGAAGAAATAAAGCTGTCACTGTTTGCAGATGACATGATACTATACATAGAGAATCCTAAAGATGCTACCAGAAAACGACTAGAGCTAATCAATGAATTTGGTGAAGTAGCAGTATACAAAATTAATGCACATAAATCTCTTGCATTCCTATACACTAACAATGAAAAATCAGAAAGAGAAATTGAGGAAACAATCCCATTTACCACTGCAACAAAAAAAATAAAATACCTTGGATTAACCAATGTAAGGAGACAAAGGACTTGTATGCAAAAAATTATAAGACAATGATGAAAGAAATTAAAGATGATACAAACAAATGGAGAGATATACCAGGTTCTTGGATTGGAAGAATCAACACTGTGAAAATGACTCTACTACACAAAGCAATCTACAAATTCAATGCAATCCCTATCAAACTCCCAATGGCATTTTTCACAGAACAAGAACAAGAAATTTCACACGTTGTATGGAAACAAAAAACACCCTGAATACCCAAAGCAATCTTGAGAAAGAAAACCGGAGCTGGAGGAATCAGGCTCCCTGAGTTCAGACTATACTACAAAGCTACAGTAATCAAGACAGTATGATACTGGCACAAAAACAGAAATATAGATAAATGGAACAGGATAGAAAGCCCAGAGATAAACCCACACACATAAGGTCACCTTATTGTTGATAAAGGAGGCAAGAATATACAATGGACAAAAGACTGCCTGTTCAATAAGTGGTGCTGGGAAAACTGGACAGCTACATGTAAAAGAATGAAATTAGAACACTCCCTAACACCATACACATAAATAAACTCAAAATGGATTAAAGACCTAAATGTAAGGCCAGACACTCTAAAACTCTAAGAGGAAAACATAAGCAGAACACTCTATGACAAAAATCACAGCAAGATCCTTTTTGACCCACCTCTCGAGAAATGGAAATGAAAACAAAACTAAACAAATGGGACCTAATGAAACTTAAAAGCTTTTGCACAGCAAATGAAACCATAAACGAGATAAAAAGACAACTCCCAGAATGGGAGAAAATATTTGCAAATGAAACAACTGACAAAGGATTAATCTCCAAAATATGTAAACAGTACATGCAGCTCAATATTAAACAAACAACGCAATTGAAAAATGGGCAGAAGAACTAAATAAACATTTCTCCAAAGAAGACATACAGATAGCCAAGAAGCACATGAAAAGCTGCTTAGCATCATTGATTACTAGAGAAATTCAAATGTAAACTACAATGAGGTATCACCTCACACCAGTTAGAATAGACATGATCAGAAAATCTTTTTTTTTACATCTTTATTGGAGTATAATTGCTTTACAATGGTGTGTTAGTTTCTGCTTTATAACAAAGTGAATCAGTTATACATATACATATGTTCCCAAATCTCTTCCCCCTTGCGTCTCCCTCCCTCCCACTCTCCCTATCCCACCCCTCCAGGCGGTCACAAAGCACCGAGCTGATCTCCCTGTGCTATGCGGCTGCTTCCAACTAGCTATCTATTTTACGTTTGGTAATGTATGTATGTCCATGCCACTCTCTCACTTTGTCACAGCTTACCCTTCCCGCTCCCCATATCCTCAAGTCTATTCTCTAGTAGGTCTGTGTCTTTATTCCCGTCAAATCCCTAGGTTCTTCATGACATGTTTTTTCTTAGATTCCATATATATTTGTTAGCATACGGTATTTGTCTTTCTCTTTCTGACTTACTTCATGCTGTATGACAGACTCTAGGTCCGTCCACCTCACTACAAATAACTCGATTTCGTTTCTTTTTATGGCTGAGTAATATTCCATTGTGTATATGTGCCACATCTTCTTTATCCATTCATCTGATGATGGACACTTAGGTTGCTTCCATCTCCTGGCTATTGTAAATAGAGCTGCAATGAACATTTTGCTACATGACTCTTTTTTTTTTTTTTAAACATCTTTATTGGGGTATAATTGCTTTACAATGGTGTGTTAGTTTCTGCTTTATAACAAAGTGAATCAGTTATACATATACATATGTTCCCATATGTCTTCCCTCTTGCGTCTCCTTCCCTCCCACCCTCCCTATCCCACCCCTCCAGGCGGTCACAAAGCACCAAGCTAATATCCCTGTGCCTTGTGGCTGCTTCCCCCTAGCTATCTACCTTACTACGTTTGTTAGTGTGTATATGTCCATGACTCTCTCTCGCCCTGTCAAAGCTCACCCTTCCCCCTCCCCATATCCTCAAGTCCGTTCTCCAGTAGGTCTGCGTCTTTATTCCTGTCTTACCCCTAGGTTCTTCATGACATTTTTTTCCCCTTAAATTCCATATATATGTGTTAGCATACGGTATTTGTCTTTTTCTTTCTGACTTACTTCACTCTGTATGACAGACTCTAGGTCTATCCATCTCATTACAAATAGCTCAATTTCATTTCTTTTTAAGGCTGAGTAATATTCCATTGTATATATGTGCCACATCTTCTTTATCCATTCATCCAATGATGGGCACTTAGGTTGTTTCCATCTCCGGGCTATTGTAAATAGAGCTGCAATGAACATTTTGGTACATGACTCTTTTTGAATTTTGGTTTTCTCAGGGTATATGCCCAGTAGTAGGATTGCTGGGTCATATGGTAGTTCTATTTGTAGTTTTTTAAGGAACCTCCATACTGTTCTCCATAGAGACTATACCAATTCACATTCCCACCAGCAGTGCAAGAGTGTTCCCTTTTCTCCACACCCTCTCCAGCATTTATTGTTTCTAGATTTTTTGATAATGACCATTCTGACCAGTGTGAGATAACATCTCATTGTAGTTTTGGTTTGCATTTCCTAATGATTAATGATGTTGAGCATTCTTTCATGTGTTTGTTGGCAATCTGTACATCTTCTTTGGAGAAACGTCTATTTAGGTCTTCTGACCATTTTTGGATTGGGTTGTTTGTCTTTTTGTTATTGAGCTGCATGAACCACTTGTAAATTTTGGAGATTAATCCTTTGTCAGTTGCTTCATTTGCAAATATTTTCTCCCATGCTGAGGGTTGTCTTTTGGTCTTGTTTATGGTTTCCTTTGCTGTGCAAAAGCTTTAAAGTTTCATTAGATCCCATTTTTTTATTTTTGTTTTTATTTCCATTTCTCTAGGAGGTGGGTCAAAAAGGATCTTGCTGTGATTTATGTCATAGGGTGTTCTGCCTATGTTTTCCTCTAAGAGTTTGATAGTTTCTGGCCTTACATTTAGGTCTTTAATCCATTTCGAGCTTATTTTTGTGTATGGTGTTAGGGAATGATCTAATCTCATACTTTTACATGTAGCTGTCCAGTTTTCCCAGCACCACTTATTGAAGAGGCTGTCCTTTCTCCACTGCACATTCCTGCCTCCCTTGTCAAAGACAAGGTGACCATATGTGTGTGGGTTTATCTCTGGGCTTTCTATCTTGTTCCATTGATCTATCTTTCTGTTTTTGTGCCAGTACCATACTTTCTCGATTACTGTAGCTTTGTAGTATAGTCTGAACTCAGGGAGCCTGATTCCTCCAGCTCCGTTTTTCGTTCTCAAGATTGCTTTGGCTATTCGGGGTCTTTGGTGTTTCCATACAAATTGTGGAATTTTTTGTTCTACTTCTGTGGAAAGTGCCAGTGGTAGTTTGAAAGGGATTGCATTGAAGTTGTAGATTGCTTTGTGTAATAGAGTCATTTTCACAATGTTGATTCTTCCAATCCAAGAACATGGTATATCTTTCCATCTATTTGTTTCATCTTTAATTTCTTTCATCAGTATCTTATAATTTTCTGTATACAAGTTTGGTCTCCTTAGGTAGGTTTATTCCTAGATATTTTATTGTTTTTTTGCAATGGTAAATGGGAGTGTTTTCTTGATTTCACTTTCAGATTTTTCATCATTATTGTATAGGAATGCCAGAGATTTCTGTGCATTTATTTTGTATCCTGCTGCTTTACCAAATTCATTGATTAGCTCTAGTAATTTTCTGGTAGCATCTTTAGGATTCTCTATGTATAGTATCATGTCATCTGCAAACTGTGACAGCTTTACTCCTTTTCTGATTTGGATTCCTTTTATTTCCTTTCCTTCTCTGAATGCTGTGGCTAAAACTTCCAAAACTATGTTGAATAAGAGTGGTGAGAGTGGGCAACCTTGTCTTGTTTCTGATCTTAGTGGAAATGCTTTCAGTTTTTCGCCATTGAGGACGATGTTGGCTGTGGGTTTGTCATAGATGGCCTTTAATATGTTGAGGAAAATTCCCTTTATGCTTACTTTCTGCAGGGTTTTTAATAATAAACTGGGGTGAATTTTGTCAAAAGTTTTTCTGCATCTATTGAGATGATCATATGATTTTTCTCATTCAATTTGTTAATATGGTGTATCACGTTGATTGATTTGCGCATATTGAAAAATCCTTGCATTCTTGGAATAAACCCCACTTGATCATGGTGTATGATCCTTTTAATGTGCTGTTGGATTCCGTTTGCTAGTATTTTGTTGAGGATTTTTGCATCTATGTTCATCAGTGATATTGGCCTATAGTTTTCTTTCTTTGTGACATCCTTGTCTGGTTTTAATATCAGGGTGATGGTGGTCTCGTACAATGAGTTGGGGAGTGTTCCTCCCTCTGCTATATTTTGGAAGAGTTTGAGAAGGATAGGTGTTGCCTCTTCTCTAATTGTTTGATATAATTCACCTGTGAAGCCATCTCGTCCTGGGCTTTTGTTGGTTGTAAGATATTTAATCACAGTCTCAAGTTCAGTGCTTGTGGTTGGTCTGTTCATATTTTCTATTTCTTCCTCATTGAGTCTTGGCACGTTGTGCATTTTTAAGAATTTGTCCATTTCTTCTAGGTTGTCCATTTTATTGGCGTAGTGTTTCTTGTAGTAATCTCTCATGATCCTTTGTATTTCTGCAATGTCCATTGTTACTTCTTTTTCATTTCTCATTCTGTTTATTTGAGTCTTCTCCCTTCTTTGCTTGATGAGTCTGGCTAATGGTTAATTAATTTTGTTTATCTTCTCAAAGAACCAGCTTTTAGTTTTATTGTTCTTTGCTATCATTTCCTTCATTTCTTTTTCATTTATTTCTGATCTGATCTTTATGATTTTTTTCCTTCAGCTAACTTTGGGGTATTTTTGTTCTTCTTTCTCTAATTGCTTTAGGTGCAAGGTTAGGTTGTTTATTCGAGATGTTTCCTGTTTCTTAAGGTAGGATTGTATTGCTATTAACTTCTCTGTTAGAACTGCTTTTACTGCATCCCATATGTTTGGGGTCGTCTTGTCTCCATTGTCATTTGTTTCTAGGTATTTTTGGATTTCCTCTTTGATTTCTCCAGTGATCACTTCGTTATTAAGTAGTGTATTGTTCAGCCTCCATGTGTTTGTGTTTTTTACAGATCTTTTCCTGTAATTGATATCTAGTCTCATAGCGTTGTGGACAGAAAAGATACTTAATACAGTTTCAATTTTCTTAAATTTACCAAGGCTTGACTTGTGACCCAAGATATGATCTCTCCTGGAGAATGTTCCATGAGCACTTGAGAAAAATGTGTATTCTGTTGTTTTTGGATGGAATGTCCTATAAATATCAATTAAGTCCATCTTGTTTAATGTATCATTTAAAGCTTGTGTGCCTTATTTATTTTCATTTTGGATGATCTATCCATTGGTGAAAGTGGGGTGTTAAAGTCCCCTACTGTGAATGTGTTACTGTTGATTTCCCCTTTTATGGCTGTTAGTATTTGCCTTATCTATTGAGGTGCTCCTATGTTGGGTGCATAGATATTTAAAATTGTTATATCTTCTTCTTGGATTGATCCCTTGATCATTATGTAGTCTCCTTCTTTGTCTCTTGTAATAGTCTTTCTTTTAAAGTGTATTTTGTCTGATATGAGAATTGCTACTCCAGGTTTATTTTGATTTCCATTTGCATGGAATATCTTTTTCCATCCCCTCACTTTCAGTCTGTGTGTGTCCCTAGATCTGAAGTGGGTCTCTTGTAGACAACATATATATGGGTCTTGTTTTTGTATCTATTCAGCCAGTCTGTGTCGTTTGGTGGGAGCATTTAATCCATTTACATTTAAGGTAATTATCGATATGTATGTTCCTATTCCCATTTTCTTAATTGTTTTGGGTTTGTTATTGTAGGTCTTTTCCTTCTCTTGTGTTTTTTGCCTAGAGTAGTTCCTTTCGCATTTGTTGTAAAGCTGGTTTGGAGGTGCTGAATTCTCTTAGCTTTTGCTTGCCTGTAAAGGTTTTGATTTCTCTGTCAAATCTGAATGAGTTACTCACTAGGTAGAGTAATCTTGATTGGAGGTTTTTCCCTTTCATCACTTTAAATATGCCCTGCCAGTCTGTTCTGCTGAAAGATCAGCTGTTAACCTTATGGGGATTCCCTTGCATGTTATTTTTTGTTTTTCCCTTGCTGCTTTTAATATGTTTTCTTTGTATTTAATTTTTGACAGTTTGATTAATATGTGTCTTGGCATGTTTCTCCTTGGATTTATCCTGTATGGGACTCTCTGTGCTTCCTGGACTTGATTAAATATTTCCTTTCCCATATTAGGAAAGTTTTCAACTATAATCTCTTCAAATATTTTCTCAGTCCATTTCTTTTTCTCTTCTTCTTCTGGGACCCCTATAATTCAAATGTTGGTGCATTTAATGTTTTCCCAGAGATCTCTGAAATTGTCCTCAGTTCTTTACATTCTTTTTTCTTTATTCTGCTCTGCAGTAGTTATTCCCACTATTTTATCTTCCAGGTTACTTATCCGTTCTTCTGCCTCAGTTATTCTGCTATTGATCCCTTCTAGAGTATTTTAAATTTCATTTATTGTGTTGTTCATTGTTGCTTGTTTCCTCTTTAGTTCTTCTAGGTCCTTGTTAAATGTTTCTTGCATTTTGTCTATTCTATTTCCAAGATTTTGGATCATCTTTACTATCATTATTCTGAATTCTTTTTCAGGTAGACTGCCTATTTCCTCTTCATTTGGGGTTTTATCTTGCTACTTCATCTACTGTGTGTTTTTCTGTCTTCTCATTTTGCTTATCTTACTGTGTTTGGTGTCTCCTTTTTGCTGGCTGCAGGTTCATAGTTCCTGTTGTTTTTGGTGTTTGTCCCTAGTGGCTAAAGTTGGTTCAGTGGGCTGTGTAGGCTTCCTGGTGGAGGGAACTAGTACCTGTGTTCTGGTGGATGAGGCTGGATCTTGTCTTTCTGGTGGGCAGGTCCACGTCTGGTGGTGTGTTTTGGGGTGTCTGTGGCCTTATTATGATTTTAGGCAGCCTCTCTGCTAATGGGTGGGTTTGTGTTCTTGTCTTGCTAGTTGTTTTGCATAGGCTGTCCAGCACTGTAGCTTGCTGGTCGTTGAGTGAAGCTGGGTGTTGTTTTTGAGATGGAGATCTCTGGGAGATTTTCGCCATTTGATATTACATGGATTTGGGAGGTCTCTTGTGGACCAGTGTCCTGAAGTTGGCTCTCCCACCTCAGAGGCACAGCACTGACTCCTGGCTGCAGCACCAAGACCCTTTCATCCACATGGCTCAGAATAAAAGGGAGAAAAAGAAGAAGGAAAGAAAGAAAGAGGATAACATAAAATAAAATAAAATAAAGTTATTAAAATAAAAAATAATTATTAAGAAAAAAAGTTTTTTAAAAAGTAAAAAAAAAGGGCTTCCCTGCTGGTGCAGTGGTTGAGAGTCCACCTGCCGATGCAGGGGACACGGGTTTGTGCCCCAGTCTGCTAAGATCCCACATGCCATGGAGTGGCTGGGTCCGTGAGCCATGGCCACTGAGCCTGCATGTCCGGAGCCTGTGCTCCGCAATGGGAGAGGGCACAACCGTGAGAGGCCATGTACCACAAACAAACAAACAAAAAAAAACCCACAAAAAAGAACCACACAAAACAACAAAAAAAACGGATGGACCTAACCCTAGGACAAATGGTGAAAACAAAGCTATACAGACAAAATCTCACACAGAAGCATACACATACACACTCACAAAAAGAGGAAAAGTGGAAAAAATAATGAATCTTGCTCTCAAAGTCCACCTCCTCAATTTGGGATGATTCGTTGTCTATTCAGGTATTCCACCGATGCATGGCACATCAAGTTGATAGTGGAGATTTAATCCGCTGTTCCTGAGGCTGCTGGGAGAAATTTCCCTTTCTCTTCTTTGTTCGCAGAGCTCCCGGGGCTCAGCTTTGGATTTGGCCCCGCCTCTGCATGTAGGTCATCTGAGGGCGTCTGTTGTTCGCTCAGACAGGACGGTGTTAAAGGAGCAGCTGATTCAGGGCCTCTGGCTCACTCAGGCCGGGGAGAGGGAGGGGCACTGAGTGTGGGGTGAGCCTGTTGCAGCAGAGGCCGGTGGGACGTTGCACCAGCCTGAGGCATGCCGTTTGTTCTCCCAGGGAAGTTGTCCCTGGATCATGGGACCCTGGCAGTGGCGGGCTGCACAGGCTCCCGGGAGGGGAGGCGTGGATGGTGACCTGTGGTTGCACACAGGCTTCTTGGTGGCTGTAGCAGTGGCCTTAGCGTCTCATGCCCATCTCTGGGGTCCGCGCTGTTAGCCGCGGCTCACGTCCATCTCTGGAACTCCTTTAAGTGGTGCTCTTAATCCCCTCTCCTCACGCAACAGGAAACAAAGAGCCAAGAAAAAGTCTCTTGCCTCTTCAGCAAGTCCAGACTTTTCCCCGGACTCCCTCCCGGCCAGCCGTGGTGCACTAACCCCCTGCAGGCTGTGTTCACGCCGCCAACTCCAGTCCTCTCCCTGCAATCTGACTGAAGCCCGAGCCTCAGCTCCCAGCCCCCTCCCACCCTGGCAGGTGAGCAGACAAGCCTCTCGGGCTGGTGAGTGCTGGTCGGCACCAATCCTCTGTGCGGGAATCTCTCTGCTTAGCCCTCCGCACCCCTGTTGCTGTGCTCTCCTCTGCAGCTCCGAAGCTTCCCTCCTCCACCACCTGCAGTCTCCGCCCGCAAAGGGGCTTCCTAGTGTGTGGAAACCTTTCCTCCTTCACAGCTCCCTCCCACTGGTGTGGGTTCCGTCCCTATTCTTTTCTCTCTGTTTATTCTTTTTTCTTTTGCCCTACCCAGGTACGTGTGGAGTTTCTTGCCTTTTGGGAGGTCTGAGGTCTTCTGCCAGCGTTCAGTGGGTATTCTGTAGTTGTTCCACGTGTAGATGTATTTCTGATGTAGCTGTGGGGAGGAAGGTGATCTCCGCGTCTTACTCTTCCACCACCTTCCTAGTTGTCCTCAGAAAATCTTTTAACAACAAATGCTGGAGAGGTTGTGGAGAAAAGTGAACCCTCTTGCACTGTTGGTGGGAGTGTAAATTGATACAGCCATATGGAGAACAATATGGAGTTTCCTTAAAAAACTAAAAATAGAACTACCATGACCCAGCAATCCCACTACTGAGCATATACCCAGAGAAAACCATAATTCAAAAAGTCCCATGCACCTCAATATTCATTGCAGCACTATTACAATAGACAGGACATGGAAACAACCTAAATGCCCATCAACAGATGAATGGATAAAGAAGATGTGGTACGTATATACAATGGAATATTACTCAGCCATAAAAAGGAACGAAATTGGGTCATTTGTAGAGACGTGGATGGACCTAGAGAGTATCATACAGACTGACATAAGTCAGAAAGAGAAAAACAAATATCGTATATTAATGCAAGGCAGAAGTAGAGACACAGATGTAGAGAACAAGCATATGGACACCAAGGGGGGGAAAGCAGGGGTGTGGGGCTGTGTCAGATGAGTTGGGAGATTGGGATTGGCATGTATACACTAATATGTATAAAATAGATAACTAATAAGGACCTGCTGTATAAAAATAAAATAAAATTCAAAGCAAAAACAAAGGGCAATATCAAAACAAAATTCCAACATTAGCTTTAATAAAAATTTATCCATGAAACATTTTTCTAGGTGCTCTTATATACACTGTTTCATTTAACCCCTGTCAAACAACTGCATCATGCAATACTATTATTTTATGCAATTATAAAGAATGGATAATGAAGGTTAAAATGATTAACTAACTCACCCAAGGACACCTAGTATTTTTAAGAGAGGGATTGGAAAGCCATTAGAGCAGAAGGACCATAGCCCTGTGTGCACATTCGACAGAGAATAGATACTGGATGTGTGGCTATCACATCCATCACTGTGTGTGTTTTCTCCTGCCAGGATATTAGAGAATCTCAAGTAACTGAGCAGATGTAAAATTACTCTTATTATTAATTAATCTTTGAGAATTATGCTGTTCCAATATCAATTTGAAATAGATCTTAAAATTTGCTGCTAATGAGGTTAGCATGAAATAAGCAAATGCAGCTGTGAATGTGATATTCCACATGGGCTGAGAAAGGATGTGCAGGGTTCAGAGGGACCATAGTATCCCTTCTTTGGTGAAGGGATTTCTTTTTGTCTGTTTTAAACTGTGAGATCCTGTTTTAAATCATTGCTTTTATTTGCTTGTTCATATTTGAAGCAGCCTTGCTTCCCTCTTCTGAAGTCTACACTTGTCTCTCCATCCCTCTGCCTGGTCTGGCAGCCTCCCAGATTCTTGCTAATTTTTCCTCTGTTGAATGCAGCTCACATGTGTACTGAACATTTCCTGGACTCTTCTCATTGTTGCAGATACAGAGGTGACTGAGTGGACAGCTCCCACTCTAGGAAGCACAATAAGCACCGTGAGAGAGGTGTGTATTCCAGAGCTCCAAGGAAGTGTCCACTTGTCACCCAGGCCTGTAGGAAGGGCACTCCCAAGTGGAGGGTCAAGCACAGCAGTCAGGTAGAGAAGAATCAGATACACGTGTGCTGAATTCCTAATCCACCACTTCCCAGGTGACCTTGGGCCAGTGAGGAATGCAGAAATCCTGATGGGAAGGGTTAGCACAGGTCCTGGCCTGTAGCAGATGCTCAGTGAATGTCAGAGTTGGCATCAGGTGACAACGATGAATGCTCCTTTCTGGCATAGCTCCAAGCCTGAGTAGGAGCCACGCCTAGCAAAGTATCCCACATACATGGGCATTTCCATTTGCCGTGACACACATCCTTATTTTAGTTTCTCATTATACAAGACCCAGCTCTTCATTTTTCCATCTCAAAATCCCCCAATTTTCTCCTGTCACTCATCCTCAATTTCCTTCTTCCAGGAGCCTCTTCCAAGGGGGAAAAAAATCTCCCGGTGTCTCAGTACTCCACTGAGACCTGCCTATAAAAACACAGGGAGAAATCTCACTTCATTCTAGCCTCTGCCCACCGAGAAGCCCAGGAAGAGTGCTAAGGTGTTCAACTATGCATCTGTATCCTCTACTTCACTTCAGGGAACTCTTGAGAGAAATGAGGATAAAAAGCACAGGGCTAGTGTAGACAGTCAGCATCCCCTATGTACTGGGGGCACGACAGACTCTGCTGCCCTTGGAATCATATAATCTCTGAAAGCAATTTTAGATGCCAGCTAGTGACTGCTTAAATGCCTTGCCTATACTTAAATCTCCTTCACAGCCATCCCTTGTGAATGACTATGCACTTCAGCTGGACCCCAGTGCTCCACACACCACCACTGGGATTGTGATTAAAATAATATGGCCAGGACTTCCCTGATGGTGAAATGGTTGAGAGTCCGCCTGCCGATGCAGGGGACATGGGTTCGTGCCCCGGTCTGGGAAGATCCCACGTGCCGTGGAGCGGCTGGGCCCGTGAGCCATGGCCGCTGAGCCTGCGTGTCCGGAGCCTGTGCTCCGCAACGGGAGAGGCCACAACAGTGAGAGGCCCGCGTACCACAAAATAATAATAATAATATGGCCAGACTCTCTGTTACCTGGAAATAGAATTTCTGCTATGCCGTCAGAGCCTAACCATTTATATCTTTCAACCAACTGAAATTCAGTTGGTTGAAATTACCTGGAGCAAAGATCCTATTTTCACATACTACTTTAGTGAACACCTGGGAAACTACAAGTAGTTCAATGTTCTTATCAGTGGAAGGAGAGATTGGGAGTCAGTTGGATGTGAATTTAAACAAAAATAATCAGTAACATAGAGTTTGGCAACATATATTTTTATAAGCCTGGAACATTCATAATTTGCATCATTGGAACATTTTTACTGTGTGTACCAGTGGTGACATGTGTTAAATACTCCAGTATATTTGTTTATCGTGTATGGAAATGGGCCCATAATAAATTTAATGTTGCAAATGAACCTAGAAGTAAAAAGTTTGTATCCAATGGGAAAAGGAGCATCACTTTAGACATTATGGTCCTTTGGATTTTTGTTTCTGAGGGAAAGGAACATCTAATTATTATCTGGATTTACATTTCTATTTAATAAACCACTTCATGCTTAAAATTTATCTTATTAGAAGGGAGGTAAACATTGCAGATTTGCTCAACAAACATTGGGCCTCAAGAAAAACAAAAACTAAATTCAGGTGTAAATTAAACTGTGTCAGAAGTAATTTCAAATAAACATCATTTCAACTACTCTAAGTTTTTTAAAAAATTTTTTTCAAAAGGCACCTTTATTGCTCTTATGATGGAGGAGATTCCAAAGGTTTTAGGAGCTCTGTGCCAGAAATGGACAAACACCAATTTTTTTTTCTTTCTTTCTTTCTTTTTTTTTTTTTTTTGGTTGCACCACACAGCTTGCGGTATCTTAGTTCCCAGACGAGGGATCAAATCTGTGCCCCCTGAAGTAGAAGTGCAGAGCCCTAAGCCCTGGACTGCCAGGGAATTCCCCCAGTTTGTTGTTAAAAGCAAAATACACCTTCTGGGAGGGTAGGTAAAGGCTGGTAGACAACTTTGGGATCAACAAGATCAGAATTAAGGAGGTGTCTTTTATTTGTTTCCAGAAATATTTGTCCACTGCCAAATAATGACATTCTTTCTAAGCATGCCACTTTCAGTTAGTGAGTTTTCTTTAATGTCCAAGGAATTTACCCAGGTCCCCAGATAATGTGTATGAGAGCAATCTGTAAACCCTGAAGCACTATACAAATGTAAATGGTTATTATTTTCTAAAATCACTTTCACAGTTTTTCACAAATCAGAAAGCAAGGAAATGGCTGGGGAGATGGCAAAGGAGGCATGGGAGCAAGCCCAGGGAGGAGCTGACCAGGACTGGGTGGTACCTGCTTAGAGTATGGGCCATGTTCTGCCTGGTTCAGGAGCATGTAGACAGAGCACTGGATGGAGACAGGCAGCAAGCATAAGGATTCAATGTGAGGACCATTAGGAAATATCACTGCCTCATTTCCCTGCTTGCTTCCTGTTTCTGTCAAATGCTGACTGAAATAAAAACATACAACGTGAGTGCTGTGAGTTTCAGTTTTATTTGGGGACTCACTGAGGGCTATGGCCCAGGAGACAGCCTCTCAGAGAGCTCTGAGGAACTGCTGCCATGGGATAAGGGGAGAGGTCAGTATATATGTGATTTTGGCAAAGGGGGTATGTGTAACCAAGCACACATCTCAGGAGAAGGTTACTGCTAGTCAAGAGGAACAGATATCTTAGTTAACGGTTTTAGTGCTTTTCTAAGTATGGGGAGATGCAAGAATTTGGGTTCATACAAAATTTTCTACTGAAAATACCTAACTATCTGGAGGCCTATTCTGCCACTTTTCCCAGAGCACAGGGTGCCTCATTCCTGATCTCCACCATGAACTCCTTTCAGGGTGTGTTAAAAGTTAGTGACTGCGGGCTTCCCTGGTGGTGCAGTGGTTGAGAGTCTGCCTGCTGATGCAGGGGACGCGGGTTCGTGCCCTGGTCCGGGAGGATCCCACATGCCGCGGAGCAGCTGGGCCCGTGAGCCATGGCCGCTGAGCCTGCGAAAAAAAAAAATTAGTGACTGCGGTGGCTAGTAACTTCATTCTTGTAGAACCAGATGGTGAATGACATTTTTCTAGCTGGCAGTGCTCTCACATGGTCATAAACTCGACCATGGTTTGGGAGGCATTTCATGACCACTTGTCCCATGGTGTTAGGAATTTTCATTCCCAGGTCAGGCCAGGTTTTCACTGATAGGCCACTCAATGTGCTCTTACTAAACTAGGCCCTATGAATCAGTAGCCAAAAGTCTCTGGGTCACCTGTATTACTAGTCTATTATTGTTCAGGAAATGATTCCATCTTGTTGTTTCTTCCCATATCTAGAGTTACACTATTACAATCACTGGTCTTATATAGAACTATATATTTGTTCAATCATTTCAAGTCACCTAGTCATCATTTTATCAGAGAATCTGTCACATATTTGGTAATGTAAGAAACAACAGTCTTGAAAAATAGGCAGAATACAAGTTATAAAGCTAGTAGCATTAGTAAGGTAAGAATTAGTAAGATTTTAAGCCAAGAACTTCCACTAGGTGTGACACCCAGTATATTCCCAGGTCATCTGACCTGGTCTGTTCCATACCAATCCCTAACTTTAAGGGAAATGATATGTAAGCATTGTTCATGAAGCACTCAGACCAATTTCCTAGTGTTGTTTCCTTACTATGGTTTAATTCTTCCCAACATAAGGGGGAGGCCTTTCAATTTAAATGACCATAGCCTAGTGTTAACCATATAAATCCATCCCATTACTCAGGGAGGTTATATTATTTGGTTGAAATTTGGCTCACTACTCTGATTGAGTAACTTAAAAAAAAATTCATATTTATGATGATGGTCAGAGCAAGTGTGATTAATTATCCAAGTGAGGGAGTCCCATCTAGTAATATCAATAGTGGCCCAAACAGAACTATAACTTCTTTCTTCTAGAATACATTTCCTAAGGGCTATCCAATTAGAGCCTTGGAGAGGAGAAATCCACCAAGGTAACCCAGAAGTACTGGACATAGGTAATTGATCATAAACCCACAATTGGATTAGTTTTTAAACTCTGCATGGGATTGTGCTCATGATAGAAAAATATATTAGATTTATATGCAAAAGTTCAAGAAATTAAGAAAACACTATAAATTATCATACGGGTCAGGTCAGCTTCTTGGGATTGCTGTCTACCTTTGATGTTGTCTTCTCTTTGCCCTGGTGTGGGTGTAGTTTCTATTCTGCTTGAGCATTGTTTTAAGGTAATTTTGAGGTCAGTAGTCCTCTCTAGAGGCCAGTCTGGTGCAGGAGCCCTTTCTAAGTGGGAAATATGAATCCAAGAGTCAATTCCCTTCAGTTTCGCTGTGCATAAACTAGTTAATAGTACCTGTTAAGCATCCTTCCATGTAGTTTGGAGACAGTCTTTAGATGATGTCTTTTTCAGTATACATAATCTCCTGGTTACAGGTCATGGGGCATCTGATCTTCATTCACAGATAGATTACTGTGATAAGCTTAAGAAACAAACTTAGAGTGTCTTTTAATAATTCAATCAAATTTTACAATGATGTAACCTAGCCACAAGTAGCCATCTAGGAAGTGAGTCTTAGATAAACAATGTTAGAATTTAATATCCACAAAGATATATTTTTTCTCTCTAAAATTACCCTGATTTCTACCAAATATAACCAAATTAGGACATTTGTTTGGAAGTAAGTCTGGTTTCAATAAAGTTGGCCTGATTATTTACTTAAGTGTAATTGAGCATACAGGCTCTTTTAAATTTGGCTTTCCTGGAGTTTTTTTATAAGGAATCTCAGATTGAATTTTTAAAATTCCTCTCAAGGCAAGGAAAGCCATTTACTGTCAAGGGTTTACCGTCAGATTCTGCCTGCAATATCTATAGATTTGGTGAATTTCTCTCTTCTCAAGATTCCCAAAGTATCTTGAGATTCTTGCACCTGTCAGGGGGTGGCCTTCTTGATTCACCTGGTAAGGCTGCGGGGAACCTAAGAGTTTCCAATCTTGAGAGGGATCAGGTAGAGAGAAAAGATAAATGTTTCAATTCTTCTTACAAAGGTATAATTTGCCAAAATGCTGTAAGTCAAAATTAGCTTGAGGGGAAGAGTTTCCTTATATCTGGAAAACACAGATTAAAAGGCAGTAATATTTCAGACAGAAGCCATAAAAATTATAACCATAGTCACCAGTTCACTCAGTTTTATGTAACTAATTATCTCTTGTAACTGTTTTATGAAGCCATCAGTGTTTCCATTAAAATTCTTTAAATTTTTACCCAGTTCAGTGGTATGATTAGAAAGTTATCAGAAACCTATATTTGTCAAAAAGTCCTTTCTATGAACCTTCTTGAAGATGAAGCATTTTTGCAAAGACATCAAAGTAAAATAATAACTGTCTATGAATGACAGTTCAAAAGAGTTCAAGCATGATTAAAGACCTGATTACAATGCAATTGACAAAGAAACTTGTTTACTGTTGTGACAGATAATTTAAGATTGTAACTGATAATATTTTACCAGGACATAACAGATTTTTAGGAGTTCCATATAATTTCTAGAATATCTATTAATATTTACCCATACAATATAACCTAGGAAGGTTTATCACTCATTTGACAATGTTTCCTATGTGATTTAACATACCAAATAAGCCTAATTAACTTAATATCTTTTTGATAAGGAGAGAAAACAAATCTCTTGTGGTGTTCCAGGGGCCCATTTGGAAAAACCTCAGAGTTGGCTAGAGGTCACACAAACTTCATTTAGAATTTGACCTTTGGGAATTTTGTCAAAGATATCATAAAAGTTTTAAAACACTTGGTCAAATAAGATCATAGGTCGCTATGAAATAATACTTATTCACTTAATCAAGGTGACAATAAAAGAGTTCAAAGGCAAATACAGAAAGTAATAACAGATTGCCAGCTAAAGGTAAAGAAAGTTTACAATTTGTTATTAAAAGCAGATCAATATTCCAAGAAAACTCTGTCCTCCTAACAGAGAGGAATCAAATTCTAGTTTTGTGCCAACTTACTTTTGATATTAAAATTCATTCCCTCAATTGAATTTATTATAATCTTAGTTCTAACCACACATAGAACTGTTTTTCCCCCCCTCATGGTTTCTTTTCCACAAAACTTCTATAAATGCCTTTTTTACATTCAGATTTTGCCCTATGCTTTCTCTCTCTCTCTAACCTCTCTTTAGGACAAAATTACTTTATTTTCCCTTAGCAAAATTAACTTCTATTCCTTATGCCCTGTTATTTTTTGTTTTGTTTTTGCGGTACGCGGGCCTCTCACTGTTGTGGCCTCTCCCACTGTGGAGCACACGATCCGGACGCGCAGGCTCAGCTGCCATGGCTCACGCGCCTAGCCACTCCGTGGCATGTGAGATCTTCCCGGACCAGGGCACAAACCCGTGTCCCCTGCATCGGCAGGCGGACTCTCAACCACTGCGCCACCAGGGAAGCCCCAAACATGTTTTTTCTTATTAACTTACTAGTTTTAGTTACATATACTAGTTGGAATTCTCAACTCTTAAAAACCTTAATTTCTAGTGAAAACTAACAAGTAGCAATTTTGAAATGTCTTTTACATTAGCATCTTGCAGATTGGCAAACTTATAGATACTATTCATAATTTCTTTTAAAAAATGTGCTTTCTTAAAGAAAACATCTCAGTGTAGCATCAAATATAGTTATTAATCATCCTAAATTTCTTTAGTTTCTCTGTAAAAGGAAGCCAATGTTCGGTAAATAATGTTTCAGTATCTTATTTTATTTGGGAATGACCTAGATATTTAATAAACTTCCATTATTTAACTTAATTTAGCAAAACTCTAAAGTTTCAAGTTACCCAAATCGGGAGAATCTATTTTTATGCAGATATTCTTGAAACATAATTATTCCTAAAGAGTTTGGCTAAAAATTCTTAACTTATTTACATTTGATTTACATATAAAAATTGTATCATAGCAAGTTATTTTCCTTGCTGACAAATTTGCATCAGGTATAATAAGATCTTATTTAACTTCTAGTAAACTTAGGTACATAAAAATATTATACTTAGTGTTGATGACTCTAAACGCATGTCTGTATTAATTAAACCAACAAACTTCAACTAACTCTAATATCAAACATTAATTTAATACTGAGTTTTTCTCAGTTCACATGGACCTGAAATTCATTTGGGTTAGTCTCTTTTATATTTCTGAGAGTAAATATGAGTGCTTATTTTCCCTTAAGGACATTAAATAGCTCATTTACAAATTAATTTTGATAATACCATCTGGAGGTAGAGACATATCTTATCTATAAGGTACACCCAGTCATAGATACATCCATATAGACACAGATAGAGATCTCACAGTTTAATTTTTAAACTTAGTCGTGAATCAGGTGTTACAATATAAAACTCACTAGTTTATAAATAACAGTTTAAATAATTTAAGTTTACATGTTGATTTTAAATAAAAAGGCTCTTTTCCTCCTTTCCCCCCTCAGTCTCAGGAATTACAGTTGGTCTACATATATACTGACCTCCCCCTTATCCCATGGCAGCAGTTCCTCAGAGCTCTCTGAGAGGCTGTCTCCTGAGTCATAGCCCTCAGTGAGTCCCCCAATAAAATGGAAACTCACAGCTCTCAGTGTGTGTGTGTTTTTCTTTTCAGTATAGACAGTTTACAGAACAAAAGTGTCCACTATGTTCCAGGTGAAAATCAACAAAGAATGTCCCAAATATGGTCATACTGTGGCAAAATCTTTCAAATTTAATGTCAAATAGAAAATCCTATAAGCATTCAGGCAGGAAAAGTAGTTTATCAATATATGATCAAAATCAGACTAATTTCAGACATCTTTACAACACTTAGCACCTGAAAAAATTATAGTAATTTATAGTTTGAGAAAACATGATATTTATCCAAGAATTTATTCCTTAGTCATGTGATGTGTGAAGGCAATTAAAAGATAGGCATAAGAAAATATACAAAATCAAAAAAAACTTGGGGACTTCCCTGGTGGCACAGTGGTGAAGAATACACCTGCCAGTGCAGGGGACACGGGTTCAAGCCCTGGTCTGGGAAGATCCCACATGCCACAGAGCAACTAAGCCCGTGCACCACAACTACAGAGCCTGCGAGCCACAACTGCCGAGACTGCATGCCACAACTACTGAAGCCCACACGCCTAGAGCCTGTGCTCCACAAAGAAAAGCCACTGCAATGAGAAGCCTGAGCACTGCAACAAAGAGTAACCCCCGCTCACCACAACTAGAGAAAGCCCGCACACAGCAATGGAGACCCAACTCAGCCAAAAATAAATTTATAAAAACAAAAAACTTGGAGACACACACCACTTAAGTAAATTAACTCAAGAACAGAAAGACACATATAAAAGACTCATGGTCTTCTCTTCTTTAGTTCAAATACAAATTCAGTGGATGCTGTTGTCAGGGTGAGTTCTCCTTCAGTGCTTCTTTCAGGATTTTGTTTGATTGTTTGTTTTTCTTTCGCCATCTCTGTTTTCCTAATACAAGTAAATTTCTTGACCACTATATTCCGTTGGAATTTTTCCCTCATATTTGATTACTATTTAAAACATGAAACACTAAACTACATCACTAGGACAGTTGTTCCAGCATTTGCTTAAAACTAAACCTGCAAGCTTGAGATGTTTTCCAGAGGAATCACTAGTCAGAAAGATTAATTATTTGATATTTTAAAGTGTCAGAGTTTTCCAGAACAATTTAATTTAACCTTGGGATAGGCAAAAATTTCTTAAGACACAAAGAGTGCTTAACATAAAGGAAAAGATCAATACACTGAACAACATTTAAAATCAAGAAACTGTTTTCATCGAAAAACTACATGAAAAGTCACAGAGTGGGGAGAGATTTTTACAACACAAATAACTGACAATAGACACATATCCGGATTATATAGCAATTTATTTCAAATTAATAAGTAGGAGACCACCTAATGTAAAACTGGGCAAGAAATGTGAACTGGACAGTCCAAAAGAAAATAACCAAATGGCCAATATATATATGAAGAAATGATCTCCTTTATTAGTAATAAGGGAAATGGAAATTAGAAGCACTATGAATACCACTACAGACTTACCAGTAGAGCAACAATTGAAGATGACTTCTCACAGAAGTCACCCACCTGAGGAACGTGTGGAATCACGGAGCTCGCACGTGCTGCAGAGAGTGTGGAGTGGTGCTGCCATCCAGTAAACTGTTCGTATTTAATGAAGGTGAACATGCAAATACTCTGTGGCTGACAATTTCACTCCTAAGTTATTATATCGATAATTTTGGGGTGAGAGATGCCAAAGACATAAGAATGATATTCTGTGATTCCATTCATATAAAATGTGAAGACCAGAGTTCAAGTCAGCGTAGTGGTTGCCTTTGAGGAGGAGGTGCTTCTGTGGAAGTTTGGGAGGATGCTCCAAATGCTGTTAATATTTTATTTCTTAAACTCAGTGGTAGGTACAAAGTTGTGTTTGGTGAGTTATACACTTGGGATTTTTACACTTAAATTTATAGCTATACTTCAATAAAAAAGTAAAAGAATAAAAACCAAATATACATTAAAAAGTTATACATTTTTTTCTTTATCTCTACTCAAACATCACACTAGCTTCCCCATTAGCACTCCTGCAGATGTCTTCTTTGAGAGACACAATTCCACCCTCAAGGCTTCACTGCTTCTCTGTCTTCAGGGACCCTCATTGCTCAGAGTCCTGGATGTGGCCATCTAGGTGCTCCCCACACTGACCCCACAGTGACATACTTGCGATTCTCACTCTCTCTCCATCCTCCCTTCACACTCCACGTACCTGCTAACACCTTCTTGTGCATGCTTACCCATGGTGCAAGGCCTAGATGAATTTTCTTCATGCACATGAAACTTCTTTTGATAAACTGGGCAGGTGCAAGTAATGTCTTTCAAGGTGTTTGTTTCTATGGTTTCATAGCACTTTGTACCTGTTTCATGGCTTTCATCATGTTCTACAGTTATATTTTATTTTTTATTATTTTTAACTGAAGTATAGTTGATTTACAGTATTAATTTCAGGTGTACAGCATAGTGATTATTTATTCTGATTATATTATTATTTTTTCTGATTATATTCCATTATATATTATTATAAGATATTGAATATAATTCCCTGTGCTACTCAGTAAACCCTTACTGATTATTTTATGTATAGTAGTCTGTATCTATTAATCCCATACTTCTAACTTGACCCTCCCCACCTCCCTCTCCACTTCACAGTTATATTTTAAATGCTCTGCTAGATTAAATGTTTTTTATGGTCAAGTGCTATGTCTTCTTTTTCTCTTTCTTCTTTTTTTAAGTCCTGAAATTTTTTGAATTTAAATGTTAGAATTATGTTTTTCTTTCAAGTCTGGCAAAATTAACTAATATTTTCTGCACCCATCTACCCACCCTCAAGACTCTTTGCAAATGGAAAAAGAAATCATTAAAGCCCTCCCATCAGGATGTAACACAGAAACATAATTTCATTCACAGAACTCCTTAAAAGAAAAAAGCAGATATAAATGACCACTTGAGCAGACATTACATGTTCCTACTGTTTAAGCATCACATCTAATGTCACCCTCTGTGTAATTTATTTTCCACAGTTGATTTAACCATTTTACTTTCTCTGCTTTTAAGTTTTATATTTTGAAAACATGATGAGTTATTGAACTGTTTTCCAGTTGCTGTAGCTGTATTTCATTTTGAACTCTAACATGATCTAATTGCACATAAGCAGAAGCACTACAAAGACATTTGTTTTCTTGGCCATTTGTTTTTAACCTAATGGCTGTTCTAAACCTTTTTCACTTTCTTTTTGGCTCCAAACCGGCCATTATCTTCACTTGTCTTAACAGATGACCTTGTCTTCTTCCTTATTGAAGGGATCAATGCCATCTGTCTTGAAATCTCCCTGTTTCTAAATGTCCCAAACTTCATGCATTCCATTGATCCAGGGAACAATGTACCTGTCTAAGGGAGTGGTACTTAACCCTGGTTACACAGGAAAACATCCCAGTGCCTTAGTCACACCCCACAAAGACTCGGATTACATTGGCTGGAATGAAGCTTGTACACTGGTATTTTTTACAGCTTTGCTGGGTGATTCTATGGCAGCCAGTTTTGAGAACACTAGTTTGAAGGGAGCCCTTCCACTCTCTCCCTGGACCTCACCCCATGGAGAACGGGTTCCATCTGATCTCCTGGCACTCCCATCCTCTCTCAGGCAAGAACACTTTCCCTCCTCAGACCTCTCTTTGAGCTACTGTTCCATCTCTGTTGTTCTCTTTTTGCCAAAGCAAGAGTACACACTTGCTACCACTCATGGACTCCTGGATTCATGCTAAAGACTCCATGCCACTCTAGTGGAAATGCTCCCTCAAAGTTGCCAAACACCCTCTTAATCATCACTGATGAAGTGATTTTGTTACAGTTCTTACTTATTCTGTCTGAAGCACTTTACACTGTATGTTAGGTAGCTCTTTTCCTTTGACTTCCTGGTGTTTGCATCTTCTCCTACCTTACTGACTTTGTTTTCCATCGCTTCTAACTTCTTGATTGGGTTTTTTTTTTCAACATCTTTGTTGGAGTATAATTGCTTTACAATGGTGTGTTAGTTTCTGCTTTATAACAAAGTGAATCAGCTATGCATACACCTATATCCCCATATCTCCTCCCTCTTGCGTCTCCCTCCCACCCTCCCTATCCCACCAGTGTTAATACTTAGCTGTAGTGATAAACTCTTAGAGATAAGATCACCTAGCCCTGAACCAGCCACTTAGGTTTTAGATTTTAAAGTGGACAAAAAGGTGGCTCCAATAATAGTGAGAAGTGGCCATTTCCAGTAAGACAAACTCCTTGTCTCCTGCAATTGGCACTTTATCTGAGAAAGTCATCCCTTCCCTATCTCAGTTGCAAATGATAGAAACCCAAATTAAATTAACTCAAGCAAAGTCATAATGGAGTTGTTGGTGTATGAAATTTGTAAGGCTATGTGTACACTAACTTCAGACACAGGTGGAACCAGGTATTCAAATGATGTTATCAGGACTATTCTTCTCTCCACCTCATAGCTCTTTTTTTGCTCCCTCACACCAACTGGTGAGAGAGACGGCTGCCAGCAGGTCTAGTATTTTGTTCTACCAGCTCAACTACCCCAGAGAACTGAGAGCCTCCTTCTCAGTAATACCTAGAAAAGTTCCAGGTCTGATTCTGATCATACTGTGTTGGGTTACATGCTCATTACTAAACTCATCACTGAAGCTCTAGTTGGGCAGTCTTGAGCTGTGAGTTGAGGTCTTCCCACACTCGAATGACATGGGCTAGGAATAGGGAAGGATCATTTCCAAAGAGAAACCAGGGAGCTGTTAACTGAAAATATAGACAGGCCAGGCAAAAATAACACATATCCTCTCTAGTATCCAACCAATCTCCTTTGAAAGATACTGACTCTGCTCCATTGTCCCCCTTCTTTCCCAGGCATGATCATCTTGAATGAACCACAACCATTCTCCCTTCTCCTAATGAAACAAGATTTTTAAAAAAAATTATCATGTCATGTATTCCTGGAGTTTTCTTAGAGGGCACATCTTTGAATGTTAAGATTAATACCTGGGTTTATATCAGAACAAAAGAGAAGCCATGTGTCATAGGCTGCTTTAAAAATTGCTCCCAATGATCCCCTCCTCGGGTGTTCATTCCCTTGCAATGTCTCCTCCCTCGAATGTGGATGTGATTTCTGACTTGCTCTTAATCAATAGAATACAGTAAAAATGATGGGATTATGGGATTATGTTTCATAATATGGAAGCACCCATCTTGCTGGTGTCTGTCTCTCTCTCACCCTGTTGCTGGCTTGGAGGAAGCCAGTGGACATGTTAGGAAACCCCAAGTGAGAAAGAACCATTAGTGACCTCTAGGAGATGAGGACAGCCTCCAGCAGACAGCCTGTGATGGCCTATAGGTAGCAGCTGATGAGAATAAGGGCCCTCAGTCTTATAGACATAAGGGCTGAGTTCTGCCAACAATCACAAGAGCTTGGAAGCAGAGCCTTCCATTATTGAGTCTCACATGAGACCACAGCCAAAGCTGCTCTTTGGTGGCAGCTTTACAGAGGACCCAGACTCCTGACCCACAGAAATTGTGTGATACAAAAATAAACTCAAAATGGATTAAAGACCTAAATGTAAGGCCAGACACTATCAAACTCTTAGAGGAAAACATAGGCAGAACACTCTATGACATACATCACAGCAAGATCCTTTTTGACCCACCTCCTAAAGAAATGGAAATAAAAAATAAACAAATGGGACCTAATGAAACTTTAAAGCTTTTGCACAGCAAAGGAAACCATAAACAAGACGAAAAGACAACCCTCAAAATGAGAGAAAATATTTGCAAATGAAGCAACTGACAAAGGATTAATCTCCAAAATTTACAAGCAGCTCACACAGCTCAATATCAAAAAAGCAAACAACGCAATCCAAAAATGGGCAGAAGACCTAAATAGACATTTCTCCGAAAAAGATATACAGATTGCCAACAAACACATGAAAGAATGCTCAACATCATTAATCATTAGAGAAATGCAAATCAAAACTACAATGAGATATCACCTCACACCAGTCAGGATGGCCATCATCAAAAAATCTACAAACAACAAATGCTGGAGAGGGTGATGAGAAAAGGGAACCCTCTTGCACTCTTGGTGGGAATGTAAATGAATACAGCCACTATGGAGAACAGTATAGAGGTTCCTTAAAAAAATGAAAAATAGACCTACCATATGACCCAGCAATCTCACTACTGGGCATATACCCTGAGAAAACCATAATTCAAAAAGAGTCATGTACCAAAATATTCATTGCAGCTCTATTTACAATAGCCTGGACATGGAAGCAACCTAAGTGTCCATCACAGATGAATGGATAAAGAAGATGTGGCAATATATACAATGGAATATTACTCAGCCATAAAAAGAAACGAAATTGAGTTATTTGTATTGAAGTGGATGCACCTAGATTCTGTCATATAGAGTGAAGTAAGTCAGAAAGAGAAAAACAAATACCATATGATAACACATATATATGGAATCTAAAAAAAAATGGTCATGAAGAACCTAGGGGCAAGACGGGAATAAAGACACAGGCCTACTAGAGAATGGACTTGAGGATATTGGGAGGGGGAAGGGTAAGCTGTGACAAAGTGAAAGTGGCATGGACATATATACACTACCAAATGTAAAATAGATACCTAGTGGGAAGCAGCCGCATAGCACAGGGAGATCAGCTCGGTGCTTTGTGACCACCTAGAGCGGTGGGATAGAGAGGGTGGGAGGGATGGAGATGCAAGAGGGAAGAGATATGGGAACATATATATATGTGTAACAGATACACTTTGTTATACAGCAGAAACTAACACACCATTGTAAAGCAATTATACTCCAATAAAGATGTTAAAAAAAAGAAAAGAAAAAGAAATTGTGTGATAATTATTTTTAAGCCACTAAATTTGTGATTATTTGTTATGACGTAATATAAAACTAATATGTTGGTGCTGCCGCACCCCTTCCCTCCACATCCATCTCCCTTCCCAGCCATCCCTATTCCCAACTGGGGTACTCGAGGCTTTCAGGTTCTAATAGAAAATAATAACCACCCCCAAATTAGTCTTTCTTGAAATGTTATCTTGAGGGTAGGTTTAATGCCTTCCTTCCACACCTCTTTGGGCCCTTGGAAGGTTCTGTGTGGGCTTTGGTATCCTTTTTTACATATATAAGGACTAATTAGAGTGATGAAGTAGTCATATGTTTCTTGGCATGTATTGCAGGTGATTTTTAAAAATCAATGTTTAATTACAGAAATAATACATAAATCCCTTTCTTCACAAAATATTAATACCTTTTAGATCAAGCTGAATTCACCTTTACTTATCTTCTCCAATAGTTTGCTCCTCCCCTTACTCAGAAAAAAACAGCATAAGTTTAGCATAGGTTATTCCATACATTTTTCCTATGCATTTAAATGCATTTAGTATATACACTTATAGAAGTATGTAGTATCTTTCTTTTCGAGAAAAGGCATCATATTATATATTTTACTCAACAATAACATGTTGACATATTTCCATGTGAGTCCTTGAGATCTACTGTTTTTTAAACTGCTGCCTATTTTTGCACAGTATCTGTAAACTATATCACAGTTTCCCCTTATCAATGAATATTTATGCTGTTTCTAAATTTTTGCTACTCTTAACTAAGCTGCCATGAACTTCTTTAGCCTTGAATCTTTGAATGCATGAGTGATACCAAGAAGCATCTATCAGTCAAGAAGTAGAATTCTGAATAATCAGCACTGTCTACCAGTATAATAAGATGTGTCCCCCAAAGAATATGCACTAGTTTAGTGCACCATATGCACTAACATTGAATCTTGTCAACACAGTACTATCAGACTTCTAATTTTACCAGTCTGATGATCTGATGAATGAAAATACCTATTTGGTTAATTTGCATTGCCTCAACTACTAGTAAGACTGGGTATCTTTTCACATATTAATAGCCATCTGTAGTTATATCTCTGTGATTTTTTTTCTTTATATATTTTCCCCCATTATTTTACAGATTGTCTCTTTTTTTTCTCTGGTAGAACCTTTCTACATATTTTTGGGTAAAACATTTTGCTATTATATATACTACAGATATTCTTCCCAATCTGTGTTCATTATACAGTTAGTCTTTAGGTTTATGACTTTTGCTCTCTGTGAACTAAACGAGAAGTCATTTTCTAATTAAAGGTGATAAATATACCCATATATTTTAAACATCCTTTAATAGTTTTGTTTTAATATGGACCTTTAACATAGCTGTACTTTATTAACTATTCAGAAAATAAAGTTGTGGAAAGGATAAATTTATTTTTTCTTAATGTCTAGAAACTTGCGTTAACCTTGTTTATTGAATAATCTGTCCATCCCTCCATTGTTTTGAGGTTCAACTTTCTTATTTACTAAATTCCCACATATACATGAGTTACTTTCTGGACCCTTTATTCTATGCCATTGATCGGTTTATTCCTGGGATGACATTACATTATTTAATTATTATTTCTTTATACAATTCTTAATATTAGGTAGGGAAAATGCTTTTATTTTTCTTTCAAAATTGTATCTTACCTATTCTTTCATGCTAATTCTTCCATTTGAATTTTAGTCATCTTGTCAAGCTCTTTGAAAAACACTGTAGGATCTAGATTTGTAGTCTGTTAAATCTATGGATTAATTTGCAGAGAATGGACCCTACAGTATTGAGACATTTCATCCATAAAACTGTTCTAGCGCCTGTTTGTTTTCTTTTTTTGTTCTTAATAAAGTTTTACAGTTTTCTCCCCAAGGGTGTTATTCATTCGTAGTTTGGTTTATTTCTAGGTACTTTTTGTTGCTGCTGAGATTGACTTTATTTTTTCTATTTTATTTTCATATTGACATATGGCTTCATTTCAACGTCTGTCTCTGTGCCTAGCTGGCTTAGCTATTCTGGATCCTTAGTTTCAAATCCTGAGAGCAAATCTGATTTTTTAAGGTACTGGACACTTTTACCCTCCTGGGTTTTTTTTTTTTTTAAGATACCTAAGTTTTATTGGTTAATTTTAAAAGAATGTAAAACAGAATACATCATAGGATTTCATTGGTAAAATAAGAACCATAACAATGTGAATTAGTATATTCACAAAAAATAACCTGAAATACACCATACTGTTAACAGTGGTTATCTCTGAGGTTATGGAAAAAGTTCAGTTTCTAAAGTATTTATTCCAAGATTTAATATTCTTATTTCCCAGAAGAAAGTCCTCTGTAATTAAAAATTCAATTACATGCTTTACCTTTTCTAAAAAACAGATTTATTGAAGTATAATTGTCATAAAATTTCTGTACATATTTAAAGCATACAGTTGGAAACTACATTCAAGATGATGAACATTTTCATCACCCACAGAAATTTTATGGGAGTTCCAGTTGCTCCACATCCTCGGCAACATTTGGTATAGTCAGTCTTATTGATGTTAACTGTTCTAGAGGGCAAGCTGTTCCCTGTTTGACTCTCTCATCATTTTTACCCAGTGACTGTGTGTTTTTTTTTAAACATCATTTTTTTAAAATATGTATTTATTTACTTGGTTGCACTGGGTCTTAGTTGCAGCAGGCAGGCTCCTCAGTTGCAGCTCCAGGGCTCCTTAGTTGTGGCATTTGGGCTCCCCAGTTGTGGCATGCAAACTCTTAGTTGCGGCATGCATGTGGGATCTAGTTCCCCGACCAGGGATCAAACCTGGGCCCCCTGCATTGGGAGCGCAGAGACCTATCCACTGCACCACCAGGGAAGTCCCCACCCGGTGAATGTTTTGATCCCACACTTCAACCTCATGATTGTTTTGAATACAAAATTTTAAATACTCATTATTAGTGGTATGATAAGTTTTGGTCAATGAAATATTCTCTGAAACAAACTCCATTAAACCACTTAGAATACTGAATACATTTACTTTGCATCATAGTCAGCACCAACATTTATTTCTTTTCTTTTTTGTCTTGCTGAAATTATTTTTACTGGCATCAGTTCTTCTCCTTTTATATTTTACAGTGATGAGGTTTTTTATAAATTATTTTTTCCCACATAGAATTTTTTTAGGCTGCTTGTTTTATTTCTGAATTAACCTGTGAATGAAGGGGAAAAGAGGTGAGGGGAGAGGCCAGCAGAGAAATACACAAATAACAGAAAAAACAGGCCCCCCAAAAAGCAGCAGAACAGCCAGGAGAAATGTGGCAGCTGCTCTGGTGTAATGACTGCTAATATTTTGAATGCACAGTGGAGTCAAAGCATTCCAGGGGTGGATGTGCATCAGTATTTAGGATGGAGCCTGCTCATCATCAAGGCCCAAGCAACAAGTCTGTTGTGATCTGTTATGTTATGATAGGATGTTACCTGTTGCTTCAGGTAAGTGTGTGTGTTTGTGTGTGTGTGTGTGTTTTGTGTGGGTGTGAATGAGGGGTAGTGGTAATTTATCTTATTAAAGTCTACGGTTGAGCATGCTCAGAAATTTACAATGTCAGTAAAAATGTATACATACTACAATCTAAATCTTTATATATTTAAGGTTATATAGAAAGTCTGAAGAAATTATGCTAAAATACTGCCTGGGGGTGATTACTGCTTGTTGGGACTATTGGCCTTTCTTTTTATTATCTGTATTTCCCAAAATAATGTGTATTATCTTTAAAGTTAATAATGCATGGGGATTGGAGGGTGTGGTCCACAATGGTGGCATAAGAAGACCCAGAACTCACCTCCTTCCCCAGACACACCAAGTGTACAACTGAATATGAAATAATTCCCACCGAAAAAACCCCTGAAAACTAGCCAAACAGCCTCTTCCTCCACAACAAGCAATAAAAAGGCCACATTGAGATGGCTAAGAAAGGCAGAGATGTGATCTCACTAAAACCCCACTCCCAGTGTGACAACACAAAATAACGAGAGGCCTCACAGACTGGAGTTTCTTCCTGAGGAGAAAGGGGTTTGTGCCTCACTTTGGGTACCCAAATCCTTGGAACCTGCACCAGAGAGATGAGGCCCCCAAAACATCTGGCTTTGGAAACTGGCAGCGCTTAGGTCCAGTGAACCTGAGGGTTATGGGGATCTCAGGTCCTCCTGCTGAGGGGCTCACAAGCAGACTCACTCCTCCTGGGGACCAGCACAAAGGCATCAGTTTGAAAGTGACTGGATTATGAATGAAGGAGATTCAGTTGCTAATCTTAAAGCCTTTGAGGGAAAGGGCAGGGATTAGTTGGGGTTTTCCTCAGGGATAGAAGTGCTGGAGAGCACCGATTTTTACCCTCACCTCTCCCTGGCAAGTGCAGACAGACATGCGCAGACACAACCTTGCTAAAGCCATAGCATGCCCTGTCCTCAGCACTTTGCTCCAGCCTCCCTAAAACTTGTCCACCCCCCAGCGACATTCTGCAGCTTTGCTAAAACTGTGAGCGTGCCCAACACCAAAGCTATTTGCAGGCCTTGCTAAAGCCTCAGGCGTGCCCGACTCTCACGACTCTCCAGCAGCCTTGCTAAAGCCAATGGGCAAGCACAGTCCACACAGGGAACCACATTTGATCACCTGGCCAGGGGGGCTTATGCTTCCTCTGAGACTGGAACAATTGGAGACATTTGTGGGCAAACTACCACACCCAGGATACCACACCCAGACCAGAAAACATAATGTCCAAGAAGAAAACATATGTGTTAATCTCCTTGACATTGGTCTAGGTGATATTTTTTGAATCCGACTACAAAGGCAATGGTAATGAAAGCAAAAATAAACAAATGGTATCACATCCAACTAAAAAGCTTCTATATGGTGAAGGAAACCACCAACAAAATAAAAATGCAACCTATTGAATGGGAGAAAATATTTGCAAATCATATATATGCTAAGGGGCTAATATTCAAAATATGTAAAGAACAAATGCAACTTAGTAAGAAAAAGCCAATCAATCTGATTAAAGAATGAACAGAGGTTCTGAATAGAGATTTATTTTTTTCCAAAGAAGGCATACAGATGGCCAACAGGTACATGAAAAGATGTTCGACATCACTAATCAGGGAAATACAAATCAAAGCCATAATAAGATATTACCTCACAACTATCAGAATGACTATCATAAAAAAAGACAAGAAATAACAAGTGTTGGAGAGATTGTGGAAAAAAGGGAACCCTCTTGCACTATTGGTGGGAGTGTAAATTTGTCTGTTATAATAAAGGACATCTTGCCATTTGTGACAACATGGATGGAAGGAACTTGAAGGTATTATGCTAACTAAAATAAGTCAGTCAGAGAAAGACTAACACTGCATGATTTCCTTATTTGTGGAATCTAAAAAAACAAAACCAAGAATAAATAAAAGGAAAGAAAACAAACTAAAACTCACAGATACAGAAAATAGATTGGTGCTTATCAGAGGGGAAGGAGTTCAGAGGGGCAAAAAGATTTAAGGGGGTCAATTGTATGGTGATGGGACATTAACTAGACTTATTGTAGTGAACACTTTGTAGTGTATACAAATATCAAATTATTCTGTTGTACACCTGAACTAATATAATGTTGCATACCAATTTTACCTCAAAATAAATAAATAAATAAATAAATAAATGGGAAAAAGTGTTTAGTGAAAGTATATTAGAAAGATATTTACAGTTGGATCCAAACACACACACACACACACATACACACACACACACACACGCATACACACACAGAGATATATACATATATTTACTTATTTAGGAAACTGACTCAAAAGAAAGCCATCAAATGTTAACAGTGTTTTCTCAAGATGGTAACATTATGGGTGTTTAATTTCAACACTGAGTATATATTTTATAATGAGAAAAAGTAGTATGAAATAATGGTGAGTGATTCTCTCTTGCCTTCAAAATAAAATCTCATCATCTTAACATTCTCTCCAAGCTTTTCCAGTGAATCTGAAGCTTCTTCTCCTACTACTAACTTATCTGTTTTCCACAGTGGTGCCAAACTGAGCAATTTGCCACTCCGTATAAGCAGCCACAGTGGTGTGGTGGTTGTTGGCACACTTTGAATGTTATTTGTTCCTGGAATGCATGTCCTTCCCATCTCTGCCTGTTGAGAAAATGTCCTCTTATCAATACCCAGCTATCCTGACACCAACTGTTGTAGTCCAATTCAATCCTTGCACCAAACACTGAAGTTAGTGTAGACCCCAGAAGGTAAAGTATATGGTCCCCAACAAGACTTCCCTTACATCAGACACCAGCTACACTTTAGGGGTTCCCAGGCCATCACATTTCTGACCAACTGGGCTATAAAATCTGAGGTTCCCCAAACCTCTCAGGTCCAGTAATTTGCCAAAATGACTCAGAATTCAGGAAAGCACTATACTTGGGATACAGTTTTATTTTAAAGGATATAAACCAGAACAAGCCAAATGAAGAGAGGGTCCCAGACATGGAACTTCCATGTCCTTTCCCTGTGGAATCAGTGTATGTCACCCTCCAGAACACTGATGTGTTCACCAACAAAGAAGCTCCACTGAGCCTTGGTGCCCTGAGAGTTTATTGGAGTTTCATTACATAGGCATGACTGAATCACTGGCCACATGACTAAACTCAATCTCTAACCCCACCTTCTTGGAGGTTGGGTTGATATCATTTGGCTCAAAGTCCCATCCCTCTAATCACATGGTTCGTCTTTCTGGTGGCCAGCCCCATCTTGAGTCATCTCTTCAACATAAACTCAGGAGTAATCCAAGGGTTTAATTTAATAATTTAATTTAATCATGAATAACATCACTTAGGAATTTCCAAGGGTTTTAGAAACTCCATACCAGGAACCCAGGACAAAAATTAGACTAATTCTTTATTATATGATACCTGCTCAGATGTCACCCTCTCCTGCTCAGTGTCCCCTGGGACTCTTGATCCAATAGTGTTTTGCACTTGTCACCCTCTACCATTTATTAGAGCTATTCATGTACATACCCTTCTTCCCTTTAAGCTAAAAGTTCTTTGAGTGCAGAAAACATGACTTGTCCATCTTTCTAATTCCCTCAGTGCCAATGTAGTGGCACTGTGCTTTGTTTTTAACCAAAGTTAATTAGGAGGCAGCATTTCTCTCAGAAACCTTTGTCCTCTTCCAACCAAATGTTAAGAACTTTTGTGAAGATCCATTCTTTTCCAGTGATGTTGTGAGCAGAAATGAAAGCCATTATTTTTCATCTTCTTGAGGATTACTTGTGGATGAAAAATTTTTAATTCATACTTTATACTTTGTCAATTATTAAGTTAGATATGCAGTCAAATGCTTAAATCAATGTAACTGAAACAATTCTTGTATTTCCTTTTGAAAGTAACATCTTTACAATCGTATCATTTTCATTTCAAAGCTTTTTGATTTGTTCTTAATTCTCCAATTGTGGATAGTTCATCATTTAGGCCTCTTGGATGGATTCCTAGATTTATTGCAAGGAATCACTAGATTAAAAAAAAAGATATTCTCAAAACAATGTATAGATTCAATGAAATTCCTATCAAAATTCCAATGGCATTTTTCAAAGATAGAAAAAACAACCCTAAACTTGTACGGAACCACAAAAGACCATAAATAGCCAAAGCAATCCAGAGGTCTTGCCGCATTTGTCCCTGTCAATTTGTCATTTCTCTAATTTAAAAATCTACCCATAAATGATGAAAGAGGAGAAATTCCTGTGTTCTCTCCTCCAGACCATGTTCATAAATATTGTGTTTATTTTTTATGCCTTATTCATTTGTTCAAGACATGGGGAGTGAACTTGAATTCCTACAGAGGCAGGAAGTAATGTGAATGAAAGAAATGCACAGGGTGGGGTGACAGGGAGTTGTGGGGACTGCAGAACGTGGGCCAGCTAGGCCCGAACTTCCCATTTTTCAAGACCAACCCAAATTCAATTTTTTTAAATAAATTTTTGAATCTTTAGGATTCTGTGTGAACCAGACTAAAATATCTGCAGGCAGATCAGACCTGCAGTTTCCAACCTCTGATTTTAGCCATTTCCTTATCTTTGACTTAACTTGCAAGCTCTATAATAATTTAAATGTTTCAATAGCCCTTTTTGGTAAATTCCTGTAACACATTTTTCGAGGCTAAATATATTATGTGTACCTGTTTGCCATGGTCTTCAAGATAACTTTTAAAATTCTAATGAGGTGGAATTCCTTTCTATCAAAACAACATTGCCTTTATTTTAACAGTTATGTTGTATTGTCTTAATCATTTAAGCATTTCCAAAATGGTGTGACCTCCCCCAAATACTCTGGGTAGCAAACCTACCAAAGATAGGTAGCAAAGACTTAAGAGACTTTCAATATAAAAGGGCTTGTAAAAGAGGAATATGTTTTGGCTATTGCTGCAGAGACACCAGATGTTTACTTTGCTCAACTTGACTAATGTAAATAGAACGTATGACTCAGGTGTTTACGTAGATGTAGCTGAGTGATAGATACTTTTTCTATGATAAACCCAGCTAAAAATTTTATAGGCTCAAATAATTGTCCTTAATCTAATGCCTTTTGACTCGTGGGTAAAATCACACAATAGTGGACCATGAGAGAAAGCCACTGAAATCATTTAGTGCAACTCACTCATTTTTAAGCAGCAGAAAGTGAGGTGCTGATGGGGAAAATATGTTTGTCAAATGATAAATCTAGTGATAGGGCCAGGCTAGAATCAGCCTAGAACCCAGGTTTCCTGGCTCCTTTGACTCTCATGTGTCTGAAAATACATGCTTATACATTTATATTTATATAAAACATAAACATATGTCATTCATAATTTTTGAAAAGCAATATATTGAGATGTGAAAGTGACTTTCTCGATTATAATGTTCTTTAATTATTGGATATAAACTCAAGATGTTGGGGTCTTCTGTGTCTAAGAATGGGAACATTGGGGAGAAATCCCGGTTCTGGTAATTCTCCAGTCCTGCATGCTACATAAACGATTCAACAGAAAGCAGATAGTTTTATAGAATGATGTCAGCGTTCCTAAATCAAAATAATTTTCATTTCTTGTCCTTCATAGGCCAGAATGAATTTTTTCTAATGCTTTGAGTTTACACTGCACTGTCATAATGCCCCTTGATGAACAGGGACAGAACTGAACTGGATAACTTTAAGGGCACTGTGACATGAAAGAGAAACTGAAGTTGGTTTAGAGGCACCCTGTGCTAATACTGGTCAGGGATATTCTTTGTCGCAGAAGATTGCTAGTTTCATAAGGGAAAGTCAAATAGGGATGAAATGTAGAAGTATAAAAGTCCTTTTGTTAAAGTTAATGAATCTTGGGAGTTCCTGGTGGCCTAGTGGTTAAGATTCCAGGCTTTCACTGCTGTGGCCTGGGTTCAATCCTGGTGGGGGAACTGAGATCCTACAATCTGCACAGCATGGCCAAAAAAAAAAAAAAGTTAATGAATCTCTTAAGCATATTTGAGATGATAATGGCAAAGCCTTGGTAAGTATGGCACAGATAAACCATAACTGGGAGTAGAGATTTGGGTGTAGTTTTCTCTACTGGACATAGTGAACTATTTTATTCTTGTGTCCAAGTCTCTCAAGCTCACTCGCCTACCTGCAAAATTATACATCATAATTTCTGTAACCACCTCAAAATGAATGCATGGGATTCAAGCTTCATACCTAATCTCCCTTCTTAGAACATACATCCTCATCTGAGTGAACTGCAATTACACCCGAGGCATGGACTTCAGAGAGAGGAGTATTGCCATTAGTAGTTGTTTCCTATTGCCTGTAGTATTTCCAGACAGGCTTGAGTGCTGTGGAGGACTGGCAGTTCCAACACAGAACACAGGATGTGGTATCTGAATGGTAGCCCCAAAATGTCTAGTTCCAAGTTCCTGGAACTTGCATATGTTATATAGTAAAAGAGGCTTTGCAGATGTGATCAAGTTAAGGCTCTTGAAATGGGGAGATTATACTTTAATATGTGGGTAGGCCCTAAATACAATCAAATTTTTTTTTCTTAATTTTATTTTATATTGGAGCATATAAAATTGATATACTGATTAACAATGTGTTAGTTTCATGTGTATAGCAAAGTGATTCAGTTATACATCTACATGTATAACTATTCTTTTCCAGGTTCTTTTCCCGTTTGGGTTTTTACAGAATATTGAGCAGAGTTCCCTGTGCTATACAGTATGTCGTTTCCTGTTATCTATTTTAAACATAGCAGTGTGTATATGTCAATCCCAAACTGCCAATGTACCGCCCCCCCCGACCTTTCCCTCCTGGTAACCATAAGTTTATTCTCTAAGTCTATGAGTCTGTTTCTGTTTTGTAGATAAGTTCATTTGTATCATTTTTTTAAGGTTCCTAATATAAGCGATATGATATGTCTTTCTCTGACTTCTGACTTACTTCACTTAGTATGATAATCTCCAGGTCCATTCACGTTGCTGCAAATAGCAAAATTTCACTTGTTTTTATGGCTGAGTAGTATTCCATTGTATATATAAACACAACATCTTCTTTACCCATTCACCTGTTGATGGACATTTAGGTTGCTTCTATGTCCTGGCTATTGTAAATAGTGCTGTAATGAACACTGTGGTACATGTCTCATTTTGAATTATGGCTTTCTCAGGGTATATGCCCAGTAGTGGGATTGCTGGGTCATATGGTAGTACTATTTTTAGTTTTTTAAGGAACCTCCCTACTGTTCTCCATAGTGGTTGTATCAATGTACTTTCCCACCAACAGTGTAGGAGGGTTTCCTTTTCACCACACCCTTCCCAACATTTATTGTTTGTAGACTTTTTGATGATGACCATTCTGACAGGTGTGAGGTGATATCTCATTGTAGTTTTGATTTGCATTTCTCTAATAATTAGCAATGTTGAGCATCTTTTCATGTGCCTCGTAGCCATCTGTATGTCTTCTTTGGTAAAATGTCTATTTAGGTCTTCTGCCCATTTTTTGATATTTTTTTTCCTATATTGAGCCGCATGAGCTGTTTGTAAATTTTGGAGACTAATCCCTTGTCAGTTGCATCATTTGCAAATATTTTCTCCCATTTTGTGGGTTGTCTTTTCATTTTGTTTATGGTTTCCTTTGCTGTGCAAAAGCTTCTGAGTTTAATTAGGTCTCATTTGTTTATTTTTGTTTTTATTTCCATTACTCTAGGAGAAGGCTTGGAAAAGATATTGCTGCAATTTATGTCAGAGAGTTTTCGGTCTATGTTTTCATCTTAGAGTTTTATAGTATCCAGTCTTACATTTAGGTTTCTAATCCATTTTGAGTTTATTTTTGTGTATGGTGTTAAAGAATGTTCTAATTTCATTCTTTTACATATAGCTGTCCAGTTTTCCCAGCATCATTTATTGGAGAGACTGTCTTTCCTTTATTGTATAGTCTTGCCCTCTTTGTCATAGGTTAATTGACCATAGGTGTGTGGGTTTATTTCTGGGCTTTCTATACTGTTCCATTGATCTACCATGCTGTTTTGATGACTGTAGCTTTGTAGTATAGTCTGATGTCAGGGAGCATGTTTCCTCCAGCTCCATTTTTCTTTCTCAAGATTGCTTGGCTATTCAGGGTCTTTTCTGTCACCATACAAATTTTAAGAGTTTTTGTTCTAGTTCTGTGAAAAATGCCATTGGTAATTTGATAGGAATTGAATTGATTCTGTAGATTGCCTTGAGTAGTGTAGTCATTTTGACAATATTGATTCTTCCAGTCCAGGAACACGGTATATCTTTCCATCTGTTTGTGTCATCTTTGATTTTTTTCATCAGCCTTTCATAGTTTTCAGAGTAAATGTCTTTTGTCTCCTTAGGTAGACAATGCTAATTAAGTTAATGCTAATTAAGTTTTAAAATATCCTTGAAATGGATGGTTACGTTTTTAGGAAAAGACAAATTATCACACTGACCAAAGAGTAGAAAATCTAAAGAGGGCACCAGCCATACTTTGTATGTTTTCTCACATGTGCACCCAGGCTGGTGAGGGCCACTGCAGAAAATCCTGCAGCTTAAGGTTCTGTGTCTCTTCATAATCATGGTCCTAACTTCAGTTAGGCTGTCAGTGTGGCCCCTTCTGTGTTTCTCTAATCAGTTCTTGCTCCTTTTCCACAGAGACCATTTCAGGCCTTCTCCACTAGCCTCAGTCTCCTCATCCCACTCCTATTAGCTGATGGGCTTGCCTCCATTTTTTTAAAGAGAAGCCATCAGATGTCCTTAATCCCCTATCGCCCAAACCACAGATTCATTTCCTTCCCTATTGGTTCTCTGTTCCTCCTTCTATAAGGGAGAACATATCCCATCTCCTGGTCCACGTTCATCCTTCCTTCTGCACTTTGGGTCCCATCTGGCTTTGTCTTCTTAGGGATTTGGTCAATTGATTGTCTCCTTTTTTTCTTATAAATCCAACATTTTCCTTTTTACTGGCTCCTTCCTGTTAACTTGTGAACATTCTCAATATTTATATTTCAAAAAGAAACTCTTCAAACTCAAGTCTGCCTTAGTTGCTCCTTCCTTTCTTTTACAGGAAACTTCTTGAAAGAAAAGTTTATTTCTGCTTCCTCACCCTGTATTCACTCTTCAAATGAACGTAATATGAATCCCACCTATGTGACTTTACTGAAACTGCTCCAGCTGCAGTCACCAATGACCTTCTGTTCTTGAATTAACTATCAATTCTGAATCCTGAATATATGTTTTCCAGTGGGACATGATACTTTTGCCCTCCCCTTCTTCACTGATGTTCTGTTTTCCCACTTCTCTCCCTGTGTGGCCAGCCTCTTGTAAGCTCCTCTTTATCTGAACATCCCTTAAAGATTTATTTTATTGCCTTTGGCCCTTGACTTTTTAAATTCTTAGGTAATACCATAAATGACTTCCTACTTTTTCACTGCTGAAGTTACCATCAGCTTATGGGCCTCATGTCTTTGTTTCCAGCCAAGATATTCTCAACCTCAGGAGTCACATACTTACCTTCTTACTAAACTTTTCCTCAGCTACTCTCAACATCAAACTGGCTCAACACAGAAGTGATTAACCTATGTGCCCTCCTCTATTCCTTCTTAGTGAATGGTGCCACGCCAATTTTGGTGCCTTCCTTCTCTTTCTCCCATAAGAAGACATCAAATATTCTCCCATTCTGTCAGGTTTCCCTCATATATATGTCTCAAGTCTGGCCATGTCACCTCATCACCACAGCCTGGTAGACTCTCCTTCAGGCTACTAGACTCTCTTACATGGATCATCACAATTGCCTCTTAATGGGAAACCCTCCTTTCCTTTCACACTAGTCAAGGTGAACTTAAACACAAGTATGATCACACCACTCCCTTCCATGAGACACTTTTTAATTGAGGTAGAATTGATTTACAATATTAGTTTCAGGTGTACAACATTGTGATTCAATATTTTTATAGATTATACTCCATTTAAAGTTATTATAAAGTAATGACTATATTTCCCTGTGCTGTACAGTATACACTCGTTGCTTACTTATTTTATACACAGTAGTTTGTGTCTCTTAATCTCATACCCCCTTCCCCCTCCCCTTTGGTAACCACTACTTTGTTCTCTATATGTGAGTCTGTTTCTGTTTTGTCATATTCATTCGTTTCATTTTTAGATTCCACATATAAGTGATAAGAGACAATATTTGTCTTTCTCTGTCTGACTTATTCCACTAAGTTTAATACCCTCCAGGTCCATCCATGTTGTTACAAATGGCAAAGTTTCATTCTTTTCTTATGACTGAGTAATAGTCCACTGAGTAATAGACTGTTACTCAGTGGACTATATATATGTATCATATATATATATATCTCACACCTTCTTTGGCAATTCATAGATTATTTCCATGTCTTGGATATTGTAAATTATGCTGCTATGAACATTGGGGTGCATGTATCTTTTCCAATTAGTGTTTCTTTTTGTTTTTTTTTTTAGGATATACACCCAGAAGTGGAATTACTGGATCATATGTAGTTCTATTTTTAGTTTTTTTTAAGAACTGACATATTGTTTTCCATAGTGACTGCACCAATTTACATTTCCACCAACGGTGTACTAAGGATCCCTTTTCTACACGTCTTCACCAACATTTATTGCTTGTGGTCTTTTTGATGATAGCCATTCTGACAGGTGTGATTGTGGTTTTGATTTTCATTTCTCTGATGATTAACAATACTGAGCATTTTTTTAATGCCTGTTGACCATCTGCATGTCTTCTTTGGAAAAACATCTATTCAGGTCTTCTGTCCCTTTTTAAAAAAATACATCTTTATTGGAGTATAATTGTTTCACAATACTGTGTTAGTTTCTGCTGTACAACAAAGTGAATCAGCCATATGCATACATATATCTCCATATCCCCTCACTCTTGAGCCTCCCTCCCAACCTCCTTATCCCACACCTATAGATCATTGCAAAGCACCGAGCTGATTTCCCTGTGCTATGCTGCTGCTTCCCAATAGCTATTTTACATTTGGTAGTGTATATATGTTGAAGTTACTCTCACTTCGCCCTAGCTTCCCCTTCCCCCACCATATCCTCAGGTCCATTCTCCATATTTATTCCTGCCCTGCCACTAGGTTCATCAGTACCATTTGTTTTTTTTTAGATTCCATATATATGCGTTAGCATACAATATTTGTTTTTCTCTTTCTGACTTACTTCACTCTGTATGACAGACTCTAGGTCCATGCACCTCACTACAAATAACTCAATTTCGTTTCTTTTTTTAGCTGAGTAATATTCCATTGTATATATGTGCCACATCTTCTTTATCCATGCATCTGTCAATGGACATTTAGGTTGCTTCCATGTCCTGGCTATTGTAAATAGTGCTGCAATGAACACTGTGATACATGACTCTTTTTGAATTATGGTTTTCTCAGGGTATATGCTTAGTAGGGGGATTGCTGGGTCATATGGTAGTACTATTTTTAGTTTTTTAAGGAACCTCCATACTGTTCTCCATAGTGGTTGTATCAATTCACATTCCCACCAATGGTGCAGGAGGGTTTCCTTTTCACCAGACCCTTTCCAACATTTATTGTTTCTAGATTTTTTGATAATGGCCATTCTGAGAAGTGTGAGGTGATACCTCATTGTAGTTTTGATTTGCATTTCTCTAATAATTAGTGAAGTTGAGCAACTTTTCATGTACTTCTTGGCCATCTTTGGTAAAATGTCTATTTAGGTCTTCTGCCTATTTCTTAATTGGGTTGTTTGGGTTTTTTTTATATTGAGCTCCATGAGCTCTTTGTATATTTTGGAGATTAATCCTTTGTCCGTTGATTTGTTTGCAAATATTTTCTCCCATTCTGAGAGTTGTCTTTTGTCTGGCTTATGGTTTCCTTTGCTGTGCAAAAGCTTTTAGGTTTAATTAGGTCCCATTCATTTATTTTTGTTTTTGTTATTCTAGGAGGTGGGTGAAAAAAGATCTTGCTGTGGTTTGTGTCAAAGAGTGCTTTTCCTATGTTTTCTTCTAAGAGTTTTATAGTGTCTGGTCTTACATTTAGGTCTTTAATCCATTTAGTGTTTATTTTTGTGTATGGTGTTAGGGAGTGTTCTAATTTCATTCTTTTACATGTAGCTGTCCAGTTTTCCCAGCACCACTTATTGAAGAGGCTGTCTTTTCAACATTGTATGTTCTTGCCTCCTTTGTTGTAAATTAGGTGACTATATGTGTGTGGGCTTATCTCTGGGCTTTCTATCCTGTACCATTTCTATCCTGATCTATATTTCTGTTTCTGTGCCAGTACCATACTGTCTTGATTACCGTAGCTTTGTAGTGTAGTTTGAAGTTGGGAGCCTGATTTCTCCAGCTCCGTTTTTCTTTCTCAAGATTGCTTTGGCTATTCAGGGTCTTTTGTGTTTCCATAAGAATTGTAAAATTGTTGTTAATTCTGTGAAGAATGTTATTGGTAATTTGATAGGGATTCCACTGAATATGTAAATTGCTTTGAATAATATAGTCATTTTAACAATATTGATTTTTCCTATCCAAGAACATTGTATATTTTTGTTTATCTTCTCAAAGAATCAGCTTTTAGTTTTATTGATCTTTGCTATTGTTTTCCTCATTTCTATTTCATTTATTTCTTCTCTGATCTTTATGATTTCTTTCCTTCTACTGACTCTGGGTTTTCTTTGTTCTTCTCTCTCTAGTTGCTTTAGGTGTAGGGTTAGATCATTTATTTGAGATTTTTCTTGTTTCTTGAGGTGAGACTGAAGTGCTATAAACTTCCCTCTTAGAACTGCTTTTGCTGCATCCCATAGGTTTTGGGTCATTGTGTTTTCGTTGTCATTTGTTTCTATGTATTTTTTAAATTTTCTTTGATTTCTTCAGTGAGCTCTTGGTTATTCAGTAGCACACTGTTTAGTCTCCATGTATTTGTGTTTTTTACAGTCTTTTTCCTGTAAATGACTTCCAATTTCATAGTGTTGTGGTCAGAAAAGATGCTTGATTCAATTTCAATTTTCTTAAATTTAGTGAGGCTTGATTTGTGACCCACGATGTGATCTATCCTGGAGAATGTCCCATGTGCACTTGAGAAGAAAGTGTATTCTGCCACTTTCGGGTGGAATGTTCTATAAATATCAATTAAATCTCTCTGGTCTCTTGTGTCATTTAAACCTTGTGTTTCATTATTTATTTTCTATTTGGATGATCTGTTCATTGGTGTAAGTGGGGTGTTAAAGTTCCCTGCTATTATTGTGTTACTTTCAATTTCCCCTTTCATAGTTGTTAACATTTGCCTTATGTATTGAGGTGCTCCTCTGTTGGTGCATAAACATTTATAATTGTTGTATCTTTTTCTTGGATTCATCCCTTGATCATTATGTAGTGTCCTTCCTTATTTCTTGTAACAGTCTGTATTTTCAAGTCTACTTTATCTGATACAATATTGCTACTCCAGCTTTCTTTTGGTTTCCATTTGCATAGAATATCTTTTTCCATCCCCTCACTTTCAGTCTGTATGTGTCCCTAGGTCTGAAGTGGGTCTCTTTACTGAATTAATTTGTTAGTTTTAGTAGATTTTTGGTGGAGACTTTAGGATTTTCTATATATAGTATCATGTATCTGGAAAGAGTGACAGTGTTACTTCCCTTCCAATTTAGCTACTTTTTGTTTCTTTTTCTTGTCTGATGGCTGTGGCTACGACCTCCAATACTATGTTAAAAAGAAGTAATTTTCTTCTTTGTAATGTCTCATCTGGTTTTGGTATCAGGATGATGGTGGTCTCATAGAATAAATATTGGAGTGATCCATCCTCTTCAATTTTGGGGAATAGTTTGAGAAATATAGGTATTAGCTCTTTTGTATATGCTTGGTAGAATTCTCCTGTGAAGCTATCCAGCCCTGGAATTTTATTTGCTGGGAGTTCTTAAATTACAAATTCTATTTCACTGCTAATGTCAGGTCTGTTCAGATGATTTATTTATTCTTTTTTTTTTTAACATCTTTATTGGGGTATAATTGCTTTACAATGGTGTGTTAGTTTCTGCTTTATAACAAAGTGAATCAGCTATACATACACATATGTTCCCATATGTCTTCCCTCTTGTGTCTCCCTCCCTCCCACTCTCCCTATCCCACCCCTCCAGGCTGTCACAAAGCACCGAGCTAATATCCCTGTGCCATGCGGCTGCTTCCCACTGGCTATCTACCTTACTACGTTTGTTAGTGGGTATATGTCCATGACTCTCTCTCGTCCTGTCAAAGCTCACCCTTCCCCCTCCCCATATCCTCAAGTCCGTTCTCCAGTAGGTCTGCATCTTTATTCCTGTCTTACCCCTAGGTTCTTCATGACATTTTTTTTTCTTAAATTCCATATATATGTGTTAGCATACAGTATTTGTCTTTTTCTTTCTGACTTACTTCACTCTGTATGACAGACTCTAGGTCTATCCATCTCATTACAAACAGCTCAATTTCGTTTCTCTTTAAGGCTGGGTAATATTCCATTGTATATATGTGCCACATCTTCTTTATCCATTCATCCGATGATGGGCACTTAGGTTGTTTCCATCTCCGGGCTATTGTAAATAGAGCTGCAATGAACATTTTGGTACATGATTCTTTTTGAATTTTGGTTTTCTCAGGGTATATGCCCAGTAGTGGGATTGCTGGGTCATATGGTAATTCTATTTGTAGATTTTTAAGGAACCTCCATACTGTTCTCCACAGTGGCTGAACCAATTCACATTCCCACCAGCAGTGCAAGAGTGTCCCCTTTTCTCCACACCCTCTCCAGCATTTATTGTTTCTAGATTTTTTGATGATGGCCATTCTGACTGGTGTGAGATGATATCTCATTGTAGTTTTGGTTTGCATTTCTCTAATGATTAATGATGTTGAGCATTCTTTCATGTGTTTGTTGGCATTCTGTATATCTTCTTTGGAGGAATGTCTATTTAGGTCTTCTGCTCATTTTTGGATTGGGTTGTTTGTTTTTTTGTTATTGAGCTGCATGAGCTGCTTGTAAATTTTGGAGATTAATCCTTTGTCAGTTGCTTCATTTGCAAATATTTTCTCCCATGCTGAGGGTTGTCTTTTGGTCTTGTTTATGGTTTCCTTTGTGGTGCAAAAGCTTTTAAGTTTCATTAGGTCCCATTTGTTTATTTTTGTTTTTATTTCCATTACTCTAGGAGGTGGGTCAGAAAGGATCTTGCTGTGATTTATGTCATAGAGTGTTCTGCCTATGTTTCCTTCTAAGAGTTTGATAGTTTCTGGCCTTACATTTAGGTCTTTAATCCATTTTGAGCTTATTTTTGTGTATGGTGTTAGGGAGTGATCTAATCTCACACTTTTACATGTAGCTGTCCAGTTTTCCCAGCACCATTTATTTAAGAGGCTGTCCTTTCTCCACTGTACTTTCCTGCCACCTTTATCAAAGATAAGGTGTCCATATGTGCATGGGTTTATCTCTGGGCTTTCTATCCTGTTCCATTGATCTATCTTTCTGTTTTTGTGCCAGTGCCATACTGTCTTGATTACTGTAGCTTTGTAGTATAGTCTGAAGTCAGGGAGGCTGATTCCTCCAGCTCCTTTTTTCATTCTCAAGATTGCTTTGGCTATTCGGGGTCTTTTGTGTTTCCATACAAATTGCGAAATTTTTTGTTCTAGTTCTGTGGAAAATGCCAGTGGTAGTTTGATAGGGATTGCCTTGAATCTGTAGATTGCTTTGGGTGGTAGAGTCATTTTCACAATGTTGATTCTTCCCATCCAAGAACATGGTATATCTCTCCATCTATTTGTATCATCTTTAATTTCTTTCATCAGTGTCTTATAATTTTCTGCATACAGGTCTTTTGTCTCTTTAGGTAGGTTTATTCCTAGATATTTTATTCTTTTGGTTGCAATGGTAAATGGGAGTGTTTTCTTGATTTCACTTTCAGATTTTTCATCATTAGTATATAGGAATGCCAGAGATTTCTGTGCATTAATTTTGCTTCCAGCTACTTTACCAAATTCATTGATTAGCTCTAGTAGTTTTCTGGTAGCATCTTTAGGATTCTCTATGTATATTATCATGTCATCTGCAAACAGTGACAGCTTTACTTCTTCTTTTCCGATTTGGATTCCTTTTATTTCCTTTTCTTCTCTGATTGCTGTGGCTAAAACTTCCAAAACTATGTTGAATAAGAGTGGTGAGAGTGGGCAGCCTTGTCTTGTTCCTGATCTTAGTGGAAGTGCTTTCAGTTTTTCACCATTGAGGATGATGTTGGCTGTGGGCTTGTCATATATGGCCTTTATTATGTTGAGGAAAGTTCCCTCTATGCCTACGTTCTGCAGGGTTTTTATCATAAATGGGTGTTGAATTTTGTCAAAAGCTTTCTCTGCATCTATTGAGATGATCATATGGTTTTTCTCCTTCAATTTGTTAATATGGTTTATCACATTGATAGATTTGCATATATTGAAGAATCCTTGCATTCCTGGAATAAACCCCACTTGATCATGGTGTATGATCCTTTTACTGTGCTGTTGGACTCTGTTTGCTAGTATTTTGTTGAGGATTTTTGCATCTATGTTCATCAGTGATATTGGCCTGTAGTTTTCTTTCTTTGTGACATCCTTGTCTGGTTTTGGTATCAAGGTGATGGTGGCCTCGTAGAAGGAATTTGGGAGTGTTCCTTCCTCTGCTATATTTTGGAAGAGTTTGAGAAGGATAGGTGTTAGCTCTTCTCTAAATGTTTGATAGAATTCACCTGTGAAGCCATCTGGTCCTGGGCTTTTGTTTGTTGGAAGATTTTTAATCACAGTTTCAATTTCAGTGCTTGTGATTGGTCTGTTCATATTTTCTATTTCTTCCTGATTCAGTCTTGGCAGGTTGTGCATTTCTAAGAATTTGTCCATTTCTTCCAGATTGTCCATTTTATTGGCATAGAGTTGCTTGTAGTAATCTCTCATGATTTTTTTTTATTTCTGCAGTGTCAGTTGTTACTTCTCCTTTTTCATTTCTAATTCTATTGATTTGGGTCTTCTCCCTTTTTTTCTTGATGAGTCTGCCTAGTGGTTTATCTATTTTGCTTATCTTCTCAAAGAACCAGCTTTTAGTTTTATTGATCTTTGCTATCATTTCCTTCATTTCTTTTTCATTTATTTCTGATCTGATTTTTATGATTTCTTTCCTTCTGCTAGCTTTGGGGTTTTTTGCTCTTCTTTCTCTAATTGCTTGAGGTGCAAGGTTAGGTTGTTTATTCAAGATGTTTCCTGCTTCTTAAGGTGGGCTTGTATTGCTATAAACTTCCCCCTTAGAACTGCTTTTGCTGCATCCCATAGGTTTTGGGTCGTTGTGTCTCCATTGGCATTTGTTTCTAGGTATTTTTTGATTTCCTCTTTGATTTCTTCAGTGATCACTTCATTATTAAATAGTGTACTGTTTAGCCTCCCTGTGTTTGTATTTTTTACAGATCTTTTTCTGTAATTGATATCTAGTCTCATGGCATTGTGGTCAGAAAAGATACTTGATACAATTTCAGTTTTCTTAAATTTACCAAGGCTTGATTTGTGACCCAAGATATGATCTATCCTGGAGAATGTTCCATGAGCACTTGAGAAAAATGTGTATTCTGTTGTTTTTGGATGGAGTGTCCTATAAATATCAATTAAGTCCATCTTGTTTAATGTATCCTTTAAAGCTTGTCTTTCCTTATTTATTTTCATTTTGGATGATCTGTCCATGGGTGAAAGTGGGGTGTTAAAGTCCCCTACTATGAATGTGTTACTGTCGATCTCCCCTTTTATGGCTGTTAGGATTTGCCTTATGTATTGAGGTGCTCCTATGTTGGGTGCATAAATATTTACAATTGTTATATCTTCTTCTTGAATCGAACCTTTGATCATTATGTAGTGTCCTTCTTTGTCTCTTCTAATAGTCCTTATTTTAAAGTCATTTTTTCTGCTATGAGAATTGCTACTCCAGCTTTCTTTTGGTTTCCATTTGCATGGAATATCTTTTTCCATCCCCTTACTTTCAGTCTGTATGTGTCTCTAGGTCTGAAGTGGGTCTCTTGTAGACAGCATATATAAGGGTCTTGTTTTTGTATCCATTCAGCCAATCTGTGTCTTTTGGTGGGAGCATTTAGTCCATTTACATTTTAGGTAATTATCGATATGTATGTTCCTATTCCCAATTTATAAATTGTTTTGGGTTCGTTATTATAGGTCTTTTCCTTCTCTTGTGTTTCTTGTGCAGAGAAGTTCCTTTAGCATTTGTTGTAAAGCTGGTTTGGTGGTGCTGAACTCTCTCAGCTTTTGCTTGTCTGTAAAGCTTTTAATTTCTCCATCAAATCTGAATGAGATTCTTGCTGGGTAGAGTAGTCTTGGTTGCAGTTTCTTCTCCTTCATCACTTTCAGTATGTCCTGCCACTCCCTTCTGGCTTGTAGGGTTTCTGCTGAGAGATCAGCTGTTAACCTTATGGGGATTCCCTTGTGTGTTATTTGTTGTTTTTCCCTTGCTGCTTTTAATATGCTTTCTTTGTATTTAATTTTTGACAGTTTGTTTAATATGTGTCTTGGTGTATTTCTCCTTGTATTTATCCTGTATGGGACTCTCTGTGCTTCCTGGAATTGATTAACTATTTCCTTTCCCATATTAAGGAAGTTTTCAACTCTAATCTCTTCAAATATTTTTTCAGTCCCTTTCTTTTTCTCTTCTTCTTCTGGAACCCCTATAATTCGAATGTTGGTGCGTTTAATGTTGTCCCAGAGGTGTCTGAGACTGTCCTCAGTTCTTTTCATTCTTTTTGCTTTATTCTGCTCTGCAGTAGTTATTTCCACTATTTTATCTTCCAGGTCACTTATCCGTTCTTCTGCCTCAGTTATTCTGCTATTAATCCCATCTAGAGTACTTTTAATTTCATTTATTGCATTGTTCATCGTTGCTTGTTTCATCTTTATTTCTTCTAGGTCCTTGTTAACTGATTCTTGCATTTTGTCCATTCTATTTCCAAGATTTCGGATCATCACTACTATCATTATTCTGAATTCTTTTTCAGGTAGACTGCCTATTTCCTCTTCATTTGTTAGGTCTGGTGCATTTTTATCTTGCTCCTTCATCTGCTGTGTGTTTTTCTCTCTTCTCATTTTGCTTATCTTACTGTGTTTGGGGTCTCCTTTTTGCAGGCTGCAGGTTCGTAGTTCCCGTTTTTTTTGATGTCTGTCTCCAGTGGCTAAGGTTGTTTCAGTGGGTTGTGTAGGCTTCCTGGTGGAGGGGACTAGTGCCTGTGTTGTGGTGGATGAGACTGGATCTTGTCTCTCTAGTGGGCAGGTTCACGTCTGGTGGTGTGTTTTGGGGTGTCTGTGGCCTTATTATGATTTTAGGCAGCCCCTCTGCTAATGGGTGGGGTTGTGTTTCTGTTTTGCTAGTTGTTTGGCATAGGTTGTCCAGCACTGTGGCTTGCTGGTCGTTGAGTGAAGCTGGGTGCTGGTGTTAAGATGGAGGTCTCTGGGAGATTTACGCCATTTAATATTATGTGGAGCTGGGAGGTCTCTTGTTGACCAGTGTCCTGAAGTTTGCTCTCCTACCTCAGAGGCAGAGCCCTGACTCCTGGCTGGAGCTCCAAGAGCCTTTCATCCACACGGCTCAGAATAAAAGGGAGAAAATGTAGAGAGAATTAGTAGAAGTATGAGGAAAGAAAGAAGGAAAGGAGGAAAGGAAGGAAGGAAGAAAGAAGCAAAGAAGGAAAGAAAGGAGGGAGGGAGGAAGGAAGGAAGGAGGGAGGGAAAGAAGTTAAAAAGACAGAAATAAAGAAGATATAGTAAAAATAAAATAAAGTATAATATAGTTATTGAATTAAAAATATTTAGAAAAAAAAAATGTGATGGATACAACCTTAGGACAAATGTTGGAAGCAAAGCTATACAGAGAAAATCTTACACAGAAGCATACACATACACCCTCACAAAAAGAGGTAAAGGAGGAAAAATCATAAATCTTGCTCTCAGAGACCACCTCCTCAAAATAGGGTGATTTGTTGTCTAAAGGAGGGAAGGAAGGAAGGAAAGAAAGAAAGAAAGAATGAAGGTAAAGTATAATAAAGTTATTACAATTAAAATTAATTATTAAGAAAAAAACATTTTTTAAAAAAAACCATGGACGGATAGAACCCTAGGACAAATGGTGGAAGCAAGACTATACAGACAAGATCTCACACAGAAGCATACACGTACACATTCACAAAAAGAGGAAACGGGAAAAAAATCATAGATGTCGCTCCTAAAGTCCACCTCTTCAATTTGGGATCATTCCTTGTCTATTCAGGTATTCCACAGATGCAGGGTATATCAAGTTGATTGTGGAGCTTTAATCCGCTGCTTCTGAGGCTGCTGGGAGAGATTTCCCTTTCTCTTCTTTGTTCTCACAGCTCACAGGAGCTCAGCTTTGGATTTGGCCCTGCCTCTGCGTGTAGGTCACTGGAGGGCGTCTGTTTTTTGCTCAGACAGGACGGGGTTAAAGGAGCCGCTGATTTGGGGGCTCCGGCTCACTCAGGCCGGGGGTGGAGGGGGGGGAAGGAGGGGCACAGCGTGCGGGGCGGGCCTGCGGCGGCAGAGGCCGGCGTGACGTTGCTCCAGCCTGAGGCCCACAGTGCATTCTCCTGGGGAAGTTGTCCCTGGATCCCGGGAACCTGGCAGTGGCGGGCTGCACAGGCTCCGTGGAAGAGGGGTGTGGAGAGTGACCTGTGCTCGCACACAGGCCCCTTGGTGGCGGCAGCAGCAGCCTTAGCGTCTCCCGCCCATCTCTGGGGTCCGCGCTTTTAGCCGCGGCTCGCCCCCGTCTCTGGGGTTCGCGCTTTTAGCCGCGGCTCGCGCCTGTCTCTGGAGTTCCTTTAAGCAGTGCTCTTAAACCCCTCTCCTCGTGCACCAGGAAACAAAGAGGGAAGAAAAAGTCTCTTGCCTCTTCGGCAGGTGCAGACTTTTCCCGGACTCCCTCCCGGCTAGCCGTGATGCACTAACCCCTTCAGGCTATGTTCAAGCCGCCAAACCCGAGCCTCAGCTCGCAGCCCCGCCCGCCCCGGCGGGTGAGCAGACAAGCCTCTCGGGCTGGTGAGTGCCGCTCGGCACTGATCCTCTGTGCGGGAATCTCCCCGCTTTGCCCTCCGCACCCGTCGCTGTGCACTCCTCTGCAGTCCCGAAGCTCCCCCCTTCGCCTCCCGCAGTCTCTGCCCATGAAGGCGCTTCCTAGTGTGTGGAAACTTTTCCTCCTTCACAGCTCCCTCCCACTGGTGCAGGTGCCGTCCTTATTCTTTTGTCTCTGGTTTTTCTTTTTTTCTTTTGCCCTACCCAGGTATGTGGGGAGTTTCTTGCCTTTTGGGAGGTCTGAGGTCTTCTGCCAGCCTTCAGTAGGTGTTCTGTAGGAGTTGTTCCACGTGTAGATGTATTTCTGGTGTATCCGTGGGGAGGAAGGTGATCTCCGCGTCTTACTCTTCCGCCATCTTCTGCAGCACCCGCTTTATTTCTTCTTGATTCAGTCTTGGCAGGTTGTATGTTTCTAGAAATTTGTTCATTTCTTCTAGTCTGTCCAATTTGTTGGTATATCACTGTTCATAGTTTTCTCATGATTTTTTTTGTATTTCTTGGTATTGCTTTTTATTTCTCCTCTCTCATTTCTAATTTTGTTTATTTGAGTCCTCTCCCTTTTCTTCTTAATGAACCTGGCTAAAGGTTTATCAATTTTGTTTTTTACCTTTTCAAAAAAAACCTCTTGGTTTTATTTATCTTTTCTATTGTTTTTTTCCTCATTTTATATATTTCCTGTCTGATATTTACTATTTCCTTCCTTCTGCTGACTTTGTGCTTTGATTGTTCTTTTACAAATTCCTTCAGATGGTATGTTAGGTTGTTTATTTGAGATTTTTCTTGTTTCTTAAGGAAATCCTGTATCCCTATAAGCTTCCCTCTAAAACTGCTCTTGCTGCATCTCATAGATTTTGAAGAGTTGTGGTTCCATAGTCATTTGTCTCAGGTTATTTTCTGATTTTCTGTTTGATTTCTTCATTGACCCATTGGTTTTTTGGTAGCATATGGTTTAGTCTCCATGTGTTTCTCCTTTTCCCACTTTTCTTCTTGTAATTGATTTCTACTTTCATACTACAGTGGTTGGAAAAGATGCTTGAAGTAACTTCTATCCTCTTAAATTATACGAGAATTGTTTTGTGGCCTAGCATGTGATCTATCCTGGAAAACGTTTCATGTGCACTTGAAAAATTTTGTATTCTGCTGTTCTTGGATGGAATGTCCTGGAGATATCTTTTCAGTCCAACTGGTCTATTGTATTATTTAAGGCACTATTGCCTTATTGATTTTGTCTGGTTGATGTGTCCAATAATGTAAGTGGGGTATTAAAGTCTTCTATTATTTTATTATTGTCAATTTCCCCCTTTATGTCTGTTAATATTTGCTATGTATATTTAGGAGCTCCTATGTTAGGTGCATATATGTTTATGAACTTTATATCCTCTTCTTGTGTTGAACCTTTTAAGATTATATAATGCCTTTTAAAAATATTTTATTATAGACTTTGTTTTAAATTCTCTTTTGTCTGATATGAGTATTCCTACCCTAGTTTTCATTTTGTTTCCGTTTGAATGTTATATCTTTTTCCATCTCTTCACTTTCAGTCTGTGTGTCTTTAGCTCTGAAGTTAGTCTCTTATAGGCAGCCTATAGATGGGTATTTTTAATCTAATCAGCCACCCTATATCTTTTTTTAAATAAATAAAGTTATTTATTTATTTATGGCTGTGTTGGGTCCTCGTTGCTGTGCACGGGTTTTCTCTAGCTGTGGTGAGTCGGGGCTACTCTTCATCGCGGTGCGCAGGCTTCTCATTTTCATGACTTCTCTTGTTGCAGAGCACAGGCTCTGGGCAAAAGGACCTCAGTAGTTGTGGCACATGGGCTCACTAGTTGTGGCTTGTGGGCTTTAGAGCACAGGCTCAGTAGTTGTGGTGCACAGGCTTAGTTGCTCCATGGCATGTGGGATCTTCCCGGGCCAGGGCTCGAACCTATGTCCCCTGCATTGACAGGTGGATTCTTAACCACTGTGCCATCAGGGAAGCCGCCCTGTATCTTTTGATTGAAGCATTTATTCCACTGACATTTGAAGTGAGTATTTATATGTATGTACTTGCTGCCATTTTGTTGCTTGCTTAAGGTTATTTTTGTAGTTCTTCTCTCTTCTCCTTCTTTTGTCTCTTCCCTTGTGGTTCAATGATTTTCTTAATGTTATGTTTTTGTGCCTTTCTCTCTAGTTTTTTGTATCTATTATTGTAGGTTTTTGATTTGTGTTTGTCATGGAGTTCATATATGTTGATCTATAATCATGTTTACTTGTTTTAAAGTGACAGTCATTTAAGTTCAAACACATTCTAAAAGATCTACATCTTTACTCCCCCTCCCATATTTTGTGTTATTGATGTCATAGTTTACACTATGTCTATTCCTTTTCTGTTTATTGTAGTTATAATTGATTTTACAATTTTTGTCTTTTGAACTTCGTAGTAGGTTCTTTAAGTAGTTGATCTACAGTCTTTATATTTGCCTTTTTCAGTGGAATTTTTCTCTCTCTATAATCTCTTATTTATTGTTGTAGTCTTTTCTTTTTCACCTAAAGAAGATCTTCTCACATGTCCTATAAGGTCAGTATAGTATTGATGAACTCTTAGTTTTTGCTTATATAAAAAGCTCTTTACCTCTCCTTCAACTTTGAATGATAACCTTACTGGTAGAGTATCCTAAGTTGTAAGTCTTTTCCTTTCAGCACTTAAACATATCATGCTTCTCCCTTGTGGCCTATGAAGTTTCTGCTGAAAAATTAGCTGATAACCTTATGGGAGTTCCCTTGTATGTGACTCTGTTTTTCTATTGCTGCCTTTGAAATTCCCTCTTTAACTTTTGCTATTTTAATTATGATATGTTTTGGTGTGAAACTCTTTGGATTCATCTTGGTTGGGACGCTCTGTGCTTCCTATACCTGGATGTCTCTTTCCTTCTTCAGGTTAGGGAAGTTCTCAACCATAATTTCATCAAATACTTTTTCTACCCCATTCTTTTACAAAGTTCCTTCTAGGAACTTTGTAATGCAAATGTTACTATGCTTGTTTTTGTTCCTGAGGTTCCTTCAAATATCATTTTTTAAATTAATTAATTAAAAATTAATTAATTAAAATTAATTAATTAAAAATTATTTAAAATTAATTAATTTCTTTTTGGCTGTGTTGGGTCTGCATTGCTGCATGCGGGCTTTCTCTAGTTGCAATGAGTGGGAGCTACTCTTTGTTGCCATACATTGGCTTCTCATTGCGGTGGCTTCTCTTGTTGTGGAGCATGGGCTGTAGGCATGCAGGCTTCAGTAGTTGTGGCTAATGGGCTCTAGAGCACAGGCTCAGTAGTTGGGGTTCACAGGCTTAGTTGCTCCACGGCATGTGGGATCTTCATGGACCAGGGCTCAAACCCGTGTCCCCTGCATTGGCAGATGGATTCTTAACACTGCACCACCAAGTATCCTTTTTAAATTTTGTTTTTCTTTTTGCTCTTATGGTTGTATGAGAACATTGTTATTATTGCTAATAATTATTATTATTCTATCTTCCAGATCACTTATGCATTCTTCTGTATCACCTAATCTTCTGTTAATTCCTTTTAGTATACTTTCCATGTCAATTATTGTATTCTTCAGCTCTGACTGGTTCTTTTTTATGTGCTGTAGTTCTTTGTTGAAATTTTTACTGTTTTCATCTACTCTTTTCTCAAATTCAGTTAGCATTTTTATTACTATTGCTTTGGACTATTTTTCAGGTAAATTATTTCTGTTTCACTAGGGGTTTTCTTTCTTGTTCTTTTTTTGTTTTTTGAAACATATTTCTCTGTCTTCTCACTTTGTTTAACTTTCTCTATCTTTAGGATAGTAAGTAAAACAGTTACCTATCCCATTCTTGAAGGCATGTCCTTGTGTTGGAGTGTCCTCGTGCTATCTGTGTTTGTGCAGTGGCTTTGGTGGTAAAGTTGGATCTGAAGTGAGCATTAGCCGCATCTTCTTCTGCAGTGTTCTGGCAGCTTCAACCTTAGTGTAAGGCTGGAGTTGGAGGGGTTAGAGCCAGAGCCAGGTATGAAGAAGGACTTCTCTTATGTTCAGTGGCAATCACAGACTAATTGGGGGCAGGATCAAGTCCCAGGGATCTGGAGCACTGAAGGATTTGTGTTTTTCCTGGGACATGATGGTAGTCTCTACTTTGGTTGGGGGCGTGGCTATAGCCCAAGGGCTTGGGGCTGCATTTTTGTGCTGGTTTCACTTTTTCTTCTGGTGTGAGCACCTTGGTTAGAGGCTTGGTCAGCTCTGGAGGCTTTGGAGCCACACTACTAAGCTGGTTTTGCTCAAGCCCTTGTGTGCACATGGAAGCATGCACTGGCAATGGCTACCTCCACCCTGGACAGAGGCAAGCCTGAGGCCCAAGAGATTCCATTCCTTCTGTGTGTGTGTACTCTTGTTGGCAATGCAGACTCTGCCTTAGTGGGGAGCAGCACCAGCATAAGAGGGTGTGGAACAGAAGCCCGGTGCAGGCTGAGGGTGTGCTGGGGTGGTCCTGGCAAGCTGGCCAGAGCACCAGGCAGTTTTCAATCTGCTGCCTCCATGCTGTGACTTGGAGCAAGCAATTCTCAGTTTCTTACAGCCCTCCAGTAAACCCCATTGGTTTTCAAACCGGGTCAGTGGGCTTGTCCACTGGATATCTGACCCCAAGGCTGGGTTGTCTAATAAGTGGTTTAAATCTTCTGATCCCCAGGGAGGATCCCTGTGCCTGTGATATAGCCTCCTCTTCTGGGTCCCCCACTAGGTGTGTGGGTCCCAACCAGATCACTTCTCCTCTCTTCCTATCAGACTCAGTGTGTATTTTTCTTTACAGTTGTGATTTTAGAAAAGCCATTTTGCTAGTCTTCAGCTGAATTTCAGTGAAAGTCGTTCTATATGTAGTTGTAGTTTTGATGAGGGGAGGTGAGCTTAGCATCTTCCTATTCTGCCATCTTGATCCCACCTCCAGACCAAAGATGAAAATCATGAACTAAGTACAATTAATTCAACATGAGGTTAAAAAAACAAGAGTGACAACTTTCTCTTCAGTTTCTCAATATAGCCCAATCCTTCATTTTTTTTTTAGTCAGAATTAATTCAAAAGCAGCATTTTTCCTTGATCATCTCTTTTTAAAACTGCCTTTTGACAAAGTTGGTAGCTGAAAACATTCAGTGTTTGTGGACCTGATTTTTACAGTGGATAAAAACAAATCTAAAATATTGCCCATAAAATATTATCTGAATTGAAAGTTTCTAATATCATGGGAAAAGCATTAAAACCCAACATTTGTAACTGGAAGATTTTTACTTTTTAAATCCTGAGATCAAAGCATAGTGAAGGTTTTATTTTGAATGAACTTGATTGTGACAACCTTTATTTTCATTTTGTTGTGTAATAAGTTTTATTTTTTTATTATGTGCCCCACCTGTCATTCTGGGTCCTTAGCAAACAAAGCTTGTTAGAGAATGGCTTGGAATTAGCTTTGTGAAGGATGTGATGGAGTGTTTCCCGTGATTTCCTCTTCCCTGTATCTGCTACCTCCTGGCTTAGTGGCTGTTTCTTTCTGATGTATTGTGACTTAGTCAAAGTTCTCCAGTTTACATGAGAAGAAACAGTCTTTTAGCTCTCTACTACTTAATGCTTACTCAGCCCAGTATGAAGAAGAAGCATTTAGATTCTCATTGTTTCCAAAATTCAGATAAGTCTAATGGATCTAGAACTTAATTTCTTTTAAATAATTAACAGATTTACTAAGTAAGTCAAGATTTTAGTTTCAAAAGGTTTTTTTACCAATCTTTTCAATACCAAGGAATCTAGAATTTTTAATGACCATCACATCATTTGCATGAAGGGAATCTTTTGATTACACCCTTGAGTCTCTCACTAAAGTTTTTCATTTTGAGGTGACCAGCAGATCCAGTCACTACATTCAAATGGACATGGTCTACTTGGTTTTGCCAGATTGCAATAGGAAAGATGGATTAAATGATAACCTGACTGGGAAATTGTAGTAATTTTTTTTTAAAAAATTGAAGTATAGTTGATTTATAATATTATATTACTTTTAGGCATACAGCATAGTGATTCAGTATTTTTACAGATTATACTCCATTAAAAGTTATTACAAGATAATGGCTATAATTCCCTGTGCTATATAATGTATTTTGTCGCTTATCTATTTTATACATAGTAGTTTGTCTCTCTTAATTCCATACCCCTAATCTCCCTCTCCCCCTTCCCTCTCCACTTTGGTAACCACTAATTTGTTCTCTATATATGGCAGTCTGCTTCTGTTTTGCTACATACATTCATTTGTTTCATTTTTTAGATTCCACATATAAGTGATATCATGCAGTATTTTTCTTTCTGACTTATTTCACTAAGCATAATATTCTCCAGGTCCATCCACATTGCTAAAATGGCAGAATTTCAATAGTTTTTATGGCTGAGTAATATTCCCTTGTGTGTATGTATATACATATACACTAGGCAGAAAGTTGGACTCATAGACCTTTGAGGTCTCTTCCAGTATTGAGTCAATGAAAGCTATGTACTGAAACTGGATTATAAATACATTTCATCAAGACTAGAGATTCTTCCTTAGATGAGAAGGAATGTGGAAGTGTAGTTACAGATGGCAGTTTGATCTCAAATGGCTTCATGCTAGGGAAGAAGTAATATGTGAGGCTTGCAAAATGACAGCCTTAATAATCCTGGAGAGCAGCACCACAGCCATCAGAAGGGCTGTGGACAATCACTACTCTCACCCTTCATGGGTTGGAGCAAGCTGGCAAGGCTACAGGGCCAAAGTTGCAGGACACTGTGTGGATGTGAAGGACAAGGCTTGCTATGGTTTCCAAAGTGACCAGAGAGTGTTATTGTTGCTAGCTCTTCTTCTGATGTACAAATATCTGTTCTTTCTACAACTACAGACAAGTTAATTTGCCTGGGTATTCAAAACAGATTTTTACAATTGTTATCCAGGGCCCCAGACAACTGGTTTATGGGTTTTAGGATTAAGCCAGGGAAAGCTGATGGTGTTGTGTGCCTGTTTTATTGATGTGGTTATCTTAGATACATATCTATTATGTTTTCAAGTGATTCCTTCTTTCCTCCCTTATTTCCACCTAAACGTACCCTCTCCTCTCTTTTTCTCATTCTAGGAACCATAGTAGGATCTTTCAAAGGAGGAAATAAATGGGAGAATATAATCATTAAAGTAGAAAGATTCTTGATAACAGGGGATTAGGTAACTGCTTTTCAATTTCATTTACCTCAGTAGTGATATCATGGTGGAACTGTCAGAAAAGGAAATAAGCATACACTATAAATTTACATGGTTGAATATATTTAGAGTTCTTAACAAGAAGCTACTGAATATATATGGAGGAGATATTGAGGAGAAGCAGTTAATTTGGAAATGTCTTGAGAGCAGAGGGAGCCACAGTGACTCCTCGCTTTGTCACTATTTGACACACTACTTGGCTATTTGTTGTTTGAGCTTGGGAGATGTGCTTCACAAATAGTACTCATTTCATAGGAATATTGTGAGGATGACCCAAGTGTGATGGTTAATTTTATGTGTAAACTTGGCTTGGTCATAGGGAGCCCAAATATTTGGTCAAACTTTATTCTGGATATTTCTGTGAGGATGTTTTAGGTGAGATTAACATTTAAATTGGTGATCTTTTCATAAAACAGATTGTTCTCCATAAGTGTGGGTGGGCCTCATCCAGTCAGTTTAAGGCCTGAATAGAAAAAGAGACTTGCCTCCCCTGAGCAAAAGGGAATTCTCCAGCAGCCTGCCTTCAGACTTCATCTGCAACATCAGCTTTTCCTAGTTTTACAGCAGACAGCCTTCAGGCTCAACCTAGCACATTGGCTCTGCTGGATCTCCAGCCTGCCAGCCCATCCCGCAGATTTTGGACTCGTCAGCCTCCATAATCACATGAGTTAACTCCTTATAATTTTTCTCTCTCAATCTCTTTCTCTCTCCCTACACACACACACACACACACACACACACACACACACACATCCTATTCATTCTGTTTCTCTGGAGAACTCTGACTAATACAATGAGGTAATATTATTATTCTTATTTCACAGATATGGAAAATAAGGCTCAGAGAGGACACACAGACAGCAAGAGGTTGAGAGAAGATTCAAGTCCAGATGTGTCTGGCTTCAGAACCCGGGCACTAACCCACTTTTCTCTTCTGCCTCATGAGAAAGGGAAACATAAGAGAAGTGATACCTCCAGAATTATATGGCCAATAAATCCAGACTTCGAGTTCTGGTTTCCAGTCCCAGTTTAAACTCCATCACACAATCTCTATCATGTCTTGCTGCCATGTTTCTTTTCCTTCTTTCTTTTGGTTCAGATAGAACAGGAGGTGCCAATTCAGTAAGGAAGTTCCCAGTATAGGGTAACAGAGACAATTCAATCCCACCCTTATTGTTAAGGATCATGTTTTGTGATTGACTGCACTACCTGACAGGTAGCCCCTTTCTGTGTTCTCTGCCACCTGTATAAACAAACATAGTGGAAGTTCCTCTCAGGCATTTTAGTGAGATGTGTGGCCTCTTTGAGGTTACCAGCCAAACAGTATATTTGGTTTACAAATCACGGCATCTGTAAAAACCAATTTGTCAGACCAATAAATGCAATTCTAAGTCACAAAGCCCTTCAAGAGAATTGGAGCTTTAAATTCTTACTTTTAAGTGTTTCATCTCCAGCCCCCAAAGGAAAAACCCTTTCCTCCCCGTCAAGGGTAAAATTGTCTCATTCCTGTGATTCATATTCATCTTTTAAGATACAAGGTTTTTCCATAGTTCTTTCCTTTTTGAAAGTGGGCGTCTTTTTATCTCAGATTTAAACAATAACTGCATATCCCCAGTACTTGACTGTTACTGGAAATCTAGTTAATTTCACAAAACAAGTTACCATACATACTTGCACAATTTCCATTTTAATAATATTAACTCTACCTGAAATTTAAATTTAGATGAATACAGGCCAATGCCTGGAACATTCTCTGTTTCAAACACTGGTCCTTTGTGGGAGAAATACTAAAATGCTTTTCTATTCAGACCGTTTGGGAACTATAAAGAAGAAAATATAAAACTATAATATAACCCCCATCCCCATTGCTTTGGGTTTGTTAGAGAAATGGGTGAGCAGGATTAAAAATTGGCTAAATGAGAAAACAGCACGAAATTCATTTTGGGTAAAGATTTATGAGTTCTGCCAAATCTTAAGAAGGAGCTGAGAGCCATCAAATTACCTGTGGATTCTATGACGTTTTTCCTTCCTCAATTGCCTTGCCTAAAATTCTTATCAAAATCAACTATTCTTATCAACTATGTCTTAACCCAGATCACTTGTATTCAGCCATTCACCTCTCCTTTAATCCTTTAAAGAAAAAGAATGCATTATTTGTACAAGCTCATTTCTTTTCTGTTAGTGAGCAAGTAACTTCTCAGGGAAGATATTTTAGTGATTTTGAAAAAGCATTTGCTTTTTACACTGATGGGACATGGATAGCAGATGGATGATGGCATTTGCAATCAGTTCAAATTTTTGCTGTACTAATCAGGTGCAGATTCTGTTCACTAATTCCAACCCTGCGCCCAATTCCAACGTGTGTATGGTGGTTTCTCCCACACCATCAAGCAAGTCTCTGACACCAACTGGATGCCCTACAATTCAATGCAATTCTGACACTCTCTACCTGGAAATAGCATCAGACTCTGTAGGTTAAGGGCTCAGTTCTACAAGACCACCCTCCACTTCAGATGTCAATTGCAAGCCCAGGTTGTCACTTGTGCTTCTGACCAACTGACTATAAATCAGAAGATCCCATGACCCCACTCTTAGGGTTTGATTATTTTGCTGTAGTGGCTCACAGAACTCGGGAAATCCATTTACTCACTAAATAACTGATTTATTACAAAGGATTGAAATATATGAATCAAAGAGATACATGGAGTGATGTCTTGAACAAAGGAACTTCTGTCTTCTTGGAGCTTGTGGTCTGGCATAGTAGCATGCAGAAGCATTCTGGTTCACCAGCCTGGAAGCTTTCCAAATCCAGTCTTTTGGGGTTTTTATGGAGGCTTCATTGCATAGACACAAATGACTAAATCACTGGCCACTGACAATTGTTTCAACCTCCAACCCCTCTATCCTCCCTGGAGGTCAGGGGAGTGGGACTGAATGTTCCAACTCTCTAATCACATGGTTGTGTTTTCCAAACACAACTTTATTAATGTAAACTCAGATGTGGTTGAAAGGGGTTTGTTATGAATATTGAGGCACGTTTATTACTCTCATCACTTAGGAAATTCCAGGACTTTTAAGACCTCTGCGTCAGAAACAGGGATGAAGACCAAATATACATTCCTTATTATTAATCACAATATCACATCAGATAATTTTAAGATTAAGGTTCTGAGTTCTCTGAACCTCAGTCTCCTCAACTGTACAGTAGGCGTAATGATACCTGCAGGATAATTTTGAGGAATAAATGGGTTTGCAAAGTGTGAGCACAGTGGGTCTTAAAGAAAGGTACTTGACACTCCACAAAACACTTTCAGATACATGATCTTATTTTACCTTTACAATATTCCTGTAGATAGATGTATCTTCTCTCATCATTATTTTTACAGAGATAGGAAACTGAGGCAGAGAGTGTTTAAGTGCATTGTTCAAGATATAGTGAGTAACAGATCTAAGTATGACATCCCAGTTTCTTCCTGGTTTATTTCTATGATTTCCTTCTGTCTGAGTCCTTTAATTAGGAAAACAGCATGGTCCACAGAAAGAAGACCATCAGCTCTTCTTTATCTGAAAAGGTCCAATGGACACAGGTTTGTGAAAGTGAAACTAACTCTAAATGTCTTTTATGATCATTTTGTGGCTTTTCAAGATTTCACATTTAACCAATTAGGTTCTGCTTCTCAGTTTCTTCCCTTAGATTCTCTCTCTATGATTATGTGTATTGCTTTTTTCACTTTTCCCCCGGATAACTTTTCTGAGTAAAATTTCCCCAGTTATTGACCTTACCTTCTATATTCCCATCTCATTCTCTCTATGAGAAGAAAATTTCTATGTGTTTCTTTGATACAAAAATAGGAACAAAATATTTGTGTACTAAAGCAATGAGTCAATAGATCATTGAAAAAAATTATGGCTAGTTAAGAGAAGAAGACTTGCAGAGGAAAATTCAGAGAGAGAATATGATGGTGTAAGGGTGAGACATGAATACCAACATAAATATGATCTAGTTCTTGCCACCAATCAATTTAAGGTTCCGTAGGTGGGGTAAAAGTCACAAATATTTAAATTCCTGAAGCCCTTTTTTGTCTTTAGTTCTTTATTAAATTCTCCTGTATTAGAGAAATCAAAAGAGATAGTTATTATCCTTAAGGGGTCTATTACTTAGTTGGGGCAGTATTTTGAAACAACAGTGAGTGTATTGAAAGTGGTTGCAGCTTTCAAGAAACTGGGAAATATTTTTGTTTATTAATTAATGAACATTCAAATGAGAAATACAGTATTGGGTGCTAAGAATGCTAGGTAGTTTTCAGAGTTCTAATCATCTTTTCTTGGGGTCATGGGCTTATATTCAACATGGGTAATCTGGTGGGAAGAACAGATATGATAAGGCAGAGAATAATTTTTTTTTTTTAAGGAGAGAAGCTTCAAGCTTCTTTTGATTTAGGAATGAAGAGAAAATATCCTTAAATGGGTCTTTGTTCTGGGAAGAATCATTTGCATTGCCCTTCTTAGAAATGAAAGTGTCAGGCAAGTAGGCTTTGGGAAAAGATGTAATGGTTATGTAATTGTCTTAATAAATACTGTTCCAAATAAAATCTTTTAGTAGGCACAGGTAGTCTGAGAGTTCTGTTGGTCAATTCACCTAATGTCTGGGGCTCTTCTGTGATAGTAGCACATAGAACCCAAACCCAGCAATTTGAAGTCAATGAAAGCTATCTTCTTAGATGGCATGGCCTTATCCTAGACTGCTGGTAGAAAAGCACACCAAAGATCCCAAAGAGGAGAAAGAGGAGTCCGGGCTGGTGATCCAGAAACACACTGAAGGCCTGGGTCCCTGGAGGAGGAATGGTTTGGGTACACACGTGGCTGACATTGAAAGCACCTGTGGATCCACCTATTCTAACAGTGATTGTGCTTTGCAGAATAATGGCTGAGCAAGGGAATGTAAACTGAAAACTAGTTATAATCCAGTGCTCATGGTGGAATACTACTACCACCTGAAATGGTTTGTAGAGCAGCAACACTCAGGTTTGGTGAAATATCATCCTTCAGGAGAGGATCAGTCTTCAGCCAGGACACTGTCTGTAAGGGAGGATCAATGTATGTCTCCAGGATGACAGATGTCTCTTCACTTGGTGTTCAGAAAAGAACTAAATTCAAGTTAAGACTACACTGAGATACAATTTCTCATTTATTCAGATTGACAAACGTTTAACAGCTTGGCCCACACTCTGTTCGTATGGCTGTGGGTATAACTGAATTCAGGTTTGGCCACTCACCACTCAACAACCAATACATTGAGGGACAATCTTTGGCAGAGAAGAAAGATGCTTTTTTCCAGAAAGCTGGCAATCTGGGGAGAAGATGGACTTGTGTCCAGAGACCAGTTCCGGATATTCTGCTCAGCCATGACAATTTTTAAAGGGAAAAAAAATCTCAGTTAATCATTAAGGCAGGAGGTCAGATTCTTCGTCATTTTTCCATTGCATGTAGACCTGCTGACTTCTCCCAATCTTCCTTGGAATGCTGACCTGCCCACATGGTCCACATGCAAATTTACTAAGAGGAAGCTAGGGGAAGAGAGTCAGTCATTCTTTAACTACTTAATTCTTCATTCTTATTCCTTCTAATCTAGAAAAGTAATCAACAGGTTAAGTAAGATGTTGTGTGTATTTAGAAGAGCAGAAATCAGGAGCTAAGTTAAAAATTGCCTAATGAGCTCATCTTTATGATTAGAGTCTAAGGAAAACAGGGATGAACAAACAGAAAATGGACAAAGGAGCTGCTTACACAGGGAAAGCAGACACTCTTATATAGCACTGCTGGGAGTGCAGAATTGTGCAGTCCCTGTGCAGAGGAAGTTGGTGATATCTAACAAATTATATATGCACTTGCCCTTTGACCCAGCAATCCCATTGCTATAAATTTATGCTGAAGATATAATACCAACAATGTGAAAAACACATGCACAAGTTTATTAGTTGCAGTATTTCTTATGTAGCAAAATATTGAGGAAAAAACTTGTGTCCGTCCATAGAGACTCAAATAAACTATGGTGCATCCACACAGAGGAATAATATATGCAGCTGTAAATATTATGAAGTTGATCTGTGTAAACTGATATGTAGTAATTCTCATGGTATATTGTTAAATTTTTTTTAAAAAGGCCAAATTGGCTTTTATATTATACTAGCTTTTATGTAAGCGAAAAGGGGAAAGAGGAACACATTTGTTTATTTTACAAAAAGAAGTATAGAAAGCATAATCCAGAAACTAGAATATTGGTTACTCACAGGGGGCATGGATTTTTCCGAAAATATCTTTCTATGTAATATTTTAAAATATTGAATATTGAATATGTTTAACATATTCAGAAAATAAAAATGAAATCACCAAGCAATTATATCTTTCATCTCTAGAAGTTCCATTTATAACTTCCTTTTCTTCTCCTTATTATGTTTGTTTTCTCTTTCAACTACTAAAACATAGATGTAATGGCCATTTTAATAGCTTGTCTGGTAGTTCCATCACTTCTATCATTTGGATGTCATCTTCCTGCTTCTTGGCATGTCTAGTAATTTTTGATTGTGCATTGTGAAACTTATATGTTCGATCATCTGATTTAGTTGTCTTCCTTTAAAGAGTGTTAGTCTCTATTCTGCTGGGAAGATGAGTTTCTGGCAGTCCAGTTTAAGCCTTTGAGGCTTGTTTTTGTGCTTCAGTAGAGCATGTCTACAGAAACATTTACTCTAGTTATAGTTAAGCCTCACTCTTAAGGCATGACCCTCTGTATATTCTGAATGCTCTGAGAGATCACAAGGACTCTCCACTGTGACCAGTGGGAGCTCAAGTCATTCCCAGCCCTGTGTGACTTCTGGGAGCTGGAGCTATTTACCTGTATCATCCCTTCTTATTCGGAAATCTGCCCTGTAACCAGCCATCTCGGACTCTCTGAACTCTGACATCTGTCTCCTCAATGTGACAAGACCAGCATGCTCTGCTTGGGATCTGCAGTGTGGTCTGCAGTGTGCTTCCAGACAGAAAGACAAGGAAATTGTTGGAAGCTATCTTGTTTGTTTCTCTTCTCTAAGGGATCACTGTCTGTGTGTTCCTTGTTGTCCAGTATCTGACAACAGTGGTTTTATATATTTAGTCCAGATTTCTAGTTGTTAAAAGTGTGAAGGTAAGGACTTCAATGATGGCTCAGTGGTTAAGAATCCACCTGCCAATGCAGGGGACATGGGTTCGAGCCCTCATCTGGGAAGATCCTACATGCCATGGAGCAACAAAGCCTGTATGCCACAACTACTGAGGCTGTACTCTAGACCCTGTGAGCCACAACTATTGAAGCCCGTGTGTCTAGAGCTCATGCTCCACAACAAGAGAAGCCACTGCAATGAGAAGCCCACGACCTGCAAAGAAGAGTAGTCCCTGCTCACCGCAAGTGGAGAAAGCCCACTCGCAGCAATGAAGACCCAACACAACTAAGAAAATAAATAAATAAAATTTAAACAAAACAAAAAAAGAAAACATTTGGGGCCAGTCAAGTCCCTTAAAAAAAAAAAAGTGTGAAGGTAAATCCAGTGCCTAATATACTCCATCTTGCCTGGAAGCAGAATATATACTGCAGTATTTCCTAGCACTGTCCATTGTAAGGATCTAAAAGGAATAATATCCCAGTAGCAATGAGCATGCTAGTGACCAGATCCTGAGATCATTCCCCAGGAAACAACAACAAGAACAGCAGCAACAAGAAAACCAGAGCTCCTTGGAGAAATGCATGATACCAGATTTGGGGAAGAGAAAGTACAAAGTAAGTCTGGAACACTTTGCTGTGTCTGCCCAAAAGTAAGAAAGCACACAGAAACTAATGGAGACATGTCAAAAGGACAACAGAAGCCAGTTTTAAAGGGCTCACATTGGATAAATTTGAGACATTCTGAGCTTCACAAATGATAATGAGAGTAATGGATTTAAAAATACTGAATAAAAGCAGCCATGAATTCATGGTGATACTAAAAGAAAAGGGTTGGTGTGCAGAGAAGTACTTATTCACAGAAGAATGCCAGTTAATAACTGTAAAAGAAATATTAGATTTAGAAAATGACAATTCTGCACCACTAATGTAATAGGTGGCTACAGCATCCTCATCAAAAAATGTTTGAACCACTGGGTACAAAAATTGATGGGCCATAGTGTATTCACATTTTTCAAAGTATCAGACAATGGATTATTAGTTACAATAATTACAAAGGAAAAATACACCTTTATAATAGAGAGACTTGGTGAGTATTACTTTAATGAAGTACCCAAATAGCATCATCAGTAACAAAACAAGCTAATATGAGTGCCTTTTAATGGAAGGCATTGATAAGGACAAAATGTCACCCAAGTAGTTGCCAAAAATAATTTAATTTGAATCTGATCATGAGAAAACAGACAAATCCTGAATGTGACCTTCTACAAGAAAATGACTTTATTCTTTAAAAATATAAATGTTACGAAAAGACAAAAAAATGTAGGGAAGTATTCTAGAACTAAGGAGATTAAAAAGACATGACAGGGCTTCCCTGGTGGTGCAGTGGTTGAGAGTCCACCTGCTGATTCAGGGGACACGGGTTCGTGCCCCAGTCTGGGAGCATCCCGCATGCCGCGGAGCAGCTGGACCCGTGAGCCATGGCCACTGGGCCTGCGTGTCCTGAGCCTGTGCTCTGCAATGGGACAGGCCACAACAGTGAGAGGTCTGCATACAGCAAAAAAAAATAAAAAAGGAGAAGAGAAAAAAAAAAAGACATGACAGAGCAGACGCAAGAAGAACTACAATCCTGCAACCTGTGGAAAGAAAACCACATTCACAGAAATATAGACAAGATGAAAAGGCAGAAGGCTATGTACCAGATGAAAGAACAAGGTAAAACCACAGAAAAACAACTAAATGAAGTGGAGATAGGCAAACTTCCAGAAAAAGATTTCAGAATAATGATAGTGAAGATGATCCAGGACCTCGGAAAATGAATGGAGGAAAAGATCGAGAAGATGCAAGAAATGTTTAATAAAGACCTAGAAGAATTAAATAACAAACAAACAGAGATGAACAATACAATAACTGAAATGAAAACTACACTAGAAGGAATCAATAGCAGAATAACTGAGGCAGAAGAACAGATAAGTGACCTGGAAGACAGAATGGTGGAATTCACTGCTGTGGAACAGAATAAAGAAAACAGAATGAAGAGAAATGAAGACAGCCTAAGAGACGTCTGAGACAACATTAAAGGCAACAACATTCACATTATAGTGGTCCCAGAAGAAGAGAGAGAGAAAAGACCCAAGAAAATATTTGAAGAGATTATAGTTGAAAACTACCCTAACAAGGGAAAGGAAATATCCACGCAAGTCCAGGAAGTGCAGAGAGTCCCATATAGGATAAACCTAAGGAGAAACACACTGAGACACACAATATTCAAATTGACAAAAATTAAAGACAAAGAAAAATTATTGAAAGCAGCAAGGGAAAAACGACAAATAACATACAAGGGAACTCCCATAAGGTTAACAGCTGATTTCTCAGCAGAAACTCTACAAGCCAGAAGGGAGTGGCATGATATACTTAAAGTGATGAAAGGGAAGAACCTACAAGCAAGATTACTCTAGCCAGCAAGGATCTCATTCAGATAAAATGGAGAAATCAAAAGTTTTACAGACAAGCAAAAGCTAAGAGAATTCAGCATCACCAAAGAAAATCTACATGCTAAAGGAACTTCTCTAAGTAAGAAACAAAAGAGAACAAAAGGACCAACAAAATCAAAACCCCCCAACTTAAGAAAATGGTCATAGGAACACACATATAGATAATTACCTTAAACGTGAATGGATTAAATGCTCCAACCAAAAGACACAGGTTTGGTGAATGGATACAAAAACAAGACCCATATATATGCTGTCTACAAGAGACCCACTTCAGACCTAGAGACACATAAGACCGAAAGTGAGGATATGGAAAAAAAATATTCCATGTGAATGGAAATCAAAAGAAAGCTGGAGTAGCAATACTCATATCAGATAAAATAGACTTAAAAAGAAAGAATGTTACAAGAAACAAGGAAGGACACTACATAATGATCAAGGGATCAATCCAAGAAGAAGATATAACAATTATAAATATATATGCACCCAACATAGGAGCACCTCAATACATAAGGCAACTGCTAACAGCTATAGAACAGGATATCAACAGTAACAGAATAATACTGGGGACATTAACACCTCACTTACACCAACGGACAGATCATTCATAGCTTTAAATGATGCAATAGATCAGATAGATTTAATTGATATTTATAGGACATTCCATCCAAAAACAGCAGATTACAATTCCTTCTCAAGTGTGAATGGAACATTCTCCAGGATACATCACAATTTGGGTCACAAAGCAAGCCTCAGAGAATTTAGAGAAAACTGGAATCATGTCAAGCATCTTTTCTGATCCCAACGCTATGAGATTAGAAATCAATTACAGGGAGACAAACGTAAGAAACACAAACACATGGAGGCTAAATAATACGTTACTAAATAGCCAAGAGATCACTGAAGAAATCAAAGAGGAAATCAAAAAATACCTAGAGACAAATGACAATGAAAACATGATGATCCAAAACCTAGGGGATGCAGCAAAAGTAGTTCTAAGTGGGAGGTTTATAGCTATACAAGCCTACTTCAAGAAACATGAAAAATCTCAAATAAACAATCTAATCTTACACCTAAAGAACTAGAGAAAGAAGAACAAACAAAACACAAAGTTAGCAGAAGGAAATAAATCATAAAGATCAGAGCAGAAATAAATGAAATAGAGGTGGAGATCACCTTCCTCCCCACAGATACACCAGAAATACCTCTACACGTGGAACAACTCCTACAGAACCCCTACTGAACACTGGCAGAAGACGTCAGACCTCCCAAAAGGCAAGAAACACCCCACGTACCTGGTTAGGGCAAAAGAAAAAAATAAACAGAGACAAAAGGATAGGAACAGGTCCTGCACCAGCGGGAGGGAGCTGTGAAGGAGGAAAAGTGTCCACACACTAGGAAGCCCCTTCGCGGGCGGAGACTGCGGGTGGCGGAGTGGGGTAGCTTCGGAGCCGCGGAGGAGAGCACAGCAACAAGGGTGCGGAGGGCAAAGCGGAGAGATTCCAGCACAGAGGATCAGGGCCGACCAGCACTCACCAGCCGAGAGGCTTGTATGCTCACCCGCCGGGGTGGGCGGGGCTGGGAGCTGAGGCTCCAGCTTCATTTGGAGCGCTGGGAGAGGACTGGGGTTGGCAGCGTGAACACAGCCTGCAGGGCGTTAGTGCACCACGGCAGGCGGGGAGGGAGTCCGGGGAAAAGTCTGGACCTGCTGAAGAGGCAAGAGACTTTTTCTTCCCTCTTTATTTCCTGGTGCGCGAGGAGAGGGGATTAAGAACGCTGCTTAAAGGAGCTCCAGAGATGGGCGCGAGCCGTGGCTAAAAGTGCGGACCACAGAGATAAACATGAGATGCTAATGCCGCTGCTGCCACCACCAAGAAGCCTGTGTGTGAACACAGGTCACTAACCACACCCCCCTTCCGGGGAGCCTGTGCAGCCCGCCACTGCCAGGGTCCTGGGATCCAGGGACAACTCCTCCGGGAGAACGCATGGTACGCCTCAGGCTGGCAACGTCATGCCGGCCTCTGCCGCCACAGGCCCGCCCCGCACTCCGTGACCCTCCCTACTTCCGGCCTGAGTGAGCCAGAGCCTCCAAATCAGCGGCTCTTTAACCCTATCCTTTCTGAGCAAAGAACAGATGCCCTCCAGCGACCTACATGAACAGGCGGGGCCAAATCTAAAGCTGAGCCCCTGGGAGCTGTGAGAACAAAGAAGAGAAAGGGAAATCTCTCCCAGCAGCCTCAGAAGCAGCGGATTAAATATCCACAATCAACTTGATGTACACTGCATCTGTGGAATACATGAGTAGACAACGAATCATCCCAAATTAAGGAGCCGTGTGGATGAAAGGCTCTTGGTGCTGCAGCCAGGAGATAGTGCTGTGCCTCTGAGGTGAGAGAGCCAACTTCAGGACACTGGTCCACAAGAGGCCTCCCAGCTGCACATAATATCAAATGGCGAAAATCTCCCAGAGGTATCCATCTCAACGCCAGCACCCAGCTTCACTCAACGATCAGCAAGCTACAGTGCTAGACACCCTATGCCAAACAACTAGCAAGACAGGAACACAACCCCACCCATTAGTAGAGAGGCTGCCAAAAATCATAATAAGTCTACAGACACCCCAAAACACACCACCAGACGTGGACCTGCCCACCAGAAAGACAAGAGCCAGCCTCATCCACCAGAACACAGGCACTAGTCCCCTCCATCAGGAAGCCTACACAACCCACTGAACCAATATTAGCCATGGGGACAGACACTAAAAACAACAGGAACTACGAACCTTCAGCCTGCAAAAGGGAGACCCCAAACACAGTAAGATAAGCAAAATGAAAAGACAGAAAAACACACAGCAGATGAAGGAGCAAGATAAAAACCCACCAGACCTAACAAATGAAGAGGAAATAGGCAGTCTACTTGAAAAAGAATTCAGAATAATGATAGTAAAGATGATCCAAAATCTTGGAAACAGAATAGACAAAATGCAAGAAACACTTAACAAGGACCTAGAAGAACTAAAGATGAAACAAACAATGATGAACAACACAATAAATGAAATTAAAAATACTCTAGATGGGATCAATAGCAGAATAACTGAGGCAGAAGAACGGATCAGTGACCAGGAAGATAAAATAGTGGAAATAACTAATGCAGAGCAGAATAAAGAGAAAAGAATGAAGAGAACTGAGGACAGTCTCAGAGACCTCTGGGACAACATTAAATGCACCAACATTCGAATCATAGGGATTCCAGAAGAAGAAGAGAAAAAGAAAGGGACTGAGAAAATATTTGAAGAGATTATAGTTGAAAACTTCCGTAATATGGGAAAGGAAATAGTTAATCAATTCCGGGAAGCACAGAGAGTCCCATACAGGATAAATCCAAGGAGAAATATGCCAAGACACATATTAATCAAACTGTCAAAAATTAAATACAAAGAAAGCATGTTAAAAGCAGCAAGGGAAAAACAACAAATAACACACAAGGGAATCCCCATAAGGTTAACAGCTGATCTTTCAGCAGAAACTCTGCAAGCCAGAAGGGAGTGGCAGGACGTATTGAACGTGATGAAGGAGAAAAACCTGCAACCAAAATTACTCTACCCAGCAAGGATCTCATTCAGATTTGATGCAGAAATTAAAACCTTTACAGACAAGCAAAAGCTGAGAGACTTCAGCACCACCAAACCACCTCTACAACAAGTGCTAAAGGAACTTCTCTAGGCAAGAAACACAAAAGAAGGAAAAGACCTACAATAACGAACCCAAAACAATTAAGAAAATGGGAATGGGAACATACATATCGATAATTACCTTAAATGTAAATGGACTAAATGCTCCCACCAAAAGACACATGATTGGCTGAATGGATACAAAAACAAGACGCATATATTTGCTGTCTACAAGAGACCCACTTCAGACCTAGAGACACATACAGACTGAAAGTAAGGGGATGGAAAAAGGTATTTCATGCAAATGGAAACCAAAAGAAAGCTGGAGTAGCAATTCTCATAGCAGACAAAATAGACTTTAAAATAAAGACTATTACAAGAGACAAAGAAGGACACTACATAATGATCAAGGGGTCGATCCAAGAAGAAGATATAACAATTGTAAATATTTATGCACCCAACATAGGAGCACCTCAATACATAAGGCAAATACTAACAGCCATAAAAGGGGAAATCGACAGTAACACATTCATAGTAGGGGACTTTAACACCCCAATTTCACCAATGGACAGATCATCCAAAATGAAAATAAATAAGGAAACACAAGCTTTAAATGATACATTAAACAAGATGGACTTAATTGATATTTATAGGACATTCCATCCAAAAACAACAGAATACACATTTTTCTCAAGTGCTCATGGAAGATTCTCTAGAATAGATCATATCTTGGGTCACAAATCAAGCCTTGGTAAATTTAAGAAAATTGAAATTTTATCAAGTATCTTTCCGGATCACAACGCTATGAGACTAGATATCAATTACAGGAAAAGATCTGTAAAAATACAAACACATGGAGGCTAAACAATACACTACTTAATAACGAAGTGATCACTGAAGAAATCAAAGAGGAAATCAAAAAATACCTAGAAAAAAATGACAATGGAGACACGATGACTCAAAATCTATGGGATGCAGCAAAAGCAGTTCTAAGAGTGAAGTTTATAGCAATACAATCCTACCTAAAGAAACAGGAAACATCTCGAATAAACAACCTAACCTTGCACCTAAAGCAATTAGAGAAAGAAGAACAAAAAAACCCAAAGTTAGCAGAAGGAAAGAAATCATAAAAATCACATCAGAAATAAATGAAAAAGAAATGAAGGAAACAGTAACAACAATCAATAAAACTAAAAGCTAGTTCTTAGAAAGGATAAACAAAATTGATAAACCATTAGCCAGACTCATCAAGAAAAAAAGGGAGAAGATTACAATCAATAGAATTAGAAATGAAAAAGGAGAAGTAACAACTGACCCTGCAGAAATACAAAAGATCATGAGAGATTACTACAAGCAACTCTATGCCAATAAAATGGACAACCTGGAAGAAATGGACAAATTCTTAGAAAGGCACAACCTGCCAAGACTGAATCAGGAAGAAATAGAAAACATGAACAGACCAATCACAAGCACTGAAATTGAAACTGTGATTAAAAATCTTCCAACAAGCAAAAGCCCAGGACCAGATGGCTTCACAGGCGAATTCTATCAAACATTTATAGAAGAGCTATCACCTATCCTTCTCAAACTCTTCCAAAATATAGCAGAGGGAGGAACACTCCCCAACTCATTCTACGAGGCTACCATAACCCTGATACCAAAACCAGACAAGGATGTTACAAAGAAAGAAAGCTACAGGCCAATATCACTGATGAACATAGATGCAAAAATCCTCAACAAAATACTGGCAAACAGAATCCAACAGCACATTAAACGGATCATACACCATGATCAAGTGAGATTTATTCCAGGAATGCAAGGATTATTCAATATACGCCAGTCAATCAATGTGATACACCATATTAACAAATTGAAGGAGAAAAACCATATGATCATCTCAATAGATTCAGAGAAAGCTTTCGACAAAATTCAACACCCATTTATGATAAAAACCCTGCAGAAAGTAGGCATAGAGGGAACTTTCCTCAACATAATAAAGGCCATATATGACAAGCCCACAGCCAACATTGTCCTCAATGGTGAAAAACTGAAAGCATTTCCACTAAGATCAGGAACAAGACAAGGTTGCCCACTCTGACCACTCTTATTCAACATAGCTTTGGAAGTTTTAGCCACAGCAATCAGAGAAGAAAAGGAAATAAAAGGAATCCAAATTGGAAAAGAAGTAAAGTTGTCACTCTTTGCAGGTGACATGGTACTATACATAGAGAATCCTAAATATGCTACCAGAAAAGTACTAGAGCTAATCAATGAATTTGGTAAAGTAGCAGGATACAAAATTAATGCACAGAAATCTCTGGCATTCCTATACACTAAGGATGAAAAATCTGAAAGTGAAATCAAGAAAACACTCCCATTTACCATTGCAACCTAAAGAATAAAATATTTAGGAATAAACCTACCGAAGGAGACAAAAGGCCTGTATGCAGAAAATTATAAGACACTGATGAAAGAAATTAAAGATGACACAAACAGATGGAGAGATATACCATGTTCTTGGATTGGAAGAATCAACATTGTGAAAATGACTCTACTACCCAAAGCAATCTACAGATTCAATGCAATCCCTATCAAACTACCACTGGCATTTTCCACAGAACTAGAACAAAAAATTTCACAATTTGTATGGAAAAACAAAAGACCCCGAATAGCCAAAGCATTCTTGAGAACGAAAAACGGAGCTGGAGGAATCAGGCTCCCTGACTTCAGACTATACTACAAAGCTACAGTAATCAAGACAGTATGGTACTGGCACAAAAACAGAAATATAGATCAATGGAACAGGATAGAAAGCCCAGAGATAAACCCATGCACATATGGTCACCTTATCTTTGATAAAGGAGGCAGGAATGTACAGTGGAGAAAGGACAGCCTCTTCTATAAGTGGTGCTGGGATAACTGGACAGCTACATGTAAAAGTATGAGATTAGATCACACCCTAACACCATACACAAAGATAAGCTCAAAATGGATTAAAGACCTAAATGTAAGGCCAGAAACTATCAAACTCTTAGAGGGAAACATAGGCAGGACACTCTATGACATAAATCACAGCAAGGTCCTTTTTGACCCACCTCCTAGAGAAATGGAAATAAAAACAAAAATAAACAAATGGGACCTAATGAAACTTAAAAGCTTTTGCGCAGCAAAGGAAACCATAAACAAGACCAAAAGACAACCCTCAGAATGGGAGAAAATATTTTCAAATGAAGCAACTGACAAAGGATTAATCTCCAGGATTTACAAGCAGCTTATACAGCTCAATAACAAAAAAACAAACAACCCAATCCAAAAATGGGCAGAAGACCTAAATAGACATTTCTCCAAAGAAGATATACCGAGTGCCAACAAACACATGAAAGAATGCTGAACATCATTAATCATTAGAGAAATGCAAATCAAAACTACAATGAGATATCATCTCACACCGGTCAGAATGGCCATCTTCAAAATATCTAGGAAAAATAAATGCTGGAGAGGGTGTGGAGAAAATGGAACCCTCTTACACTGTTGGTGGGAATGTAAATTGATACAGCCACTGTGGAGAACAGTATGGAGGTTCCTTAAAAAACTACAAATAGAACTACCATATGACCCAGCAATCCCACTACTGGGCATATACCCTGAGAAAACCATAATTCAAAAAGAGTCATGTACCAAAATGTTCATTGCAGCTCTATTTACAATAGCCCAGAGATGGAAACAACTGAAGTGTCCATCATCGGATGAATGGATAAAGAAGATGTGGCACATATATACAATGGAATATTACTCAGCCATAAAAAGAAACGAAATTGAGCTATTTGTAATGAGATGGATAGACCTAGAGTCTGTCATACAGAGTGAAGTAAGTCAGAAAGGGAGAGACAAATACCGTATGCTAACACATATATATGGAATTTAAGGTGAAAAAATGTCATGAAAAACCTAGGGGTGAAACAGGAATAAAGACACAGACTTACTAGAGAATGGACTTGAGGCTATGGGGAGGGGGAAGGGTAAGCTGTGACAAAGCGAGAGAGAGGCATGGACATATATACACTACCAAACGTAAGGTAGATAGCTAGTGGGAAGCAGCCACATAGCACAGGGATATCAGCTCGGTGCTTTGTGACCACCTGGAGGGGTGGGATAGGGAGGGTGGGAGGGAGGGAGTTGCAAGCGGAAGAGATATGGGAACATATGTATATATATATAACTGATTCATTTTGTTCTGAAGCAGAAACTAACACACCATTGTAAAGCAATTATACTCCAATAAAGATGTTAAAATGGAAAAAAATGAAATAGAAACAAAGAAAACAATAACAAAGATCAATAAAATTAAAAGCTAGTTTTTTGAGAAGATAAACAAAATTGTTAAACCATTAACCAGACTCATCAAGAAAAGGAGGGAGAGGACTCAAATCAATAAAATTAGAAACGAAAAAGGAGAAGTTACAAGAGACACCACAGAAATACAAAGCATCCTAAGAGACTACTACAAGCAACTCTATGCCGGTAAAGTGGACAACCTGGAAGATATGGACAGATTCTTAGAAAGGTATAACCTTCCAAGACTGAACAAGGAAGATATAGGAAATATGAAGAGACCAATCACAAGTAATGAAATTGAAACTGTGATTGAAAATTTTCCAACAAACAAAAGTCCTGGACCAGATGGCTTCACAGGTGAATTCTAGCAAGCATTTAGAGAAGAGCTAACACCTACCCTTCTCAAACTCTTCCAAAAATTTTCAGAGGAAGGAACATTCCCAAACTCATTCTATGAGGCCACCATCACCCTGATACCAAAACCAGACAAAGATACTACAAAAAAATAAATTACAGACCAATATAACTGATGAATATATATGCAAAAATCCTCAACAAAATACTAGTAAACAGAATCCAACAGCATATTGAAAGGATCATACACCATGATCAAGTGGGATTTACCCCGGAAATCCAAAGATTCTTCCATATATGCAAATCAATAATTGTGATACACCATATTAACAAATTGAAGAAGAAAAACCATATGATCATCTCAATAGATGCAGAAAAAGGTTTTGACAAAATTCAACACCAACTTATGATAAAAACTCTCCAGAAAGTGGGCATAGAGGGACTCTACCTCAACATAATAAAGGCCATATATGACAAACCCACAGCAAACATCATTCTCAATAGTGAAAAACAGAAAACATTTCCTCTAAGATCAGGAGCAAGACAAGGATGTCCACCCTCACAACTATTATTCAACATAGATTTGGAAATCCTAGCCATGGTAATCAGAGAAGAAAAAGAAATAAAAGGAATACAAATTGGAAAAGGAGAAGTAAAACTGTCACTGTTTGCAGATGACATGATACTCTACTTAGAGATTCCTAAAGATGCCACCAGAAAACTACTAGAGCTAATCAATGAAGTTGGTAAAGTTTCAAGGTACAAAATTAATGCACAGAAATCTCTTGCGTTCTACACACTAATGATGAAAAATCTGAAAGAGAAATTTAGGAAACACTCCCATTTACCATTGCAACAAAAAGAATAAAATACCTAGGAATAAACCTACCTAGGGAGACCAAAGACCTGTGTGCAGAAAACTATAAGACACTGATGAAAGAAATTAAAGATGATACCAACAGATGGAGAGATATACCATGTTCTTGGATTGGGAGAATCAATATTATGAAAATGACTTTACTACCCAAAGCAATCTACAGATTCAATGCAATCCCTATCAAATTACCAATGGCATTTTTTACAGAACTAGAACCAAAAATCTTAAAATTTGTTTGGAGACACAAAAGACCCCAAATAGCCAAAGCAGTCTTCAGGGGAAAAAGCAGAGCTGGAGGAATCAGACTCCCTGACTTCAGACTATACTACAAAGCTACAGTAATCAAGACAATATAGTACTGGCCCAAAAACAGAAATATAGATCAATGGAACAAGATAGAAAGCCCAGAGGTAAACCCACGCACCTATGATCAGCTAATCTAAGAGCCAGGAGGGAAGGATATACAATGGAGAAAAACTGTCTCTTTAATAAGTGGTGCTGGGAAAACTGGACAGCCACATGTAAAAGAATGAAATTAGAACACTCCCTAACACCATACACAAAAATAAACTCAAAATGGATTAGAGACTTAATGTAAGACTGGACACTATAAAACTTTTAGAGGAAAACATAGGAAGAACACTGTTTGACATAAATCACAGCAAGATATTTTTTTATCCACCTCCTAGAGTAATGGAAATAAAGACAAAAATAAACATATGGGACCAAATGAAGCTTCAAAGCTTTTGCACAGCAAAGGAAACCATAAACAAGATGAAAAGACAACCCTCAGAATGGGAGAATATATTTATAAATGAATCAATGAAAAAGTATTGATCTCCAAAATATATAAACAGCTCATGCAGCTCAATATTTAAAAAACAAACAACCCAATCCAAAAATGGACAGAAGATCTAAATACACATTTCTCCATAGAAGACATACAGATGGCCAAGAAACACAAGAAAAGCTGCTCAACATCACTAATTATTAGAGAAATGCAAATCAAAACTACAATGAGGTATCACCTCACACCAGTTAGAATGGGCATCATCAGAAAATCTACAAACAACCAATGCTGCAGAGGATTTGGAGAAAAGGGAATTCTCTTGCACAGTTGATGGGAATGTAAATGGATACAGCCACTATGGAGAACAGTATGGAGGTTCCTTAGAAAACTAAAAATAGAATTATCATATGATCCAGCAATACCACTACTGGGCATATATCCAGAGAAAACCATAATTCGAAAAGACACCTGCACCTCAATGTTCATTGAAGCACTATTTACAATAGCCCGGTCATGGAAGCAACCTAAATGCCCATCGACAGATGAATGGATAAAGATGTGGTACATATATACAATGGAATTACTCAACCAAAAAAGGAATGAAATTGGGTCATTTGTTGAGATGTGGATGGATCTAGAGACTATGATACAGAGTGAAGTAAGTCAGAAAGAGAAAACAAATATTGTATATTAACGCATATATGTGGATCCTAGAAAAATGGTACAGATGAAATGGTTTACAGGGCAGAAATTGAGACACAGATGTAGAGAACTAACGTATGGACAACAAGGGGGGAAAGTTGCAGCGGGGTGGGTGTGGTGATGTGATGAATTGGGCGATGGGATTGACATGTATACACTGATGTGTATAAAATTGATAACTAATAAGAACCTGCTGTATAAAAAATAAATAAAATTCAAAAAAAAAGACATGACAACCAAGTTTAATATATGATTATTAATCGGACTTTGAATAAAAAAATAAAGAAAAGAAATGAAACAAAACCTAGTGATAATAAACATTATTAGGAAAATTGAACAAGGACTATAATGCTGCTGTATTAATGTAAAATTTCTTGGGCATGGTCAGGAGGAGAATGTCCTTGTTCTTGTGAGATGCATGCTGAGGTATTTACTTTCAAATTTTTCGGCAATCACAGTGGTGTGTGGGTGGGAAACTATAATTTTCCTGGCCTGGATCAGGTACTTACATAACCTAGGGCTAGAGTCAACCCCCCACAATGATATTTCCTGTGGATGAAAACTGTAAAAAGAAAAACTGGACAACCAAACAGATGTCTACTATCTAGAAAATGAATAATCAGTTTGATATTTCAACAAGATGTATCTGGATTGATACGAAGGGTGGATTAGTGCTGGCAAAATCAAAGGCAGGGACAGTGGTAAGGTGGTTGTTAAAATAATTTAGGTGGGAAAAAATGGACATAAACCAAGGTAGTGGTAATGGGTATGGAAAAGACATATTTGAGCAATAATTATAGGAAACTGAAGGTCTTAGTGATTAAATTGGTGATGTCTCAGGATTGTGTGCATTTAAAAGGATGAGCTAGGGTCTATAAATACATTTTTGTTATTTTATTCCCAACACTTATAATGGGGCTTGGTGTCCAGTATGGGGTGAATGTATGGCAGTACTAGGGACATAAGATAGATTTGAGGTAAGATTAAGTCAACACATCTGCAAAGACTTCTTGAAAAAGGTGATACTTAAAATATAAGTGAGATGTTTACATTAGGTACTTCTGAGAGGTGACATGGCATGAATGGAAAGAGAACAGGGTTCAGTAGAGAACCAAATTCCAGAGCTCACCTTAACCTGCCATATGACCTTGAAGAAGACACATCCCCTCACTGAGCCTCCATTTGTACGTGCTTGGCATAAGGAAGTTGAGTTAGAAGATCTCAATGTTTCTTCAAGCTTCAGCATTCTATAATTACTATTTTAATACCACACAGTTTTAGTAGATCTAATATATAATCACATTAACATAAAAATTGAATGATAGTGTACATTTCCTCAAAAAAAATTTAATCCCCACCCTTGCCCTCCAACTAAAGACTGAGGGAAAACTCTTTGTCATGTACATCAAAAACATTTAATCCCCACCCCTGCCTTCCAACTGAGGATAAACTCTTTGCCATGTACATCAAAGTATTCTGATCTGACCCTAAAATGATGTACTGGAATAAGAATAGACTGGGAAAGGAGAAACCAAGATTTAACTGGGAGGTCTGGAGCTTGTCCAACTTTCCTAGACCTCAGTATCCTCTCAAGGAGGAGTTCCTAGTGAAAACAGTATGGTATTTAAAGAAATGAATTTCAATAATTGAACTGTTAAATTATCTAGGAAAATGGTTGTCTAAAAGTCATTTCAATATACCCACTAATCTTAGGGGCAAATCATACAAAATACATTGGGAAACTGTTAAGTGTCAGGGTAGTTGGAAAGTGTCAGGGTAGTTTATTTTTTAAAAATTACTTAGTTAAGTTTTTATTATGTAGTTTGAGGTGTTCAGCCTTATAATTTGACATTTGTATACACTACAAAGTGATCACCACCACAATCCAGTTGCCATCCATCACCATACAGTTGACCCCCTTCAACCATTTTGCCCAACATCAACCCCCTTGTCCTCTGGTAACAACTTTTGTTTTATTTTGTTTGTTGGTTTGTTTTGTTTTGTTTTAGATTTTACATATTAGTGAAATCATATGTATTTATTTTTCTCCATCTGACTTATTTCACTTAATCTAATACCCTTGAAGTTCCATCCAGGTTGATACAAATGCCGAATATTATTCTTTTCTATAAGTAGTATTCCATTGTATATCACTCCTTCTTTATCCATTTATCCATCAATGAACACTAAGGTGTTTTTCTGTATCTTGGCTACTGTAAATAATGCTGCAATGAACATAGAAGTACATATATCTTTTTGAATCAGTGTTTTTGTGTTCTTTAGATAAATATTCAGAAGTGGAATAGCTGGGTCATATGGTAGTTCTATTTTTAACATTTTGAGGAATCTCCATATGGTTTTCCATAGTGGCTGCACCTAGTTACATTCCTAACAACAGTGTTCCCTTTTCTCCACATCCTTACCAACATTAGTTATTTCTTGTCTTTTCAATCATAACCATTCTGACAGGTGTGAGGTGATATCTCACTGTGGTTTTGATTTGCATTTCCCTCATGATTAGAGATATTGAACATCTTTTCTTTTGCTGGTTGGATACCTGTATGTTTTCTTTGGAAAAATGCCCCCATTTTTAAATCAGGCTTATTTTTTAAAATATTGAGTTGTATGAACTCTTTATATATTTCGGATATTAACCCCTTATTTGATATATGACTTACAAATATCTTCTTCCATTCAGTAGGTTGCCTTTTCATTTTGATGATGGTTTCCTTTGCTGTGTAGATGTTTTTCAGTTTGATATAATCCTTTTTGTTTGTTTTTGTTTCCCTTGCCTTTGGAGTCAGATCCACAAAAACATAACTAAGACCAGTGTCAAAGAGTGTAGTGCCTATGTTTTCTCCTAGGGATTTTGTGGTTTCAGATCTTACATTTCAAGTCTTTCATCCATTTTGAGTAAATTTTTGTGTTTGGTGTAAGATAGTGGCCTAGTTTTATTCTTTTGCATGTGGCTGTCCAGTATTCCCAACACAATTTATTGAAGAGATTATCTTTTCTCCATTGTATGTTCTTTGCTCCTTTCTCATAAATTGATTGTTCATATATGTGTGGGTTTATTTCTAGGCTCCCAATTCTATTCCATTTATCTGTGTGTCTGTTATTCTGCTAGTACCATAATGTTTTGATTACTGTAGATTTCAAATATAGTTGGAAATTAGGAAGCACGATACCTCTAGCTTTGTTTATCTTTCTCAAGAATGTTTTGGCCATTCTAGTCTTTTGTAGTGACATACAAATTTTGAAATTTTTTGTTCTATTTCCATGAAATATGCCATTGGAATTTTGATAGGGATTGCATTGAATCTGTAGATTTCTTTGGGGCTACCCAAATGACATTTAAACATTTAAATGGACATTTTAACAATATTAATTTTTCCAATCCATGAGCACAAAATAATTTTCCATTTATTTGTGTCTTCTTCATTTTCTTCATCAGTGTCATAGTTTTCAGTGTACAGGTTTTTCACTTTCTTAGTTAAATTTATTTCTAGGTATTTTATTCTTTTTGATACAGTTGTAAATGGCTCATTTTCTTAATTTCTCTTTCTGATAGTTTATTATTAGTGTATAGAAAGTCCAGGGATTTCTGTATATTGATTTTGTATCCCGTGACTTTATTGAATTTATTTATTATTTCTAGCAGTATTTTTGGTGGAGCATTTAGTATTTTCCTGATAGTATCATGTTATCTGCAAACAGTGAGAGTTTTACTTCTTCCTTCCTGATTGGGATGCCTTTTATTCCTTTTCCTTGCCCAATTGCTGTGGCTAGGACTTCTACCACCATATGGAATAAAAGCGGCAAGAGTGGGCATACCTCTATTGTCCTGATCTTAGAGGGAAAACTTTTAGCTTTTCACTGTTGAGCATGATATTAGCTGTGGGTTTGTCATACATGTCTTTTAATATGTTGAGGTACATTACTTCTATACCAATTTTGCTGAGACATTTTTTTAATGATAAATGGAGATTGACAAAGTCTTTTTCTTTTTTTATATTTGAGATGACCATATGCTTTTTTTTTGCTGTTAATAATCTTTTTTTTTACATCTTTATTAGAGTATAATTGCTTTACAATGGTGTGTTAGTTTCTGCTTTATAACAAAGTGAATCAGTTATACATATACATATGTTCCCATATCTCTTCCCTCTTGTGTCTCCCTCCCTCCCACTCTCACTATCCCACCTCTCCAGGTGGTCACAAAGCACCGAGCTGATCTCCCTGTGCTATGCGGCTGCTTCCCACTAGCTATCTACCTTACATTTGGTAGTGTATATATGTCCATGCTTCTCTCTTACTTTGTCCCAACTTACCCTTCCCCCTCCCCATATCCTCAAGTCCATTCTCTAGTAGGTCTGTGTCTTTATTCCTGTCTTAACCTTAGGTTCTCCATGACATTTTTTTCTTAAATTCCATATAAATCTGTTAGCATACGGTATTTGTCTTTCTCTTTCTGACTTACTTCACTCTGTATGACAGACTCTGGGTCTATCCATCTCATTACAAATAGCTCAATTTCGTTTCTTTTTATGGCTGAGTAATATTCCATTGTATATATGTGCCACATCTTCTTTATCCATTCATCCATTGATGGACACTTAGGTTGTTTTCATCTCCAGGCTATTGTAAATAGAGCTGCAATGAACATTTTGGTACATGACTCTTTTTGAATTATGGTTTTCTCAGGGTATATGCCCAGTAGTGGGATTGCTGGGTCACATGGTAGTTCTATATGTAGTTTTTTAAGGAACCTCCATACTCTTCTCCATAGTGGCTGTACCAATTCACATTCCCACCAGCAGTGCAAGAGTGTTCCCTTTTCTCCACACCCTCTCCAGCAGTTTTTGTTTCTAGATATTTTGATGATGGCCATTCTGACCGGTGTGAGATGATATCTCATGGTAGTTTTGATTTGCATTTCTCTAATGATTAATGATGTTGAGCATTCTTTCATGTGTTTGTTGTCAGTCTGTATATCTTCTTTGGAGAAATGTCTGTTTAGGTCTTCAGCCCATTTTTGGATTGGGTTGTTTGTTTTTTTGTTATTGAGCTGCATGAGCTGCTTATAAATTTTGGAGATTAATCCTTTGTCAGTTGCTTCATTTGAAAATATTTTCTCCCATTCAAAGGTTGTTTTTTGGTCTTGTTTATGGTTTCCTTTGCTGTGCAAAAGCTTTGAAGTTTCATTAGGTCTCATTTGTTTATTTTTGTTTTTATTTCCATTTCTCTAGGAGGTGGGTTAAAAAGGATCTTGCTGTGATTTATGTTACAGAGTGTTCTGCCTATGTTTTCCTCTAAGAGTTCGATAGTTTATGGCCTTACATTTAGTTCTTTAATCCATTTTGAGCTTATTTTTGTGTATGGTGTTAGGGAGCGATCTAATCACATACTTTTACATGTACCTGTCCAATTTCCCCAGTACCACTTATTGAAGAGGCTGTCCTTTCTCCACTGTACATTCCTGCCTACTTTATGAAAGATAAGGTGACCATATGTGCGTGGGATTACCTCTGGGCTTTCTATCCTGTTCCATTGATCTATCTTTCTGTTTTTGTGCCAGTACCATACTGTCTTGATTACTGTAGCTGTGCAGTATAGTCTGAACTCAGGGAGCCTGATTCCTCCAGCTCCGCTTTTCGTTCTCAAGATTGCTTTGGCTATTAGGGGTCTTTTGTGTTTCCATACAAATTGTGGAATTCTTTGTTCTAGTTCTGTGAAAAATGCCAGTGGTAGTTTGATAGGAATTGCATTGAATCTGTAGATTGCTTTGGGTAGTAGAGTCATTTTCACAATGCTGATTCTTCCAATCCAAGAACATGGTATATCTCTCCATCTGTTTGTATCATCTTTAATTTCTTTCATCAGTGTCTTATAATTTTCTGCATATAGGTCTTTTGTCTCCTTAGGTAGGTTTATTCCTAGATATTTTATGTTTTTGTTGCAGTGGTAAATGGAAGTATTTTCTTGATTTCACTTTCAGATTTTTCACCATTAGTGGATAGGAATGCCAGAGATTTCTGTGCATTAATTTTGTATCCTGCTACTTTACCAAATTCATTGATTAGCTCTAGTAGTTTTCTGGTAGCATTCTCTATGTGTAGTATCATGTCATCTGCAAACAGTGACAGCTTTACTTCTACTTTTCCGATTTGGATTCCTTTTATTTCCTTTTCTTTCCTGATTGCTGTGGCTTAACCTTCCAAAATTATGTTGAATAAGAGTGGTCAGAGTGGGCAACCTTGTCCTGTTCCTCATCTTAGTGGAACTGCTTTCAGGTTTTCACCATTGAGGATGATGTTGGCTGTGGGTTTGTCATATATGGCCTTTATTATGCTGAGGAAAGTTCCCTCTATGCCTACTTTCTGCAAGGTTTTTATCATAAATGGTGTTGAATTTTGTTGAAAGCTTTCTCTGCATCTATTGAGATGATCATATGGTTTCTCTCCTTCAATTTGTTAATATGGTTTATTTCATTGATTGATTTGCGTATATTGAAGAATCCTTGCATTCCTGGAATAAACCCCACTTGATCATGTTGTATGATCCTTTTATTGTGCTGTTGGATTCTGTTTGATAGTATTTAGTTGAGGATTTTTGCATCTATGTTCATCAGTGATATTGGCCTGTAGCTTTCTTTCTTTGTGACATCATTGTCTGGTTTTGGTATCAAGGTGATGGTGACCTCGTAGATGAGTTGGGGAGTGTTCCTCCATCTGCTATATTTTGGCAGAGTTTGAGAAAGATAGGTGTTAGCTCTTCTCTAAATGTTTGATAGAATTCACCTGTGAAGCCATCTCATCTTGGGCTTTTGTTTGTTGGAAGATTTTTAATCACAGTTTCAGTGTCAGTGCTTGTGATTGGTCTGTTCATATTTTCTATTTCTTCCTGATTCAATGTTGGCAGGTTGTGCAATTCTAAGAATTTGTCCAATTTACCAGGTTGTCCATTTTATTGGCATAGAGTTGCTTGTAGTAATCTCTCATGATCTTTTGTATTTCTGCAGTGTCATTGATACTTCTCCTTTTTCATTTCTAATTCTATTTATTTGAGTCTTCTCCCTTTTTTTCTTGTTGAGTCTGGTTAATGGTTTATCAATTTTGTTTATCTTCTCAAAGAACCAGCTTTTAGTTTTATTGATCTTTGCTATCGTTTCCTTCATTTCTTTTTCATTTATTTCTGATGTGATTTTTATGACTTTATTCCTTCTGCTAACTCTGGGGTTTTTTTGTTTTTCTTTCTCTAATTGCTTTAGGTGCAAGGTTAGGTTGTTTATTCAAGATGTTTCCTGTTTCTTAAGGTAGGATTGTATTCCTATAAACTTCCATCTTAGAACTGCTTTTGCTGCATCCCATAGGTTTTGTGTCATCGTGTCTCCATTGTCATTTGTTTCTAGGTATTTTTTAATGTCCTCTTTGATTTCTTCAGTGATCACTTATTAATTAAGAAGTGTATTGTTCAGCCTCCATGTATTTGTATTTTTTACAGATGTTTTCCTGTAATTGATATCTAGTCTCATAGTGTTGTGATCCGGAAAGATACTTGATACAATTTCAATTTTCTTAAATTTACCAAGGCTTGATTTGTGACCCAAGATATGATCTATTCTAGAGAATGTTCCATGAGCACTTGAGAAAAATGTGTATTCTGTTGTTTGTGGATGGAATGTCCTATAAATATCAATTAAGTCCATCTTGTTTAATGTATCATTTAAAGCTTGTGTTTCCTTATTTATTTTCATTTTGGATGATCTGTCCATTGGTGAAAGTGGGGTGTTAAAGTCCCCTACTATGAATGTGTTACTGTCGATTTCCCCTTTTATGGCTGTTAGTATTTGCCTTATGTATTGAGGTGCTCCTATGTTGGGTGCATAAATATTTATAGTTGTTATATCTTCTTCATGGATCGATCCGTTGATCATTATGTAGTGTCCTTCTTTGTCTCTTGTAATAGTCTTTATTTTAAAGTCTATTTTGTCTGCTATGAGAATTGCTACTCCAGCTTTCTTTTGGTTTCCATTTGCATGGAATATCTTTTTCCATCCCCTTACTTTCAGTCTGTATGTGTCTCTAGGTCTGAAGTGGGTCTCTTGTAGACAGCATATATATGGGTCTTGTTTTTTTATCCATTCAGCCAATCTGTGTCTTTTGGTGGGAGCATTTAGTCCATTTACATTTAAGGTAATTATCGATATGTATGTTCCTATTCCCATTTTCTTAATTGTTTTGGGTTTGTTATTGTAGGTCTTTTCCTTCTCTTGTGTTTCTTGCCTAGAGAAGTTCCTTTAGCATTTGTTGTAAAGCTGGTTTGGTGGTGCTGAACTCTCTCAGCTTTTGCTTGTCTGTAAAGGTTTTAATTTCTCCAACAAATCTGATTGAGATCCTTGCTGGGTAGCGTAAGCTTTGTTGCAGGTTTTTCTCCTTCATCACTTTAAATATGTCCTGCCAGTCCCTCTGGCTTGCAGAGTTTCTGCTGAAAGATCAGCTGTTAACCTTATGGGGATTTGCTTGTATGTTACTTGTTGTGTTTCCCTTTCTACTTTTAATGTGTTTTCTTTGTATTTAATTTTTGACAGTTTGATTAATATGTGTCTTGGCGTATTTCTCCTTGGATTTATCCTGTATTGTACTCTCTGTGCTTCCTGGACTTGATTAACTATTTCCTTTCCCATATTAGGGAAATTTTCAACTATAATCTCTTCAAAAATTTTCTCAGTCCCTTTCTGTTTCTCTTCTTCTTCTGGAATCCCTATGATTCGAATGTTGGTGCATTTAATGTTGTCCCAGAGGTCGCTGAGACTGTCCTCAGTTCTTTTCATTCTTTTCTCTTTATTCTGCTCTGCAGTAGTTATTCCCACTATTTTATCTTCCATGTCACTGATCCGTTCTTCTGCCTCAGTTATTCTGCTATTGATCCCATCTAGAGTATTTTTAATTTCATTTATTGTGTTGTTCATCATTGTTTGTTTCATCTTTAGTTCTTCTAGGTACTTGTTAAGTGTTTCTTGCATTTTGTCTATTCTATTTCCAAGATTTTAGATCATCTTTACTATCATTATTCTGAATTCTTTTTCAAGTAGACTGCCTATTTCCTCTTCATTTGTTAGGTCTGGTGGGTTTTTATCTTGCTCCTTCATCTGCTGTGTGTTTTTCTGTCTTCTCAGTTTGCTTATCTTACTGTGTTTGGGGTCTCCTTTTTGCAGGCTGCAGGTTCGTAGTTCTTGTTGTTTTTGGTGTCTGTCCCCAGTGGCTAAGGTTGGTTTAGTGTGTTGTGAAGGCTTCCTGGTGGAGGAGAATAGTGCCTGTGTTTTGGTGGGAGAGGCTGGATCTTGTCTTTCTGGTGGGCAGGCCCACGTCTGGTGGTGTGTTTTGGGGTGTCTGTGGACTTATTATGATTTTAGGCCACCTCTATGCTAATGGGTGGGGTTGTGTTCCTGTCTTGCTAGTTGTTTGGCATAGGGTGTCTAGCACTGTAGCTTTCTGGTCGTTGAGTGAATCTGGGTGCTGGTGTTGGGATGGATATCTCTGGGAGATTTTCGCCGTTTGATATTATGTGGAGCTGGGAAGTCTCTTGTGGACAGTGTCCTGAAGTTGGCTCTCCCACCTCAGAGGCACAGCACTGACTCCTGGCTGCAGCACCAAGAGCTTCTCATCCACATGGCTCAGAATAAAAGGGAGAAAATGTAGAAAGAATGAATTAGTAGAAGTAGAAAGAAAGAAAGAAAGGAGGGAAGGGAGGAGGGAGGAAGGAAGGAAGGAAGGAGGGAAGGAAGGAAAAAAGAAAGGAAGAAGAAGATAAAGTAAGATAAAATTAATAAAGTTATAATTAAAAATAATTATTAAGAAAAAAATATTTAAAAAAACGGACGGATAGAACCCTAGGACAAATGGTGGAAGCAAAGCTATACAGAGAAAATCTCACACAGAAGCATACACATACACACTCACAAAAAGAGGAAAAGGGGAAAAATCATAAATCTTGCTCTCAAAGTCCACCTCCTCAATTTGGGATGATTGGTTGTCTATTCTTGTATTCCACAGATGCAGAGTACATCAAGTTGATTGTGGAGATTTAATCCGCTGCTTCTGAGGCTGCTGGGAGAGATATCCCTTTGTCTTCTTTGTTCGCACATCTCCCGGGGTTCAGCTTTGGATTTGGCCCCGCCTCTGCGTGTAGGTCGCCGGAGGGCATCTGTTCTTTGCTCAGACAGGATGGGGTTAAAGGAGCAGCTGCTTCGGGAGCTCTGGCTCACTCTGGTCGGGGTGGGGGGCGGCAAAGAGTGTGGGGTGGGCCTGCAGCGGCAGTGGCCGGCGTGACACTGAACCAGCGTGAGGCGCACCGTGCGTTCTCCCGGGGAAGTTGTCCCTGGATCCTAGGACACTGGCAGTGGCGGGCTGCACAGCCTCCCCAGAAGAAGGGTGTAGATAGTGACCTGTGTTCGTACACAGGCGTCTTGGTGGCGGCGGCAGCAGCCTTGGCGTCTCATGCACTTCTCTGGGGTCCGCGTTTTTAGCCACGGCTCTCACCTGTCTCTGGAGCTCCTTTAAGCAGCACTCTTAATCCCCTCTCCTCGCTCACCAGGAAACAAAGAGGGAAGAAAATGTCTCTTGCCTCTTCGGCAGGTCCAGACTTTTCCCCGGACTCCATCCCGGCTAGCCGTGGTGCACTAACCCCTTCAGGCTGTGTTCAGCCGCCAACCCCAGTCCTTTCCCGGAAGCCCGAGCCTCAGCTCGCAGCCCCGCCCGCCCCAGCGGGTGAGCAGACAAGCCTCTTGGGCTGGTGAGTGCTGTTCGGCACCGATCCTCTGTGCGGGAATCTCTCCGCTTTGCCCTCCGCACCCTTCTGGCTGCGTACTCCTCCACGGCTCTGAAGCTTCCCCTCCGCCACCCGCAGTCTCTGCCCGCGAAGGGGCTTCTAGTGTGTGGAAACCTTTCCTCCTTCACAGCTCCCTCCCACTGGTGCAGGTCCCGTCCCTATCCTTTTGTCTCTGTTTATTCTTTTTTCTTTTGCCCTACCCCGCTACGTGAGGAGTTTCTTGCCTTTTGCGAGGTCTGAAGTCTTCTGCCAGCGTTCAGTAGGTGTTCTGTAGGAGTTGTTCCACGTGTAGATGTATTTCTGGTATCTGTGGGGAGGAAGGTGATCTCTGCGTCTTACTCTTCTGCCATCTTCCTCTCGTCCCAATCGATCATATGCCTTTTATCCTTCATTTTGTTAATGTTGTGTGTGGATGGGTTCTTAAGGATGGTGTATTCTGATTGCCTACTGAAGTGCTTTGAGTAGGGATATCATTGTCTTTTATTTGAATCACAGCCTATTATCCTATCTTTCATCATGCTATTAGAAGTTTCTGAGGGTGTTTTGAATTAAAACAATACTGACTTTTTTTGAATGTATTCTTTTTTTACTTTCATTTATCTTTTCCTTTTTAAATTCTAGAATAATTGACTTCTGAAAGGAAAAATGTCATGGAGTATTGAGGGATGAAATTTTGATTATCGAATGATTTAGGTGGCATAATGCACATAAGAAATATTACTATATTAAAAATCTCTGGAGAGCCTTGTCAGCTCTTCCAGTCTTTATTCAAAACAAGGAATAGAAAGGTCTTAAATGATCAAACTGAATCCTCAGGGTGAATCACATCAATAAGAATATTTTTCTGTGTTGGAAGAAGAAGATGTCACAGGCAAGAAAAAAATCTAGGTTGAAATAATACTGGAATGTAGAGATTAGGTGAAAAAGAGGCAAAATATTCTAATTTGTTTCATGCCATAAAATACTCTTCCATGATCAGAGGTCAGTCTGGCTCAGAGAGTAAATCTTATCTTGATGGTGAAATTCTAGTTATTGCCAAGTTACCCTACTAGCTCATAAGATGGTGCTAATTTAATGAGATAAATATTGATTTCCCATCATTACATTAACTTCACTCAACTGTATGATTGCAGAATTTGTCCTGACCTCAGGCCAACTGTTTGAAAACATTATAGTTTCTAGTGACCCAGGCAAGATTATGGGTTGAAAACAACCCAAGGAACTTTCCTAATAGGTCATGTTAACTAGAGTATTCACATCTGTTTGAGTTTCTGTTTCCTTATGTATGAGAAATATTTATTGGTTATTCTCTCCCACCCTCCCCCACTCTTTTGACAAAATCCTTCACTCTCCCACCTCACTTTCCCCTTCCCTATACAGTACAGACTTGTATTCCAAACACTGACTATGACAAAACTTTTTAATCAGCAGGGATCTTTCAGGTTAGAAGTAGTAAAAATGACCTTTAGAAGTATAAATCTACATTATTAGAAGATGACAATTAATATTAGGAAGATGACAATTATTAGAAAATATTAGAAGATGACAATTAAACAAACCACTTAGGATTCTCTTGGCTATAAGTAAGAGAAAGCTCCAATTCATTTAATGAGAAAATTTACTATCTCAAAAAACAGGAAGGCTAGACATAGCAAAGTCTCCACAGTCGATGGAGTCACTAGTTCAAAGAAAAATATCAATTGTTCTGTCTCTCCAATCTTCTGGGCAAAGCATTAACTTTCTTCTAATGTTGTGCATCCTCATGGTTACAAAATGATGCCCAGAAGCAAATGGTTCAACATGCTTTCTTATTCCCATTCAATAGAAGCAAGAGAGAAGTGGTCCAAGCCTGGGGGAGAGTCTGGTTCATCTTAGGCAGGGGCCCACCCTTAGACCAATAAGAGTGGCTGGGTGAGATGCCTACTTCAACTGGTTGAATCAAAGGAATCAGGCTCCCTTCTGGAAGTGGGAGTGAGGAAGGTAGGAAAACAAAGTCAAATATCTGTTAGGAAGAACAAAGAAAAATTGGATATTAGATTGGCAGAAAACTATAACATAGGGCATTTGCTGGCAAAATACACAGTTATTCTAGTAATAAAAACACCTTAATTAAATTTTATTCACACCAATGGAAAGAACAGATCCATTCATTCACAAAATTCTTTATTGAACTCCTGGGTGCCACACATTGTCCTATGGGTTCAGTACACATAAGTATATAAGGCAGTCCTCACTCTAAAGGAATTCATTCTGTGTCTGTTTTCCCAATTGAACATGGGTTCCTGTTTGCTTACCACTTGAGAAAACTGTTGTATTTTTCTAGGCAAGAAGGAATGAATGTCTAATGTGTAGTAGGTGTGATGAAACATGTTTGAAAAATATTCAGGAAGAAAAATCCACATCATTCGATGCCTGAAAAGATATGAAGGTAAAGGTAAATATGATCCCCATGTTTCTGTCTTGCTCAATGGTGATGCTGTAAACTGGGATAAAAATTATAGAATAATGGGTCCGATAGTGTGGAAAGAATCAGGGTCAGAATTTTTTCCCCAATTCCCCTACAGACCTTATTATTGTAATTCTCCTTTGCATGCTTATATATTTGATTAACATGAAAAATAAAAACAAATGCTTAAATGCTTTATACTACTACAAAAGTGCCCCAGTCCTCACACCTTGTATGATTTATAAAATGATTCTTGATTACACATAGGATATATAGATAATCCAAATGTTGTGGGCAGGAGGAGGTTAAAGGATTATTAATGTTAAAAGGATTTCTTCTGGGACAGTGATATTTGCTGTAAGTGAGGAAAGATACCTCCTTGTTCATTGCCTTGTATGTGTGAAAGGAAGAAGCTATGGAGATGGAGAAATTGGACACATCACAGAGACAGGTTGACTTCTTTCTTGGGGCCCTTTTGTGAGGGGTGTTGGATATTTACCTGTTCTCTTTCAGTCCCCCAATTATCCTTTGATACTTTTTTGTAATCTGTTGTGGGAATCTGCAAAATGTAGTTCTCATATCCTTTACCAGTGGTTTTCTATTTAGTTTCACCAAGAGGAGATATTGGTAGGTGATTAGTAGATGGGAGATGAGGAGAAACTATAATTCTTTCTTGCTCTTTTTCTCTTCCTTCTACCTCTGTCTTTTTAAATTCTTGTTCTGGAGGAATCTCCTCCAAGTTCCCGTTATGAAGCAGTAGCCTCTTTTGACTCTTTAGGTTCTCCCAGCCCTAGGGGTGGTGCCTATTTCCTGTGGCACCTAATTACTGGGTTACCTCATATTCTTCTATTTGATGCTTCCAGCTCTACAGCTGGATAGGGAGTGTTCAGAAAATGGAGAATAACTAACATACAGGCTTACGTAATCATTATTCCAACAACCTACTGAGGGATGATTGTACATGCTTATTGTAAAAGGCTGAAATATCAACTCTAATTGTTTAGTTAAAGCTACCCACAATTTATTAACTATATAATTCTACTATTCTCAAATAATTTCTTCATTCTGAATTCCTAGTTTAAGGGCTCATATAGACTATCTGGTCTGGAATAGCAACACCTAAACTTTAGCAGACCCCAAGCTACTCAGATAACATGCTGAGGTCTGTGAATGCTGTACTAACAGGAACTCATGTTATGAAATTACTTTCCAATAAGACTCTTCTACAAGAATTGTTTTCAAAAAAAAATACAATTAATATCAGAAAAGCCAATGCCAAGATTTCACTTGTAATCATCTGCACCATTGTCATGATTACAGGTTGTGCTGCTGTCCTTCCTCTTCTCCTTTTCTGAACTTTTTTCCCAACTCATGGCTGCAGGCTGATTCTCCGTCTTCAGTGTCCAGGTCTTCCTGTCCAAAGTCTCTTAAGGAATCAGTTCTCTGCGGTTTGTTTCTCTAAAGGATTATCTGGATTTTTATCAAAAATAAAACAATTTTGAAAACAAATTATGTCAGTAAATTACATTTAAGTAATATTCTTTAATTTTCAAAGGACATTTTAATATCTTATAATACACATCCCTGGGAAGCAGTGTGAAGCATTTAGCAATAGGCATCACTGAAGACTTTGGGGCAGGGGATGGCATGATCAGACCTGGAAGAGGCATCTGCCTGCAGGAAGATGCTGGAGTAGAGACATCAATGAGGACTCTCGTACCACAGTCCAGGTGAGTTGAAAACAGGGCCTGAACTAGAGTGGTGGGAGTGGGAATTGGAAGGAGAAAAACAATGGCAGAAGCACTGTGGTGGTTGAAAATTTAGGACCTGGTGATGGATATGGTAAGGGGGAAAAGGGTAGAATTTAAAGGCACTTATAGGAGTTCTGATCATTGGTGACTGGAAAAAAGCACTAAATTAGGAAGAGGAGCTGGCTGAGGGAAGGATGATGAAGGATTGGATTTTAAACATAATTGAGTTTGAGATGCTTGGCAAGATGCTCAGGTTTGAATGTCTGGTGGACAGTTATAAATGAGCTGTCAAAGATTAGGGGAATATTTGAAGCTTGAGATGTAGATTTGAGGTTTATCTGCCTCAAAGCAATTGTTTAAGTTCTGGGAAAGAATGAGGCAGTTAAATACAGGTCTGTTACAGGGCACAGCGGAGTCATTTCTAGGGAGAGTGGTCTGAAGGAAGTACTTGTGAAGGCTTTATCTGAACAGCATAAAATTAAAATCATATTGTCTGCTGGTTTCACTGTTGACATTAAAATGGAAAAGATTATTTGTTCTCTTAGGTCTGCAATGGTTTCAATAATAATAATAACACCTGGGTAATTACTAGAACTCTGCATACTTAATTTTGTACCAAATAAAATTTGTACCATACAAAGTTAATATTTTTACATCATGACATTAAAAGTAGTAATTATATGGCTCATGATATTTTTAGAAATTCTAAACATACTTCATTTATGAATGTACAAGAAAAATTCAACCTATGTCATGAATTTAGACTCTATAAAAACTTAGATGGGTCCTCTCCAAAAAACCTAGTTACTCTGAAGAAAAAAGATATCAAGATAGCATTTCTGTCTTATCACTTAGCCAAGCACAGAGCCAAGTAAACGTATGTGGCTATGATCATGTGCAAAGCAACATTTGAGGAGCGGTAGAAAGAAGTAGAGTGTAAATGACCCTCCCCTCATCCCTACCCCATGCCTGAAATGCTACTGTTTACTTAACACATGACTCCCTTTTCAGCATTTTCTCAACCCTGGCACTATTGACATTTTGGGCTGAGTAGTTCTTTTGGGAGCCTAGCTGTGCATTGTAGGATTTTAGCAACATTCCTGGGCTCTACAATCTGCATGCCAGTAGTACCCTCTCCCCCAGTTGTTTTCAAAATTGTCTCCAGACATTACCAAATGTCCAGTTGGGGGCAAAATTAACCTGGGCTGAGAACCCAGGTTTCCTCACTTCCTTGAAGGTAAATGGCATTATGAGCTGTCATAAGTCTCTTTGTGCAGGAAGGACCAAAAAGAACAGAATTGGCTTAGGTTATGGGAAGATTGAACAAATGACACTGATGCCTCAGGGAGACTTCACAGAGCCATCTTACAGAGAAGGTAAAAGGAGAAAGGGTCAGGATGGCTGCGGTTGACAGGAGAACTTCCCAGGATGGCTGTTGGATGACAAGAGAACAACTGCATTGTTTGCCAAGGATGTGTGCTGTATTGGGACATTAATGTGATGTGGCTCACTGCTAGCTGGTTCACCCTGTGTTATACTTATAGACAATGTTGCATTGTGTATGGTGGATGTTATGAGCTACCTTCATATAACCTTAGCTTTCCGTGTGTAGACTGGTGGGAATTTCTTGGCTCATTTGGGTGGCATTTTTTAATTGAAGCACAAATAGTGGTATACTGCAGAGATTGGGATTACACCAGTAAGAACTGGACTGTCTGGTTTTCAAATCTCAGCCCTGCCACTTAACAATTATGCCATACTTGTGCTTAATTTCCATGTCTGTGAAATGGAGGAACTAATTGTACCTACTTCTCAGTACTGCTTGGGCTACCATAACAGAATACCACAGGCTGAGTGACTTGAATAGCAGTGTGATAATGTGATTTATAATATGAAATATATATTTGGTCTCTGTCCCATTTCTGGCACAGAGCTCCTAAAACACTTGGAATTTTCTGTGATGAGAGCAATAATAGGTGTCTTTTGTTAAGTTAATGAGGTGGTTTTTGGGAAACACATAAGGATGAGGGCTGGTTGCCAGGAAAGCCAACCACTGATTAGAGGACTGGAATTTTCAACTTCTCTCCAGGAAGGGGAGATGGGCTGGAGGTTGAATCAATTGCCAACAGCTGATGATTTAATCAATCAAGTGTGTGTAATGAAGGCTTCATAAACACCCAACATACAGGGTTCAGAGAGCTTCCAGGTTGGTGAACATGAGGAGATTCAGGGAGAGTGGTGCACCTGGAGGGGGCAGGGAATCTCCTTGCTCTTTCTCCATACTTTGCCCAGTACATGTGTCCTACCTGGTGGTTCCCAAGTTATATCCTTTTATAATAAACTGATAATCCAGTAAGTAAATTGTTCTGAGTTCTGTGAACTGCTCTAGCAAAGTAATCAATCCCAAAGAAGGGGTCTCTGATCTATAGCCAGTTGGCCAAAAGCATGGGAAACAACCTGGATTCGTGATTGGCATCTGAAGGGGGGGAGAACAGTCTTGTAGGACTGAGACCTTAAACTGTGGGATATGACTCTATTTCCAGGTAGTGTCAGAAATGAGTTGACTTGTAGGACACTCAGCTGGTGTAGAAGAATAGCTTGGTGTGGGGAAAAGTAACCCACACATTGGAATTGATGTGAGAATGTTGGTTGGAACCAGAATTGGAAACAAAAAATTTCCCACAGTTCTAGAGGCTGGAAGTTTCAGATCAAGGTCCATCTGGCAGAGTTGGTTTCTGGTGAGATCTCTTTTCCTGGCTTACAGGCAGCCACCTTCTCACTATGTCCTCATGTGGTCTTTCCTTGGTGCATGCACATGAAGAGTGTGCCCTCTGGTGTCCCTTCCTATAAGGCCACTAGTCCTATTGGATCAGGGTTCTACCATTACAAACTCCTTTAACCTTAATTACTTTGTTAGAGGCCTCATATCCAAGCCAGATGAGTCAGGAGCTGAATGGCTTCTCTTAAACATTCTCAGGCGCAATTCCGAGAATCTTGACTCTGATAAGGGGAGGGATGTATCTTCTGGGAGAAGGAAATAAATGTTAGGGTAGGAAAGGGGAGAGCTTTGAGGATTAATTTACCTTAGTTGATACTCTCTTAATACATCAGATAAATCTTTTTGATAAGAAACAAATGCATTCTGTTTTCTTCTATGACATTCATGTTTTCTCCAGGAACAAACAAGCTTGGAAGAGTTCTGTTATTTGAAGTACAGAAAACCAGATGGGTGTCACAAAAATCTCTTGAACAAGTAGATATCCTTGGTTGCAAACTTTTTCTATCCAATTCAGGACACAAGGTGGTATGATTTAATGACTAAAGAAAACCCACTCAAAAATGTCCCTGGGGCTTAGCATAGGATTGGAAATAATTCCATCAGTAACTTATCTTTTTGTTCCTGTCACAAGAGCCTGAAAATTCTCCTGGGTCCAGCTTTAAGTCCCTAAAATCTTTGTGCAAATTGAAATTTCCTCCCTGATTGAGTCATTGGAGCTGCTCAAAACCTGTGGCCCTCTGAAGATGAAGTTGGGAAAGGACAGAGGGGATGTATCTGCAGGAGGCTAGGTTTGCCAGCTTCACAATTTACTTAGGGAAGTTGGCCAGTTTTGCTTCTCTTTTCCCCCTAAAGAAGAGCAACGATTTAAGGCACTTGAATTTTTAGAGTGGCTTTGGATGCAAACTCTCAAGATTCTGACCAAGGCCAGTGTTTGTGCCCAATTACAAATTCATGGGAAGGCTCTCCCCAATGCTCTGGGGGTATTTTTGAAGAATTTAAGGAGCAGGTCCTCTCCAGAACTGAGGGTTACCACATGGCTCTCAGTTTTCCTACCTTGGCAACCAACAAGATTCTCCAGGTCACTTCAAATTATACTAGGGACAGAGAAATCTTATCGAATAAGCTTGTCCAAGGGTCATCTAATTCCCCTGAGAAACGTAACCGTGTTTGACTAATTGTTTAAAGTTAATTATGGTCCAGACAGTTTACAACTCTGTCACTTTAGGTAGACATATTTTAGGTTGATTCAGATTTTGGGGCACCCTAATCAGCACAGAGGTCACCCAGCATAATATCATTGAGGTTCTCTCATCTTTGGGGCCATGAAGCTAGAGAAGCATTTAGTGATCCTCAAGTGGATTGAAAGAGCTAATGTTCTTTCAAGTGTCCACCTGCCCCCCACAAAGGAAGACTCCAGGAAGAAGTTGTTTAAATGAGAACCACACCAGCATCCTAATGTTGGGGCTGGGGCCAAGGCTGATGACTGCTGGAAATGCCACACTATATCAACCACGTCAACTTACACCTCCCCCCATCAAATGACAAACAACAACAAAACCTTCGAGATGGACATACCATTATGTCCCATTTTATAGATGACAAAACTGACACAAAAGTAACTTGTCCAAACCCACACAACCTGCAGTGGGGAGCCAGGATTTGAATCCAGACATTGTGGTGCCAGAGTCTGCCCCTGTGGCCAGAGCTTCCTAAGGCATGGTGCTCGTAGACTATAAGCATCTTCATTGCTCTTCCCCTTTCATACTCTGCTCAGCAAATGTGAAAAGGAAGGGGACAAGTAGTTTGGGGCTCTCTTCTTGGTTCCTGGCAGGAGCCGTTGTCCTCACTTTCGTAGGATCACTCCTGCACAATTCACCACTAACAAGTGAGAGGAAAGCAGGGGGAATTTCTGTGGAGCTCAAAGGAACAAGTTGTCCATGAAGTGGCTCCATCTTGAAGTGGCTTAAACATTTTGGGGGAGAAAGGTAGTTGTCTTATGGAGGAATGATAACTAGAAGACTGTGTTATTGGTACCATAGGTTAGTCTGTCTATTCACAGTGAAGGGTCCTACATTTTCCATCTGTCCTGTGGGGACTCCACTGACTTCCTCTGTATTCTAAGCATCCTGCCATGATGGAGGGCTCTCACAGGTCTCTTATTCCAGCCTCCAGCTTATGCTCCAACTTCAGAACATTTTCAGCTTTTGTCCTTCTAAGTTAAATAATCTATATCAGTGAATATACGTACTTATTTGTATTAATATGGATATATGTTTTATGACATTACTTCTTATTTTTATATATTGATGTATAATATTCAGAGACAGTATTTCTATAAAGTTCATGAACCAGATGTGGAAGGTATTATAATTTCCTAACTGACAGGTGGTAAGGAAAAATATCCTCTAAATATCTCCCATCCTTCTTATAATTCCTCTCAAACTCACTGCCATTTTTATCATTTCAACTGTACAGGGATCTACATTGGAGTCAACATAAAAAAGAAGAAATGAAAATAAGAGGTAAGAAAGAGTGTATTGTGTATTCACCAGAATGACTACGTTGGAATCCCAGTTCTGGGAAACTCCCTGGTGGTGCAGTGGTTAAGATTCTGCACTCTCAATACAGGCAGCCTGGGTTCGATCTCTGGTCAGGGAACTAGGTCCCACATGCATGTCACAACTAAGAGTTCACATGCCACAACTAAGGAGCCGCCTGCTGCAACTAAGAACCAGTGCAACCAAATAAATAAATATTAAAAAAAAAAAAGAATCCCAGTTCTACACTTAGTTTGTGAACTGGGCAAGCTACTTAACTTATTGGTGTCTCAGTTTCCTCATTGTAACATGTGAAGATATTAATGGTACTTCTTAGCCTAAAAACTTCTTTTTGTTTTTGTTTTTTTTCAGACAAGGGATCCTTCTGGAAATCTTTATAGAGTTTCTGTGAGGGTTAGCTAAGTTAATAGATGTGAAGCAGTTAGAATGGTGCCTAGAGCATATTATTATTACTTGAATAGAGGATGAAGAATACTACTACATGATGCAGATATAGTTATATACCTAGAACAGCTATAATTCACTAAAAAAAGTAATAAGTGAGATTAGTAAAACAATCAAATCCAAATTAAATCTCACAAATTAAACATTTATAGGAAAAAAATTGTTTTTATAATTCAGCAGTGTTATGGATGGAATTGTGTTCCTCCCATATTCTTATGTTGAAGTGCTAACCTCCAGTACCTAAAAATGTGGAGGTGGCTTTGGGACTGGGTAATGGATAGAGGCAAGAAGAGTTTTGAGGTGTATGTTTAAAAAAGACTGGGTTGCTTTGAAGAGACACTTGGTAGAAATATGGGCATGAAAAGTGCTTTTGGTGATATCTCTGACACTGGAAGGAAGATGAGTCTTTTTATAAAGTGGCAAAAAACTTGACTAAATTCTGTTCTATAGTTTGGTGGAAGTGTTGACAGAAAAAAAGAATACACAACCTATATTTGTAGTGAGGTGGATGGACCTCGAGTCTATCATACAGAGTGAAGTAAGTCAGAAAGAGAAAAACAAATATGGAATCTAAAAAAAAAAAAGGTTCTGAAGAACCTAGGGGAAGGACAGGAATAAAGATGCAGATGTAGAGAATGGACTTGAGGACACGGGGAGGAGGAAGGGTAAGCTGGGATGAAGTGAGAGAGTGGCATGGACATATATACACTACCAAATATAAAACAGATAGCTAGTGGGAAGCAGCCGCATCGTAAAGGGAGATCAGCTCCTGGATTTGTGACCACCTAGAGGGGTGGGATAGGGAGGGTGGGAGAGGGGTGGGATAGGGAGGGTGGGAGGGAGGGAGATGCAAGAAGGAAGAGATATTGGAACATATGTATATGTATAATTGATTCACTTTGTTATAAAGCAGAAACTAACACACCATTGTAAAGCAATTATACTCCAATAAAGGTGTTTTAAAAAAAGAATACACAACCTAAATGTTGAGAGTTATGTTTTATTTGGTGGACAAAACTGAGGACTTAAGCCTGGGACACAGCCTCTCAGATAGCTGCAAGGGACTGATCCAAAGACATAAAAAGGAGGCAGGATATACAGGTAGTTGGAACATCAAAAGATTACTGTTTTTTTTTTTAACATCTTTATTAGAGTATAATTGCTTTACAATTGTGTGTTAGTTTCTCCTGTATAACAAAGTGAATCTGCTATATGTATACATATATCCCCATATCTCTTCCCTCTTGCATCTCCCTCCTTCCCACCCTCCCTATCCCACCCCTCTAGGTGGTCACAAAGCACCGAGCTGATCTCCCTGTGCTATGCAGCTGCTTCCCACTAGCTATCTATTTTACCTTTGGTAGTGTATATATATCCATGTCACTCTCTCGTTTTATAACAGCTTAGCCTTCCACCTCCCCATTTCCTCAAGTCCATTCACTACTAGGTCTGTGTCTTTATTCCTGTCTTACCCCTAGGTTCTTCATGACATACTTTTTCTTAAATTCCATATATATGTGTTAGCATACGGTATTTGTCTTTCTCTTTCTGACTTACTTCACTCTGTATGACAGACTGTCGGTCCATCCACCTCATTACAAATAGCTCCATTTCGTTTCTTTTTATGGCTGAGTAATATTCCATTGTATATATGTGCCACATCTTCTTTATCCATTCATCCAGTGATGGACACTTAGGTTGTTTCCATCTCTGGGCTATTATAAATAGAGCTGCAATGAACATTTTGGTACATGACTGTTTCTGAATTATGGTTTTCTCAGAGTATATGCCCAGTAATGGGATTGCTGGGTCATATGGTAGTTCTATATGTACTTTTTTAAGGAACCTCCATACTGTTCTCCATAGTGGCTGTACCAAGTCACATTCCCACCAGCAGTGCAAGAGTGTTCCCTTTTCTCCACACCCTCTCCAGCAGTTTTTGTTTCTAGATATTTTGATGATGGCCATTCTGACTGGTGTGAGATGATATCTCATGGTAGTTTTGATTTGCATTTCTCTAATGATTAATGATGTAGAGCATTCTTTCATGTGTTTGTTGGTAGTCTATACATCTTCTTTGGAGAAATGTTTTTTTAAGTCTTTGGCCCATTTTTGGATTGGGTTGTTTGTTTTTTTGTTATTGAGCTGTATAAGCTGCTTGTAAATCCTGGAGATTAATCCTTTGTCAGTTGCTTCATTTGAAAATATTTTCTCCCATTCTGAGGGTTGTCTTTTGGTCTTGTTTATGGTTTCCTTTGCTGTGCAAAAGCTTTGAAGTTTCATTAGGTCCCATTTGTTTATTTTTGTTTTTATTTCCATTTCTCTAGGAGGTGGGTCAAAAAGGATCTTGCTGTGATTTCTGTCATAGAGTGTTCTGCCTATGTTTTCCTCTAAGAGTTTGATAGTTTCTCGCCTTATATTTAGGTCTTTAATCCATTTTGAGCTTATTTTTGTGTATGGTGTTAGGGAGTGACCTAACCTCATACTTTTGCATGTACCTGTCCAGTTTTCTCAGCACCACTTATTGAAGAGGCTGTCCTTTCTCCACTGTACATTCCTGCCTCCTTTATCAAAGATAAGGTGACCATATGTGCATGGGTTTATCTCTTGGCTTTCTATCCTGTCCAATTGATCTATCTTTCTGTTTTTGTGCCAGTACCATACTGTCTTGTTTACTGTAGCTTTGTAGTATAGTCTGAAGTCACGAAGCCTGATTCCTCCAGCTCCACTTTTCGTTCTCAAGATTGCTTGGGTATTCGGAGTCTTTTGTGTTTCCATACAAAATGTGAAATTTGCTGTTCTATTTCTGTGAAAAATGCCAGTGGTAGTTTGATAGGGATTGCATTGAATCTGTAGATTGCTTTGAGTAGTAGAGTTATTCTCACAGTGTTGATTCTTCCAATCCAAGAATATGGTATATCACTCCAACTGTTTGTATCACCTTTAATTTCTTTCATCAGTGTCTTATAATTTTCTGCATACAGGTCTTTTGTCTACTTAGGTAGGTTTATTCCTAGATATTTTATTGTTTTTGTTGCAATGGTAAATGGGAGTATTTTCTTGATTTCACTTTCAGATTTTTCATCATTAGTGTATCGGGATGCCAAAGATTTCTGTGCATTAATTTTGTATCCTGCTACTTTACCAAATTCATTGATTAGCTCTAGCAATTTTCTGGCAGCATCTTTAGGATTCTCTATGTAGAGTGTCATGTCATCTGCAAACACTGACAGCTTTACTTCTTTTCCAATTTGGATTCCTTTTATTTCCTTTTCTTCTCTGATTGCTGTGGCTAAAGCTTCCAATACTATGTTGAATAAGAGTGGTGAGAGTGGGCCACCTTGTCTTGTTCCTGATCTTAGTGGAAATGCTTTCAGTTTTTCATCATTGAAAACGACGTTAGCTGTGGGTTTGTCATATATGACCTTTATTATGTCGAGGAAAGTTCCCTCTATGCCTACTTTCTGCAGGGTTTTTATCATAAATGGTTGTTGAATTTTGTCAAAAGATTTCTCTGAATCTATTGAGATGATCATATGGTTTTTCTCCTTCAATTTGTTAATATGGTGTATCACGTTGATTGATTTGTGCATAGTGAAGAATGCTTGCATTCCTGGAATAACCCCACTTGATCATGGTGTGTCATACTTTTAATGTGCTGTTGGTTTCTGTTTGCTAGTATTTTTTGAGGATTTTTGCATCTATGTTCATCAGTGATATTGGCCTGTCGTTTTCTTTCTTTGTGACATCCTTGTCTGGTTTTGGTATCAAGGTGATGGTGGCCTCATAGAATGAGTTTGGGAGTGTTCCTCCCTCTACTATATTTTGGAATGTTTGAGAAGGATAGGTGTTAGCTCTTCTGTAAATGTTTGATAGAATTCGCCTGTGAAGCCGTCTGGTCCTGGGCTTTTGTTTGTTGGAAGATTTTTAATCACAGTTTCAATTTCAGTGCTTGTGATTGGTCTGTTCATATTTTCTATATCTTCCTGCTTCAGTCTTGTCATGTTGTGCATTTCTAAGAATTTGTCCATTTATTACAGGTTGTCCATTTTATTGGCATAAAGTTGCTTGTAGTAATGTCTCATGATCTTTTGAATTTCCACAGTGTTAGTTGTTACTTCTCCTTTTTCATTTCTAATTCTATTTATTTGAGTTTTCTCCCTTTTTTTCTTGATGAGTCTGGCTAATGGTTTATTAATTTTGTTTATCTTCTCAAAGAACCAACTTATAGTTTTACTGATCTTTTCTATCATTTCCTTCATTTCTTTTTCATTTATTTCTCATCTGATCTTTATGATTTCTTTCATTCTGCTAACTTTGGGGTTTTTTTCTTCTTCTTTCTCTACTTGCTTTAGGTGATAGTTTAGGTTGTTTATTTGAGATGTTTCCTGTTTCTTAAGGTAGGATTGTATTGCTATACACTTCCCTCTTAGAGCTGCTTTTGTTGCATCCCATAGGTTTTGGGTCGTCGTGTCTCCATTGTCATTTGTTTCTATGTATTTTTTGATTTCCTCTTGGATTTCTTCAGTGATCACTTTGTTATTAAGTAGTGTTTTGCTTAGCCTCCATGTGTTTGTATTTTTTACAGATCTTTTCCTGTGATTGATATCTAGCCTCATAGCGTTGTGGTCGGAAAAGATACTTGATACAATTTCAATTTTCTTAAATTTACCAAGGCTTGATTTATGACCCAAGATATGATCTATCCTGGAGAATGTTCCATGAGCACTTGAGAAAAATGTGTATTCTGTTGTTTTGGGTTGAATGTCCCATAAATATCAATTAAGTCCATCTTGTTTAATGTATCATTTAAAGCTTGTGTTTCCTTATTTATTTTCATTTTGGATGATCTGTCCATTGGTGAAAGTGGGGTGTTAAAATCCCCGACTATGAATGTGTTACTGTCGATTTCCCCTTTTATGGCTGTTAGTATTTGCCTTATCTATTGAGGTGCTCCTATGTTGGGTGCATAGATATTTTAAATTGTTATATCTTCTACTTGGATTGATCCCTTGATCATTATGTAGTGTCCTTCTTTGTCTCTTGTAATAGTCTTTATTTTAAAGTCTATTTTGTCTGATATGAGAATTGCTACTCCAGCTTTCTTTTGATTTCCATTTGCATGAAATACCTTTTTCCATCCCCTCACTTTCAGTCTGTATGTGTCCCTATGTCTGAAGTAGGTCTCTGGTAGACAGCATATATACACATCTTGTTTTTGTATCCATTCAACAAGTCTGTGATTTTTGGTGGGAGTATTTAATCCATTTACATTTAAGGTAATTATCGATATGTATGTTCCTATTCCCATTTTCTTAATTCTTTTGGGGTTGTTATTGTAGGTATTTTCCTTCTCTTATGTTTCTTGTCTAGAGAAGTTCCTTTAGCATTTGTTGTTAAGCTGGTTTGGTGGTGCTGAAGTCTCTCAGCTTTTGCTTGTCTGTAAAGGTTTTAATTTCTCCATCAAATCTGAATGAGATCTTTGCAGTTAGAGTGACCTTGGTTGTAGGTTTTTCTCCTTCATCACTTTAAATATGTCCTGCCACTCTCTTCTGGCTTACAGAGTTTCTGCTGGAAGATCAGCTGTTTACCATATGGTGATTCGCTTGTGTGTTACTTGTTGTTTTTCCCTTGCTGCTTTTAATGTGTTTTCTTTGTATTTAATTTTTGATAGATTGATTAATATATGTCTTTGCGTGTTTCTCCTTGGCTTTATCCTGTAAGGTTCTCTCTGTGCTTCCTGGAATTGATTAACTCTTCCTTTCCCATATTTGGGAAGTTTTCAACTATAATCTCTTCAAAAATTTTCTCAGTCCCTTTCTATTTGCCTTCTTCTTCTGGAACCCCTATAGTTCGAATGTTGGTACATTTAATGTTGTCCCAGAGGTCTCTGAGACTGTCCTCAGTTCTTTTCATTCTTTTTTCTTTATTCTGCTCTGCAGTAGTTATTTCCACTATTTTATCTTCCAGGTCACTTATCCATTCTTCTGCCTCAGTTATTCTGCTATTAATCCCATCTAGAGTACTTTTAATTTCATTTATTGCATTGTTCATCGTTGCTTGTTTCACCTCTAGTTCTTCTAGGTCCTTGTTAAATGTCTCTTGCATTTTCTCTATTCTTTCCAAGATTTTGGATCATCTTTACTATCATTATTCTGAATTCTTTTTCACGTAAACTGCCTATTTCCTCTTCATTTGTTAGGTCTGATGGGTTTTTACCTTGCTCCTTCATCTGCTGTGTGTTTTTCTGTCTTCTCAGTTTGCTTATTTTACTGTTTTTGGGGTCTCCTTTTTGCAGTCCGCAGGTTCGTAGTTCCTGTTGCTTTTGGTGTCTGTCCCCAGTGGCTAATGTTGGTTCAGTGGGTTGTGTAGGCTTCCTGGTGGAGGGGACTAGTGCCTGTGTTCTGGTGGATGATCCTGGATCTTGTCTTTTTGGTGGGCAGGTCCACGTCTGGTGGTGTGTTTTGGGGTGTCTGTCGACTTATTATGATTTTAGGAAACCTCTCTGTTAATAGGTGGGGTTTTTTTCCTGTCTTGCTAGTTGTTTGGCATATGGTGTCCAGCACTGTAGCTTGCTGGTCGTTGAGTGAATCTGGGTGTTGTTGTTTAGACAAAGAGCTCTGGGAGATTTTTGCCATTTGATATTACATGGAGCTGGGAGATCTCTTGTGGACCAATGTCCTGATGTTGGCTGTCCCACCTCAGAGGCACAGCACTGACTCCTGGCTGGAGCACCAAGAGCCTTTCATCCACATGGTTCAGAATAAAGGGGAGAAAAAATAGAAAGAAAGAAAGAAAGAAAGAAAGAGGGTAAAATAAAATGAAATAAAGTAAGATAAAATAAAATAAAGTTATTAAAATAAAAAATAATTATTAAGAAAAAAAATTTTTTAAGTAAAAAAAAATAAAAGACGGAGAGAACCCTAGGACAAAGGGTGAAAGCAAAACTATACAGACAAAATCTCACACAGAAGCATACACATACACACTCACAAAAAGAGGGAAAGGGGAAAAAATAATATATCTTGCTCCCAAAGTCTACCACCTCAATTTGGGATGATTCGTTGTCTATTCAGGTATTCTGCAGATGCAGTGTTCATCAAGTTGATTGTGGAGATTTAATCTGCTGCTACTGAGGCTGCTGGGAGGGATTTCCCTTTCTCTTCTTTGTTCACACAGCTCCTGTGGTTCAGCTTTGGATTTGGTCCCGGCACTGTGTGTAGGTTGCCTCAGGGCGTCTGTTCTTGGCTCAGAGAGGACGGGGTTAAAGGAGCAGCTGATTTGGCGGCTCTGGCTCACTCAAGCCAGGGGTGGGAGGGTTACGGATGTGGGGTGAGACTGCAGTGGCAGAGGCCGGCGTGACGTTGCACCAGCCTGAGGCACACCATGTGTTCTCCCGGGGAAGTTGTCCATGGATCACAGGCCCTGGCAGTGGCGGGCTGCACAGGCTCCCCGGAAGGGAGGTGTGGATAGTGATCTGTGCTTGCCCACAGGCTTCTGGGTGGTGGCAGCAGCAGCCTTAGCGTCTCATGCCCATCTCTGGGGTCTGCACTGATAGCCATGGCTTGCACCTGTCTCTGGAGCTCATTTAAGCAGCGCTCTTAATTCTCTCTCCTCACGCACCAGGAAACAAAGAGGGTAGAAAAAGTCTCTTACCTCTTCAGCAGGTCCAGACTTTTCCCCGGACTCCCTCCTGGCTAGCTGTGGTGCACTAACCCCTTCAGGCTGTGTTCACGCCCCCAACTCCAGTCCTCTCCCTGCGATCCAACTGAAGTCCGAGCCTCAGTTCCCAGCCCCTGCCCACCCCGGTGGGTGAGCAGTCAAGTCTCTTGGGCTGGTGAGTGCTGGTCGGCACCGATCCTCTGTGCGGGAATCTCTCCGCTTTGCCCTCTGCACCCCTGTGGCTGCACTCTCCTCCATAGCTCCAAAGCTTCCCCCCTCCACCACCTGCAGTCTCCGCCCACAAAGGGGCTTCCTAGTGTGTGGGAACTTTTCCTCCTTCACAGCTCCCTCCCACTGTTGCAGGTCCCGTCCCTATTCTTTTGTCTCTGTTTTTTCTTTTTTCTTTTGCCCTACTCCGGTACGTGGGGAGTTTCTTGCCTTTTGGGAGGTCTGAGGTCTTCTGCCAGCATTCAGTGGGTGTTCTATAGGAGCCGTTCCACGTGTAGATGTATTTCTGCTCTATCTGTGGGGAGGAAGTTGATCTCCGCGTCTTACTCTTCCTCCATTTCCTCAACTCGAGTGCTTAGTTATTGATCAAGTGGTCATTAAGTCATTCAAAATTCATTCTTCCCTCTCTCAGCTAAGATAATTTCACATCTGAGGTGTTTCAATTCACACCCTTTAAGCGCAAACCAGTATGGCTTCCTTCAGTCGTCCCCTTACAAGATATACTTGATGTTTGTGCATAATACATTTATTGATCTAACAATTTTAATATTTAAATAAAATATCTAGGGCATAATTGACTCCATGATTTCTTTGTTGCCCAAACTCTTTCCTTCCCCATCAAGATCTTCTTGGACCTCCTACTAAATTACTACTAAATAACCAGTTAACACTTTGGTAAGAATTGGTTTATAGGTTGTGAATGAAAATTGTTGCCTGCCATATCATCAAACAAAGGGTGCTGCAGCCATCAAGCTATCAGCAACCTCTGCTGCTAACGGTGTACCCTGAGGGAACTCGGGATGGGGAAGAACAGGATACTGGCCTTAGATAGCTAAGGTGTATATCAAAGGAATGGTTTCAAGGAATCCAGACTCTTGCATCGTCCCATACATAGAAAAGTACTAAATTTATAACTTGAGATGTCTGGTTTTCTTTAATTAACAGTAATCCTTTTTAAAAAAATTTTATTGGAGTATAGTTGATTTACAATGTTGTGTTAGTTTCTGGTGTACAGCAGAGTGAACCAGTTATATATATATATATATATATATATATATATATATATATATATATATATATATATATACACATATATCCACTCCTTTTCTTTTAGAATTTTATTTTTTAGATTCTTTTCCCATATAGGCCATTACAGAGTATTGAGTAGGGTTCCCTGTGCTATACAGCAAGGTTTTATTAGTTATCTATTTTATATATAGTTGGGTGTATATGTGAATCCCAATCTCCCAATTTATCCCTCCCCTGCCCCCGGCCTTAACTCCTGGTGACCATAAGTTTGTTTTCTACATCTGTGGCTCTACTTCTGTCTTGTAAATAGGTTCATTGCATTTTTTTTTTTTTAGATTCCTCATATAAGCGATATCATATGATATTTGCCTTTCTGTGTCTGACTTACTTCACTCAGCATGACAGTCACTAGGTCCAACCATGTTGTTGCAAATGGCATTATTTTGTTCTTTTTTATGGCCGAGTAGTATCCCATTGCATCTATACACCACATCTTCTTTATCCACTCCTCTCTTGATAGACATTTAGGTTGCTTCCATGTCCTGGCTATTGTAAATAGTGCTGCAATGAACATTGGGGTGCATGTGTCTTTTTGAATTATGGTTTTCTCTGAGTATATGCCCAGAAGTGGGATTGCTGGGTCATATGGTAGCTCTATATTTAGTTTTCTAAGGAACCTCCATACTGTTCTCCATAGTGGTTGTATCAATTTACATTCCCACTAACAGAACCCAAGAAGGTTCCCTTTTCTCCACACCCTCTCCAGCATTTATTTCTGTAGATTTTTTGATGGTGGCCATTCTGACCAGTGTGAGGTGATACCTCATTGTAGTTTTGATTTGAATTTCTCTGATAAATAGTGATGGATTAAAGATCTAAATGTAAGGCTGGACACTATAAAAATCTTAGAGGAAAACATAGGCAGAACACTCTTTGACATAAATAGCAGCAAGATATTTTTTGATCCACCACCCTAGAGTAATGAAAGTAAAAACAAAAATAAACAAATGGGATCCAATTAAACTTAAAAGCTTTTGCATAGCAAAGGAAGCCATAAACAAAACAAAAAAACCCTCAGAATGGGAGAAAATATTTGCAAATAAAGCAACCAACAAGGGATTAATATCCAAGATATACAAACAGCCCATGTAGCTCAATATCAAAAAAAGAAATAATACAATCAAAAAATGCAAAGAAGGAGGAGGAACCAAGATAGTGGAGTAGAAGGACGTGCTGTCACTCCCTCTTGTGAGAACACTGGAATCACGACTAGCTGCTGGAAATCATCGACATGAGGACACTGGAACTCACCAAAAGGCATACCCCAAATCCAAAGATAAAGGAGAAACCACAATGAGACGATAGGAGGGGCAAAATCACAGTAAAATCAAATCCAATAACTGGTGGGTGGGTGACTCACAGGCTGGTGAACCCTTATACCACAGAAGTCCACCCACTGGAGTGAAGGTTCTGAGCCCCATGTAAGGCTTCCCAACCTGGGGGTCCAGCAACGGGAGGAGGAATTCCTAGAGAATCAGATTTTGAAGCCTAGTGGGAATTGATTGCAGAACTTTGACAGGACCAGGGGAAACAGAAACTCCACTCTTGGAGGGCACACACAAAGTAGTGTGTGCATTGGACCCAGGGGAAGGAGCAGTGACCCCAGGGGATACTGAAGCAGACCTATCTGCTAGTGTTGGAGGGTCTCCTGCAGAGGTGGGGTTTGGTTCTGTTTCACCATGGGGACAAGGACACTGGCAGCAGAAGTTATGGGAAGTACTCCTTGGTGTGAGTGCTCCCAAAGTCTGTCATTAGCCCCAACAAAGAACCCAGGTAGGCTCCAGTGTTGGGTTGCCTCAGGCCAAACAACTATCAGGGAGGGAACCCAGCCCCACACAAAAACAGTCAAGTGGATTAAAGTTTTACTGAGCTCTTCCCATCAGAGCAACACTCAGATCTACCCACCACCAGTCCCTCCCATCAAGCTTCTTAGATAGCCTCATCCACCAGAGGGCAGACAGCAGAAGCAAGAAGAACTACAATCCGGCAGCCTGTGGAACAAAAACCACATTCACAGAAAGATACACAAGATGAAAAGGCAGAGGGCTATATACCAGATGAAGGAACAAGATAAAACACCAGAAAAACAACTAAATGAAGTGGAGATTGGCAACCTTCCAGAAAAAGAATTCAGAATAATCATAGTGAAGATGATCCAGGACCTCGGAAAAAGAATGGAGGCAAAGATCCAGAAGATGCAACAAATGTTTAACAAAGACCTAGAAGAATTAAAGAACAAACAAACAGATGAACAATACAATACCTGAAATGAAAACTACACTAAAAGGAATCAACAGCAGAATAATTGAGGCAGAAGAACGGATAAGTGACCTGGAAGACAGAATGGTGGAATTCACTGCTGTGGAACAGACTAAAGAAAAAAGAATGAAAAGAAATGAAGACAGCCTAAGAGACCTCTGGAACAACATTAAATGCAGCAACGTTTGCATTATGCGGGTCCCAGAAGGAGAAGAGAGAGAGAAAAGACCTGAGAGAATATTTGAAGAGATTATAGTCAAAAACTTCCCTACATGGGAAAGGAAATAGCCACCCAAGTCCAGGAAGTGCTGTGAGTCCCATACAGGATAAATCCAAGGAGAAACAGGCCGAGACACATAGTAATCAAATAGGCAAAAAATAAAAGACAACGAAAAATGATTGAAAGCAGCAAGGGAAAAATGACAAATAACATACAAGGGAACTCCCATAAGGTTAAGAGCTGATTTCTCAGCAGAAACTCTACAAGCCAGAAGGAGTGGCATGATATACTTAAAGTGATGAAATGGAAAAATGTACAACCAAGATTACTCTACCCAGCAAGGATCTCATTCAGATTCGATGGAGAAATCAAAAGCTACAGACAAGCAAAAGCTAAAAGAATTCAGCACCACCAAACCAGCTCTAAAACAAATGCTAAAGGAACTTCCCTAAGTGGGAAACACAAGAGAAGAAAAGAACCTACAAAAACAAACCCAAAACAATTAAGAAAATGGTCATAGGAACACACATATCTATAATTACCTTAAACGTGAATGGATTAAATGCTCCAACCAAAAGACACAGGTTTGCTGAATGGGCACAAAAACAAGACCCATATATGGGCTGTCTACAAGAGACCCACTTCAGACCTAGGGACACATACAGACTGAAATTGAGGGGATGGAAAAAGATATTACATGCAAATGGAAATCAAAAGAAAGCTGGAGTAGCTATGCTCATATCAGATAAAATAGATTTATAATAAAGAATGTTACAAAAGATAAGGAAGGACACTACATAATGATCAAGTGATCAATCCAAGAAGAAGATATAGCAATTATAAATGTATATGCACCCAACATAGGAGCACCTCAATACATAAGGCAACTGCTAACAGCTAGAAAAGAGGAAATCGACAGTTACACAATAATAGCGGGGGACTTTAGCACCTCACTTACACCAATGGACAGATCATCCAAAATGAAAATAAGGAAACAGAAGCTTTAAATGACACAATAGACCAGATAGATTTAATTGATATTTATAAGACATTACATCAAAAAACAGCAGATTACACTTTCTTCTCAAGTGCGCATGGAACATTCTCCAGGATAGATCACATCTTGGGTCACAAATCAAGCCTTGGTAAATTTAAGAAAATTGAAATCATATCAAGCATCTTTTCTGACCACAACGTTATGAGATTAGAAATGAATAACAGGGGAAAAAACGTAAAAAACACAAACACATGGAGGCTAAACAATATGGTACTAAATAACGAAGAAATCACTGAAGAAATCAAAGAGGAAATCAAAAAATACCTAGAGACAAATGACAATGAAAACACGATGATCCAAAACCTATGAGATGCAGCAAAAGCAGTTGTAAGTGGGAAGTTTATAGCTATACAAGCCTACCTCAGGAAACAAGAAAAATCTCAAGTAAACAATCTAATCTTACACCTAAAGGAACTAGAGAAAGAAGAACAAACAAACCCAAAGTTAGCAGAAGGAAAGAAATCATAAAGATCAGAGCAGAAATAAATGAAATAGATTCAAAGAAAACAATAGCAAAGATCATTAAAACTAAAAGCTAGTTCTTTGAGAAGATAAACAAAATTGATAAACCATTAGCCACACTCATCAAGAAAAAGAGGGAGAGGACTCAAATCAATAAAATTAGAAATGAAAAAGGAGAAGTTACAACAGGCACCACAGAAATACAAAGCAACGTAAGAGGCTACTACAAGCAACTCTATGCCAATAAAATGGACAACCTGGTGGAAATGGACAAATTCTTAGAAAGGTATAACCTTCAAAGACTGAACCAGGAAGAAATAAAAAATATGAGCACACCAACCACAAGTAATGAAACTGAAACTGTGATTTTAAATCTTCCAACAAACAAAAGTCCTGGACCAGATGGCTTCACATGTGAATTCTATCAAACATTTAGAGAAGAGCTAACATCCATCCTTCTCAAACTCTTCCAAAAAATTGCAGAGGAAGGAACACTCTGAAACTCATTCTATGAGGCCACCATCACCCTGATACCAAAACCAGACAAAGATACTACAAAAAAGAAAATTACAGACCAATACAACTGAGGAATATAGATGCAAAAATCCTCAATAAAATACTAGCAAACAGAATCCAACAACACATTAAAAGGATCATACACCACAATCAAGTGGGATTTATCCCAGGGATGCAAAGATTCTTCAATATATGCAAAGCAATCAATGTAATACAGCATATTAACAAATTGAAGAAGAAAAACCATACGATCATCTCAATAGATGCAGAAAAAGATTTTGACAAAATTCAACATCCATTTATGATAAAAACTCTCCAGAAAGTGGGCACAGAGGGAACCTACCCCAACGTGATAAAGGCCATATACGACAAACCCATAGCAAACATCATTCTCAATGGAGAAAAACTGAAAGCATTTCCTCTAAGATCAGGAATGAGACAAAGATATCCACTCTTACCAGTATTATTCAACATAGTTTTGGAAGTCCTAGCTACAGCAATCAGGGAAGAAAAAGAAATAAAATGAACACAAGTTGGAAAAGAAGAAGTAAAACTCTCACTGTTTCCAGATGACATGATACTATACACAGAGAATCCTAAAAATGCCACCAGAAAACTACTAGAGCTAATCAATGAATTTGGTAAAGTTGCAGGATAAAAAATTAATGCACAGAAATCTCGTGCATTCCTATACACTAATGATGAAAAATCTGAAAGTGCAATTATGGAAACACTCCCATTTACCATTGCAATGAAAAGAATAAAATACCTAGGAATAAACCTACCTAAGGACACAAAAGACCTGTATGCAGAAAACTATAAGACACTGATGAAAGAAATTAAAGATGATACCAACAGCTGGAGAGATATACCATGTTCTTGGATTGGAAGAATCAATATTGTGAAAATGACTATACTACCCAAAGCAACCTACAGATTCAATGCAATCCCTATCAAATTACCAATGGCATGTTTTATGGAACTAGGACAAATCATCTTAAAATTTGTATAGAGAAACAAAAGACCCCGAATAGCTAAAGCAATCTTGAGGGAAAACAACGGAGCTGGAGGAAACAGACTTCCTGAGTTCAGACTATACTACAAAGCTACAGTAATCAAGACAATATGGTACTGGCCCAAAAACAGAAATATAGATTAATGGAACAAGATAGAAAGCCCAGAGATAACCCATGCACCTGTGGTCAACTAATCTATCACAAAGGAGGCAAAGATATACAATGGAGAAAAGACAGTCTCTTCAATAAGTTGTGCTGGGAAGACTGGACAGCTACATGTAAAGGAATGAAATTAGAACACTCCCTAACACCATACACAAAAATAAACTCAAAATGGGTTAGAGACCTAAATGTAAGACCGGACACTATAATACTCTTAGAAGAAAACATAGGAAGAACACTCTTTGACATAAATCACAGCAAGATATTTTTTGATCCACCTCTAGAGTAATGAAAATAAAAACAAAAATTTAAAAAATGGGACCTAACGAAACTTCGAAGCTTTTGCACAGCACAGGAGACCATAAACAAGACGAAAAGACAGCCCTCAGAATGGGAGAAAATATTTGCAAACGAATCAATCGGACAAAGGATTAATCTCCAAAATATATAAACAACTCATGCAGCTCAACATTAAAATAAACCAACCCAATCAAAAAATGGGCAGAAGACCTAAATAGACATTTCTCCAAAGAAGACATACAGATGGCCAAGAAGCATATGAAAAGTTGCTCAACATATCTAATTATTAGAGAAATGCAAATCAAAACTACAATGAGGTATCACCTCACACCAGTTAGAACGGGCATCATCAGAAAATCTACAAGCAACAAATGCTGGAGAAGGTGTGGAGAAAAGGGAACCCTGTTGCAATGTTGGTGGGAATGTAAATGGATACAGCCACTATGGAGAACAGTATGGAGGTTCCTTAAAATACTAAAAATAGAATTACTATATGACCCAGCAATCCCAGTACTGGGCATATACCCAGAGAAAACCATAATTCAAAAAGACACATGCACCCCAATGTTCATTGCAGCACTATTTACCATAGCCAGGTCATGGAAGCATCCTGAATGCCCATTGACAGATGAATGGGTAAAGAAAATGTTGTTCATATATACAATGAAATATTACTCAGCCATGAAAAGGAATGAAAATGAGTCATTTGTTGAGACGTGGATGGATCTAGAGACTGTCATACAGAGTGAAGTAAGTCAGAAAGAGAAAGACAAATATTGTATATTAACGCATGTATGTGGAACCTAGGAAAATGGTACAGTTTGCAGGGCAGAAGTGGAGACACAGATGTAGAAAACAAACGTATGGACACCAAGGGGGGAAAACTGCGGTGGGGTGGGGATGGTGGTGTGCTGTATTGGGTCATTGGGATTGACATGTATACACTGATGTGTATAAAATTGATGACTAATAAGAACCTGCAGTATAAACAAACAAACAAAAAACAAAACAACTAATACTAAACTCTCTTTTGGTTATTTGTATGGAAATATTTTAATATAATTGTTTCAGATATTACATGAAATTTCTAAAATCTTATATGTTCTGGTATAATGTTATAAGTCATAATTCTAGTTATTACTTTAAAATGTATATCTCAGAAATAATTAAATTTCCTTGTCAATTGCATTATTATGAACTTTCATCAAATCTTTAGCCGTGGTGATTTTTAAGTCTTTCGTCATTTACAGACAATTCTGGGTGTACTCTGATGCTTTTGCAAATATGTTCCTATAAAAGGGTTTCATCTTTAAGGAATTCATGGAAAGGATTCTGACATGCTCAGGTTTCTGGTAACTGACTATACTGCTGAACTGAATGAATAAGCATTTTCAGAACTCTGATGGAAAACTGATGAATTCATAAGAGTGCTAAGATCAAGATGAAAAAAGATCAAGATAAAAAAAAATTAATTACATGGGACTGAGTGAACTGATGAGGATGATTATAATTTTTGTGACTTTCTGCTTGAATAAGAAAAAAAATCCCACAAGGACTCAGAGGCAAAAAATATACAAATCAATTTTCACTGCAAAGTAAAGGAGCTGTTACAGTGGAGGATTACTGGACTGAATGTCAATATTATGACATAGTATGAATGTGTTTCATGTTTGGTAATTGCAATCATTGTTGCTTTTGTTGTGGTCATCCATTAAAAAAAAAGATTAAGGTGGAACATGTATTTTAAAGTGAAATGAAGAAATTTGGAATATGTAAATTATGTTAACTAGGTATATTGGTAGTGCAAAATTTGTGTCTCCTCAGTAAACAGAAAATATTTTCAAGCAAAGTATAAATAAAGTCATATGTTCTTTACCTAATCTATGATTTCAATGATTAAATATCTTTTTTTTAAATGACCATGGTTAATGATTTGATGAAAGTTCATAATAATACAATTGACAAGGAAATTTAGTTATTTCTGAGATATACATTTTAAAGTAATAACAAGAATTATGACTTATAACATTATACCAGAACATATAAGATTTTTAGAAATTTCATGTAATGTCTGAAACATTTATATTAACATATTTCTATACAAATAACCCAAAGAAAGTTTAGTATTAGTTGTTTTTTGGTTTGTTTGCTTTTTGTTACTACTAAAGCAAAAAAAAAAAAAAAATGGAAAGAAGATCTAAATAGACATTTCTCCAAAGAAGACATACAAATGGCCAAAAAGCATATGAAAAGATGCTCAACAGTAATCTTTTGATGTCCCAACTACCTGGTCATTGTTGCAAAGACCCCTGGCTCCTGCCCTACCTATTTGGAGCAGTTCCTCAGGGCTATCTGAGAGGCTGACTCCCAGGCTTGAAGTCCTCAGAGAGTCCACCAAGTAAAACAATTCTCAACTTTTAGGTTGTGCTTTTTTTTTAGTTGACAAGGTAAACCCTTCACAAGTGCATCCATTGTCAGATGTTGCAAACTGACCTAAACTAATTTGGCCAATCACCTATCCCTATCTATCTATGTATCTATCATCTATATAGCATCTATTATTTATATATACATATATATTTTAAAACATTTAAAAATAGCTTATATAGACATATAATTTAAAATTTAAAAATACCTTATATGGTATATAATTTATCACTCATTTTAAGTGTACAATTCAATGATTTTTAGTAAATTAATTACAGAGTTGTACCACGATTTTCACAATCCAATTTTAGTACATTTCCAACTCCCCAAGAGATAGTTTCCATTCCCATTCCCAGCCATATGCAACCACTGATCTATTTTAGGTCTCTATAGATTTAGCTTTTTTAGACATTTCACATAAATGGAATCATACAATATGTGGCTTTGTGTCTAGTTTATTTCACTTAGCATAATGTTTTGAAGTTCATCCATGTGGTAGCAAGGATACTCTCCATTCCTTTTTATTGACAAATAGACTGTTGTGAGAATATGACACATTTTGTTTATCCATTCACTAATTGATGAATGTTTAAATTTTTTCGAGTTTTTGTCTATAATGAATAACTCTGCTATGACCCCATATACAAGTTTTTTGTGGACATAGGTTTTCATTTGGGAGGATGCCTAGGAGTAGAATTGCTAGTTCATATGGTAAATTTATGTTGAACTTTTAAAGAAACTGCCAACCTATTTCCCAAAGCAGCTACACCATTTTACATTCCCACAAATAATGTATGAGGATTCCAGTTTCTCCACAACCTCACTAACACTTATTATTTATTTATTTATTTATAGCCGTTCTATTAGGTACGAAATGGTAGACTTTTGGTAAATATAGGTAGGATCCAATGATTAGAAGAACTTGAACTATATCTGTCTTCTCCCCTAACTGGTGGTATATGAGAATGAAAGCAAGCCTTAGATCAAATTCTGTCAAATTGTAATATTTATTATCAAGAACGAAAACCATCATACAGCTTATTGTTATGAGTTTGAGAAATCTCTAACAAGTACCTTGAATGAGAGGTTCATTTTGAGGAAAATATAGCAAAATTCTTATGTCAGGACCAGGCCTTTTCTATTCAGATCAGAAAGCAGACCCTGTCCTGTGGTCAGAGGGGACACAGGCCATACAGAGCTCCAGGCCTCCAGCCCTCCTCTGAGGGTGAGGCTTCTGGGCCTCCAGTTGCCCATAACTTGTCCACAAAACAATGGTGATGGTATCTGTATGATATTTCTACCTAACAACATACCTGAGCACCACTCATTTTACTCATGATGAAGCATTGCATATTTTTAACATCTATCATGCTAGTTACAAAACACTCGGGTAGATTTTGATAATGATATGTCAAACCTTTGCAAAGCTATCTCTGACAGCTTGTTTATTATTGACTAGGGAACTTTGAATGCTAACTAATTATTTTCATGATGGGCTGGAAAATGTTTAATAGGATTTCAAAAAAAAAACCCACCAAGATTTATAGCAGATTAAAAAGTTCAGCGCTTCCCTGGTGGTGCAGTGGTTGAGAGTCTGCCTGCCGATGCAGGGGACACGGGTTCGTGCCCCAGTCCAGGAAGATCCCACATGCCGCAGAGCAGCTGGGCCCGTGAGCCATGGCCGCTGAGCCTGTGCGTCCGGAGCCTGTGCTCTGCAACGGGAGAGGCCACAATAGTGAGAGGCCCGCATAATGGAAAAAAAAGTTCAAACTCAGGAATTCAACATAATATACAGTCCTTTTCTAGATTTTCTTTCCAGCTCCATCTTCCATCATGATGCTATGCACTAGCCACACTAAAGTAACCATTTTCTGAAGCACCCCATCTTCCTTATTATCTGCATGTCTGAGTACAGTGTTGTTTTTATAGCTTAAGCACATCCAATTGTGCACTAATTTTACAAAAGTGTATTCATCTCTATATCCTTTTATCAAGCAAAGGCTAAACACAAATGTGGATCAACTAAAAGCATTCACAAACTAGTCAGAGATTAACTAAAGCAAGCAAATAAACAATTCATCATGATAGATTCCAAAACAGCCATGCATGCTAGTTATAATCAGAACAAAAAGGGGGGGAACCTTCAAGATGGAAGAGGAGATCACCTTCTCCCTACAGATACATCAAAAATATATCTACATGTGGAACAACTCCTACAGAACACCTACTGAACGCTGGCAGAAGACCTCAGACTTCCAAAAAGGCAAGAAAATCTCCATGTAACTGGGTAGGGCAAAAGAAAAAAATAAGACAAAGGAATTGAGGGGGGTGAACCTGCACCTCTGAGAGGGAGCTGTGAAGGAGGAAAAGTTTCTTCACACTAGGGAGCCCCCTCACTGGCAGAGAAGGGTGGGGGGAGCTTCAGAACCTCAGAGGAGAGTGCAGCAACAGGGATGTGGAAGGCAAAACAGAGAGAATCCTGCAAAGAGGATTGGTGCCAACCAGCACTCCCCAGCCCGTGACGCTAGTCTGCCCACTGGGTTGGATGGGGGCTGGGTGCTGAGGCTCAGGCTTTGGAGGTTAGACCCCAGATAGAGGACTGGGGTTGACTGGGTGAAGACAGCCTGAGGGGGCTAGTGTGCCACAACTGAGGGAGTCGGGGAAGAAGCCTCAGCCTGTCAGAGAGGCAAGGGACCATTGTTGGGGGTGTGGCAGGAGAGGGGCAGGTCCACATAGGAGCTTCTTTCTCCACATGCTCACGGACAGCAGAGACCTACATGAGATCCAGGGGTGAGCATGAGCCACGGCTGCTACCTCGGACCCCAGAGGTGTCTCCTTTACCACTCCTGCTCCTGCCACCGAGGGTCCTGTGAGCAAGTGCAGGTCACTGCCCACACCTTCCCAGGAGCCTGTGCAGCCAGCCACTCCCAAGGGTCCCGCGATCTAGGGCCAACTTCCCCAGCAGCGTGCACGGCACACCCCAGGCTGTTGCAACTTCCAGCTGGCCTTTACCGCTGCAGGCACTCCCTGCACATCCCAATTGTGACTGCCTATTCCCTCCCTCTTCCTGGCCTGAGGGAGCAAGTGAACCTTAAACAGCCGCTGCTTTCAGCCACTCTTGCCTGAGTGAGGACGAGATGCCTGAGGGTGGCCCACATGCAGAGGCATGGCCAAAGCCAAAGCTGGACTCCAGGGGCAGTGCAACCAAACAACAGGAAGGGAAATCTCTCTGTGCAGCTGCAAGAGCAGCTGATTAAGTCCCCGCAATTGGCTTAGTAAACTCTGCATCTGTGGAGTATCTGAGTAGACAATGAGTGTTCCTACAATTGAGGCTGTGGATTTGGGGGGCAACTGTGGACTCTGGGGGCAAGTACACATGGAAGTAAGGCCAGGTCAGAGTCTGAGCTACCCCAAAGTGCCCACAGAAGGTCTAGAGACCTACCCAGAGGTATGAGAGGACTTTCTGGGTAGGCAGGGATTGGGGGTGGCTCACCGTGGAAGCAAGGACACTGACAGCTGAAGGCCCAGGAAAATATTATTATTATTGCTATTATTTTTTTGTTTCATTTTGACATGCTGTTGTTCTTTTTATAAATTATTCTTTTAATTTTTATTTTTTATTTATTTTTTCCTTTCTTCTCTTTTTATGCTTTTATTTTTAATATATTTTTCCATTTCTACTTTATTTTTTGTTATATTGTGTTTTTTCCTTGTTTCTGTTTTTTTCTTTGCTTTTATCTTTTTTAAACTATATTTTCTATTTTTCGACTTTACTTTTTTGTTGTTTTGTGTCTTTTCCTTTTGTTTTCCACTTTCTTCTGTTTTTATTGTGTTTATTTCATTTTTGGGTTGGTTTATTTCTATGGTTGATTACTTCTTTTTTTTTTGCAGTACATGGGCCTGTCACTGCCGCTGCCTCTCCCACCGTGGAGCACAGGCTCCAGAGGCGCAGGCCCAGCAGCCACGGCCCATGGGCCCAGCTGCTCTGCGGCATGCAAGACCCTCCCGGACCAGGGCACGAACCCGCGTCCCCTGCATCGGCAGATGGACTCTCAACCACTGCACTGCCAGGGAAGCCCAGATTACTTCAGTTTTTAAATATTTTATTTTACTTTATTTATTTTTAACATCTTTTTTGGAGTATAATTGCTTTACAATGGTGTGTTAGTTTCTGCTTTATAACAAAGTGAATCTGTTATGCACATACATATGTTCCCATTTCTCTTCCGTCTTGCATCTCCCTCCCTCCCACCCTCCCTATCCCACCCCTCTAGGTGGTCACAAAGCACCGAGCTGATCTCCCTATGCTATGCGACTGCTTCCCACTAACTATCTATTTTATGTTTGGTAGTGTATATATGTCCATGCCACTCTCTCACTTTGTCCCAGCTTACACTTCCCCCTCCCCATGTCCTCAAGTCCATCCTCTAGTAGGTCTCTGTCTTTATTCCCATCTTACCCCTAGGTTCTTCATGACCATTGTTTTCTTTTTTTTTTTAGATTCCCTATATAAGTGTTAGGATATGGTATTAGTTTTTCTCTTTCTTACTTAACTCTGTATGACAGACTCTAGGTCCGTCCACCTCAATATAAATAACTCAATTTCATTTCTTTTTATGGCTAAGTAATATTCCATTGTATATATGTGCCACATCTTCTTTATCCATTCATGTGTTGATGGACACTTAGGTTGCTTCCATGTCCGGGCTATTGTAAATAGAGCTGCAATGAACATTTTGGTACATGACACTTTCTGAATTATAGTTTTCTCAGAGTATATGCCTTGTAGTGGGATTGCTGGGTCGTTTGGTAGTTTTTTTTTTGTTTTTTAAGGAACCTCCACAGTGTTCTCCACAGTGGCTGTATCAACTTACATTCCCACCAACAGTGCAGGAGGGTTCCCTTTGTTCCACACCCTCTCCAGCATTTATTGTTTCTAGATTTTTTCATCATGGCCATTCTGACAGGCATGAGATGATATCCCATTGTAATTTTGATTTGCATTTCTCTAATGATTAAAAATGTTGAGCATTCTTTCATGTGTTTGTTGGCAATATGTATATCTTCTTTGGAGAAATGTCTATTTAGGTCTTCTGCCCATTTGTGGATTGCATTTTTTGTTTTTTTGATATTGAGCTGCATGAACTGTTTGTATATTTTGGAGATTAATCCTTTGTCAGTTGCTTCATTTGAAATATTTTCTCCCTTTCTGAGGGTTGTCTTTTGGTCTTGTTTATGGTCTCCTTTGCTGTGTAAAAGCTTTTAAGTTTCATTAGGTCCCATTTGTTTATTTTTGTTTTTATTTCCATTATTCTAGGAGGTGGGTCAAAAAGGATCTTGCTGATATATATGTCATAGAGTGTTCTGCCTATGTTTTCCTCTAAGAGTTTGATAGTTTCTGGCTTTACATTTAGGTATTTAATCCATTTTGAGCTTACTTTTTTGTATGGTGTTAGGGAGTGATCTAATCTCATACTTTTACATGTACCTGTCCAGTTTTCCCAGAACCACTTATTGAAGAGGCTGTCTATTCTCCACTGTATATTCTTGATTCTTTTATCGAAGATAAGGTGACCGTATGTGCGTGAGTTTATCTCTGGGCTTACTATTCTGTTCCATTGATCTATATTTCTGTTTTTGTGCCAGTACCATACTGTCTTGATTACTGTAGCTTTGTAGTATAGTCTGAAGTTAGGGAGCCTGATTCCACCAGCTCCGTTTTTCGTTCTCAAGATTGCTTTGGCTATTCGGAGGCTTTTCTGTTTCCATACAAATTGTGAAATTTTTTGTTCTAGTTCTGTGAAAAATGCCAGTGGTAGTTTGATAGGGATTGCATTGAATCTGTAGATTGCTTTGGGTAGTAGAGTCATTTTCACAATGTTGATTCTTCCAATCCAAGAACATGGTATATCTCTCCATCTGTTTGTATCATCTTTAATTTCTTTCATCAGTGTCTTATAGTTTTCTGCATACAGGTCTTTTGTCTCCTTAGGTAGGTTTAATCCTAGGTATTTTATTCTTTTGGTTGCAATGGTAAATGGGAGTGTTTTCTTAATTTCACTTTCTGATTTTTCATCATTACTGTATAGGAATGCAAGAGATTTCTGTGCATTAATTTTGCATCCTGCAACTTTACCAAATTCATTGATTAGCTCTAGTAGATTTCTGGTGGCATCTTTAGGATTCTCTGTTTATAATATCATGTCATCTGCAAACAGTGACAGCTTTACTTCTTCTTTTCCGATTTGGATTCCTTTTATTTCTTTTTCTTCTCTTATCGCTGTGGCTAAAACTTCCAAAGCTATGTTGAATAAGAGGGGTGACCTTGTCTTGTTCCTGATCTTAGTGGAAATTGTTTCAGTTTTTCACCATTGAGGACAATTTTGGCTGCGTGTTTGTCATATATGGCCTTTATTATTTTGAGAAAAGTTCTCTCTATTCCTACCTTCTAGAGGGTTTTTATAATAAATGGGTGTTGAATTTCGTCGAAAGCTTTCTCTGCATCTATTGAGATGATCATATGGTTTTTCTCCTTCAATTTATTAGTATGGTGTATCACATTGATTGATTTGCGTATATTGAAGAATCCTTGCATTCCTGGAATAATCCCCACTTGATCATGGTGTATGATCCTTTTAATGTGCTGTTGGATTCTGTTTGCTAGTATTTTGTTGAGGATTTTTGCATCTATGTTCATCAGTGATATCGGCCTGTAGTTTTCTTTCTTTGTGACATCTCTGTCTGGTTTTGGTATCAGGGTGATGGTAGCCTCGTAGAATGAGTTTGGGAATGTTCCCCTCTCAGCTATATTTTGGAAGAGTTTGAGAAGGGTAGGTGTTAGCTCTTCTCTAAATATTGATAGAATTTGCCTGTGAAGCCATCTGGTCCTGGGCTTTTTTTTGTTGGAAGATTTTAAATCACAGTTTCAATTTCAGGGCTTGTTATTGGTCTATTCATATTTTCTTTTTCTTCCTGATTCAGTCTCAGAAGCTCGTGGTTTTCTAAGAATTTGTCCGTTTCTTCCACGTTGCCCATTTTATTGGTATAGAGTTGCTTGTAGTAATCTCTCATGATCCTTTGTATTTCTGCAGTGTCAGTTGTTACTTCTCCTTTTTCATTTCTATTTTTATTAATTTGAGTCTTCTCCCTTTTTTCTTGATGAGTCTGGCTAATGGTTTTTCCATTTTGTTTAGCTTCTCAAAGAACCAGCTTTTAGTTTTATTGAACTTTGCTATTGTTTCCTTCATTTCTTTTTCATATATTTCTGATCTGATCTTTATGATTTCTTTCCTCCTGCTAACTTTGGCGTTTTTTTTGTTCTTCTTCCTCTAATTGCTTTAGGTGTAAGGATAGGTTGTTTATTTGAGATGTTTCTTGTTACTTAAGTTAGTATTGTATTGCTGTAAACTTCACTCTTAGAACTGCTTTTGCTGCATCCCATAGGTTTTGAGTCATCGTGTTTTAATTGTCATTTGTTTCTAGGTAATATTTGGTTTCCTCTTTGATTTCTTGAGTGATCTCTTGTTTACTTAGTAGTGTATTGTTTAGTCTCCATGTGTTTTTTTTTTTACAGATTTTTTCCTGTAATTATATCTAGTCTCATAGTATTGTGGTCAGAAAAGATACTTGATATGATTTCAGTTTTCTTAAATTTACCAAGGCTTTATTTGTGACCCAAGGTATGATCTATCCTGGAGAACGTTCCATGAGCATTTGAGAAGAATGTGTATTCTGCTGTTTTTGGATGGAATGTCCTATAAATATCAATTAAGTCCATCTTGTTTAATGTATCATGTAAATCTTGTGTTTCCTTATTTATTTTCATTTTGGATGATCTGTCCATTGGTGATAGTGGGGTGTTAAAGTCCCTTACTATGAGTGTGTTACTGTTGATTTCACCTTTTATGGCCGTTAGTATTTGCCTTATGTATTGATGAGCTCCTATGTTGGGTACATAAATATTTACAATTGTTATGTCTTTTTCTTGGATTGATCCCTTGATCATTATGTAGTGTCCTTCTTTGTCTCTTATTATAGTCTTTGTTTTAAAGTCTACTTTGTCTGATATGAGAATTGCTACTCCAGCTTTCTTTTGATCTCCATTTGCATGGAATATCTTTTTTCCATCCCCTCACTTTCAGTCTGTATGTGTCCCTAGGTCTGAAGTGGGTCTCTTGTAGGCAGCATATATACAAGTCTTGTTTTTGTATCCATTCAACCAGTCTATGTCTTTTGGTTGGATTATTTAGTCCATTTACATTTAAGGTAATTATTGATATGTATGTTCCTTTACCATTTTTAAAATTGTTTTGGTTTGTTATTGTTGGTCTTTTCCTTCTCTTGTGTTTCCTGCCTAGTGAAGTTCCTTTAGTATTTGTTTTAAAGCTGGTTTGTGGTGCTGAATTCTCTTAGCTTTTTTTGTCTGTAAAGGTTTTAATTTCTCTGTCGAATCTGAATGAGATCCTTGCTGGGTAGAGTAATCTTGATTGTAGGTTTTTCTCCTTCATCACTTTAAATATATCCTGCCAATCCCTTCTGGCTTGCAGAGTTTTTGCTGAAAGATCCGCTGTTAACCTTATTGGGATTCCCTGTGTGTTATTTGTTGTTTTTCCCTTGCTGATTTTAATATTTTTCTTTAATTTTGGTAGTTTTATTAATATGTGTCTTGGCATGTTTATCCTTGGATTTATCCTGTATGGGACTCTCTGTGCTTCCTGGACTTGATTAACTATTTCCTTTCCCATATTAGGGAACTTGTCAAATATAATCTCTTCAAATATTTTCTCAGTCCCTTTCTTCTACTCTTCTTCTGGGACCCCTATAATTTGAATGTTGGGGTGTTTCATGTTGTCCCAGAGGTCTCTGAGACTGTCCTCAATTGTTTTCATTCTTTTTCTTTATTCTGCTCTACAGTAGTTATTTCCACTATTTTATCTTCCAGGTCACTTATCCGTTCTTCTGCCTCAGTTATTCTTCTATTGATCCCTTCTTGAGAATTTTTAGTTTCATTTATTGTGTTGTTCATCACTGTTTGCTTGCTCTTTAGTCCTTCTAGGTCCTTGCTAGACATTTCTTGTATTTTCTGCATTCTATTTCCAAGAGTTTGGATCATCTTTACTATCATTATTCTGAATTCTTTTTCCCGTACACTGCCTATTTCCTCTTCATTTGTTAGGTCTGGTAGTTTTTTGCCTTGCTCCTTCATCTGCTGTGTGTTTCTCTGTCTTCTCATTTTGTTTAACTTACTATGTTTGGGATCTCCTTTTTGCAGGCTGCAGTTTCTGGTTCCCATTTTTTTTGGTGTCTGTCCCTAGTGTCTAAGGTTGGTTAAGTGGGTTGTGTAGGCTTCCTGGTGGAGGAGACTAGTGCCTGTGATCTGGTGGATGAGGCTGAATCTTTTCTTCTGGTGGGCAGGGCCACACGTGATGATGTGTTTTGGGGTGTCTGTGGCCTTATTATGGCTTTAGGCAGCCTCTCTGCTATTGGATGTGGTTATTTTCCTGTCCTGCTAGTTGTTTGGCATAGGGTGTCCAGCTCTGTAGCTCGCTGGTCATTGAGTGGATCTGGGTCTTGACTTTGAGACAGAGATCTCTGGGAGGTTTTTGCCATTTGATATTTCATTGCACTGAGAGGTCTCTTGTGGACCAGTGTCCTGAACTTGGCTGTCCCACCTCAGAGGTACAGCCCTGACACCTGGTTGGAGCACCAAGAACCTGTCATCCACACAGCTCAGAATAAAAGGGAGGAAAAAAAGAAGGAAAGAAAGAAGAAGATAAAATAAAATGAAATAAAATAGTTATTAAAATAAAAAATAGTTATTAAAAAATAAGTTTTTAATTAGTAAAAGAAAAAGAAAGAAGGAAAGAAGAGAGTAACCAAAACAAAAAACAAATCCACCAATGATAACAAGTGCTAAAAACTATCCAAAACAAACAAAAACTAAAAACAATAATGGACAGATAGAACCCTAGGGCAAATGGTAAAAGCAAAGCAATACAGACAAAATCACACACAGAAGCATACCCATAGACACCCACAAAAAGAGAAAAAGGGAAATATATATCATTGCTCCCAAAGTCCACCTCCTCAATTTAGGATGATTCGTTGTCTATTCAGGTATACCACAGATGCAGGTAACATCAAGTTGATTGTGGAGATTTAATCCACTGCTCCTGAGGCTGCTAGGAGAGATTTCCCTTTCTCTTTGTTCGTACAACTCCTGGCGTTCAGCTTTGGATTTGGACCTGCCTCTGTGTGTAGGTCACCTGAGGGTGTCTGTTATTTGCTCAGAGAGGAAGGGGTTAAAGGAGGAACTGATTTGGGAACTCTGGCTCACTCAGGGCAGGGGGAGGATGGGGTACGGAGTGCAGGGCAAGCCTGCAGTGGCAGAGGCTGGCGTGACATTACAACAACCTGAGGCATACTGTGTGTTCTCCCGGTTAAGTTGTCCCTGGATCACGGGACTCTGGCAGTGGCGTGCTGCACTGACTCCTGTGAGGGGAGGTTTTGATAGTGACCTGTGCTTGCACACAGGCTTTTTGGTGGCTGCAGCAGCAGCCTTAGCATCTCATGTCCGTCTCTGGGGTCTGCACTGATAGCCACAGCTCGCGCCCATCTCTGGAGTTCCTTTAAGTGGCGCTTTTTATCCCCTCTCCTTGTGCACCAGGAAACAATGAGGCAAGAAAAAGTCTCTTGCCTCTTTGGCAGCTCCAGACTTTTCCCTGCCTCCCTTCCAGCTAGCTGTGTTGCACTAACCCCCTTCAGGCTGTGTTCACGCAGCTAACCTCAGTCCTCTCCCTGGGATCCGAGCTCCAAAGCCCAAGCCTCAGCTCTCAGCCCCCGCCTGCTGGCGGGTGAGCAGACAATCCTCTCGGACTGGTGAATGCTGCTCGGCATCGATCCACTGTGTGGGAATCTCTCCACTTTGCCCTCTGCAACCCTGTGGCTGTGCTCTCCTCCGTGGCTCTGAAGCTTCCCCCCTCCGCCACCCACAGTCTCTGCCCACAAAGGGGCTTCCTAGTGCACCCACTGGTGCAGGTCCCATCCCTATTCTTTTGTCTCTGTTTATTCTTTTTTCTTTTGCCCTACGCAGGTGCATGGGGAGTTTCTTGTCTTTTGTGAGGTCTGAGGTCTTCTGCCAGCCTTCAACAGGTGCTCTGTAGGAGTTGTTCCACACGTAGATGTATTTTTGAGGAGGAAGGAGATCTCCACGTCTTACTCTTCCGCCATCTTGAAGCTCCCCCAGATTTCTTCTTTTTTTCTCTTTTTTGTGTGTATGTGTTTTTGTCTGTTTGGTTTTACTTTCACCATTTGTTTGGGTTTTTGCTGTCTGTTCATTTTATTTCTTTCATTTTTTTTCCCTTTTCTTCTGCACCGTGCACCTTGCAGGTTCTTGGTACTCTGGCCAGGTGTCTGGCTTGAGACTCTGAGGTGGGAGTGCCAAGTCCAGAATGTTGGACCACCAGAGAACTCACAGACCCAATGAATATTAATCAGCAAGAGCTCTCCTAGAGATCTCCTCCACAACACGAAGACCTGGCTCCACCCTATGGCCAACAAGTTCCAGTGCTGGATGCCTCACACCAAACAGCTAGCAAGACAGGAACACAACACAACCCATTAGCAGACAGGCTGCCTGAAGTCATACTAAGGTCACAGATACCCCAAAACACACCACTGGATATGGCTTTGCCCATCAGAGGGACAAGATCCAGAACAACCGATCAGAATGCAGGCACTAGTCCCTCCCCACCAGAAAGTCTACACAAGCCACTGGACCAACAACACCCCCTGGGGGCAGACACCAGTAGTAACAGGAATTATGACTCTGCAGCCTGCAGAAAGGAGACCCCAAACACAGTAAGTGAATCAAATGAGAAGACAGAAATATGCTGCAGATGAAGGAGCAAGGTAAAAAACCCACAAGACAAAACAAATGAAGAGGGAAACAGGCAGTCTACTTGAAAAAGAATTCAGAGTAATGATAGTAAAGATGACCCAAAATCTCAGAAATACAATGGAGAAAATACACGAAAACTTTAACAAGGACCTGTTAGAACTAAAGAACAAACAAACAGTGATGGACAACACAGTAGCTGAAATTAAAAATATTGTAGAAGGCATCAATAGCAGAATAACTGAGGCAGAAGAACAGATAAGTGAGCTGGAAGATAGAATATTGGAAATAATTGCTACAGAGGAGAATAAAGAAAAAAGAATGAAAAGAATTGAGGACAGTGTCAAAGACTTCTGAGACAACATTAAACAAACCAACATTCGAATTATAGGGGTCCCAGAAGAGGAAGAAAAAGAGAAAGGGTTTCAGAAAATATTTGAAGAGCTTATAATCAAAAACTTCCCTAACATGGGAAAGGAAATAGTCAATCAAGTCCAGGAGGCACAGAGAGTCCCATACATGATAAACCCAAGGAGATACATGCCAAGACACATTAATCAAACTATCAAAAATTAAATACAAAGAAAAAATATTAAAAGCAGCAAGGGAAAAGCAACAAATAACACACAAGAGAATCCCTATAAAATTATCAGCTGAGGGGCTTCCCTGGTGGCACAGTGGTTGAGAGTCTGCCTGCCAATGCGGGGGACACGTGTTCGAGCCCTGGTCTGGGTGGATCCCACATGCCGCAGAGCAACTGGACCCATGAGCCACAATTACTGAGCCTGAGCGTCTGGAGCCTGTGCTCTGCAATAGGAGAGGCCGCGATAGTGAGAGGCACACGCACTGTGATAGAGAGTGGCCCCTGATTGCTGCAACTGGAGAAGGCCCTCGCACAGAAATGAAGACCCAACACAGCCATAAAAAAAAAAAAAAGATTATCAGCTGATTTTTCAGCAGAAATTCTGTAGGCCAAAAGGGAGTAGCAGGATATATTTAAAATGATGTAAGGGGAAAACCTACAACCAAGATTACTATACCCAGCAAGGATCTCATTCAGTTTCTATGGGGAAATCAAAAGCTTTACAGACAAGCAAAAAAGTTAAGAGAATTCAGCACCACAAAACCAGCTTTACAACAAATGATAAAGGAAATTCTCGAGGCAGGAGACACAACAGAAGGAAAAAACCTACAAAAACAAATCCAAAACAATTAAGAAAATCATAATAGGAACATACATACCAATAATTACCTTAAATGTGAATGGATTAAATGCTCCAACCAAAAGACACAGACTGGCTGAATGGATACAAAAACAAGACACATATATACGCTGTCTACAAGAGACCCACTTCAGACCTAGGTACACATACAGACTAAAAGTGAGGGGATGGAAGAACATATTCCATGTAAATGGAAATCAAAAGAAAGCTGGAGTAGCAATACTCATATCAGATAAAATAGACTTTAAAATAAAGAATGTTACAAGAGACAAGGAAGGACACTACATAATGATCAAGGGATTAATCCAAGAAGATAGAACAATTATATAAATATATATGCACCCAATATCAGAGTACCTCCATACATAAGGCAAATGCTAACAGCTATAAAAGATGAAATTGACAGTAACACAGTAATAGTAGGGGAATTTAACACCTCACTTACACCAATGGGCAGATCATCCAGACAGAAAATTAATAAGGAAACACAAGCTTTAAGTGACACAACAGACCAGATAGATTTAATGGATATTTATAGAATACACTTTCCTCTCAAGTGCACATGAAGATTTCTCCAGGATAGATCACATCTTGGGTCACAAAACAAGCCTCACTGAATTTAAGAAAATTGAAATCATATCAAGCATCTTTTCTGACCACAATAATATGAGATTAGAAATCAATTACAGGAAAAAACTAGTAAAACCCAAAAACACATGGAGGCTAAACAATATGCTACTAGATAACCAAGAGTTCTCTGAAGAAATCAAAGAGGAAATCAAAATATACCTGGAGACAAATGACAATGAAAACATGATGATCCCAAACCTACAGGATGCAGCAAAAGCTGTTCTAAGAGGGAAGTTTATAGCAATACCATCCTACCTCAAGAAACAAGAAAAATCTCAAATAAACAATCTAACCTTACACCTAAAGGAGCTAGAGAGAGAAGAACAAAAGAAAATCCAAAGTTAGTAGAAGGAAATAAGTCATAAAGATCAGAGCAGAAATAAATGAAACAGAACAAAAAAACAATAGCAAAGATCAATAAAACTAAAAGCTGGTTCTTTGAGAAGATAAGAAAAATTGATCAACCATTAGCCAGACTCATCAAGAAAAAGAGGGACAGGAATCAAATCGATAAAATTAGAAATGAAAAAGAAGTTACAACGGACACCACAGAAACATAAACAACTGTAAGAGACAACTACGAGCAACTATATGCCAATAAAATGGACAACCTGTAAGAAATGGACAAATTCTTAGAAAGGTATAACGTTCCAAGACTGAACCAGGAAGAAATAGAAAATATGAACAGACAAATCACAAGTAATGAAATTGAAACTGTGATTAAATATCTTCCCACAAGCAAAAGTCCTGGACCAGATGGCTTCACAGGTGAATTCTGTCAAACATTTAGAGAAGAGCTAACACCGATCCTTCAAACTCTTCCAAAATATTGCAGAGGAAGGAGCACTCCCAAACTCATTCTGTGAGGCCACTGACACGCTGACATCAAAACCAACCATATCACACACACACAAAAAGAGAATTACAGACCAATAACACTGATGAATATAGACCCCCAAATCCTCAACAAAATACTAGTAAACAGAATGCAACAACATATTAAAAGGATCATACACCATGATCAAGTGGGATTTATCTCAGGTATGCAAGGATTCTTCAATATATGAAAATCAATCAATGTGATACATCATATTAACAAATTGAAGAATAAAAGCCATATGATCATCTCTATGTTTAGAAGCAGAAAAGTCTTTGACAAAATTCAACACCCATTTACGATACAAATCCTCCAGTAAGTGGGCATAGAGGGAACCTACCTCAATATAATAAAGGCCACATATGGCAAACCCACAGCAAACATTATTCTCAATGGTGAAAAACTGAAAGCATTTCCTCTAAGATCAGGAAAAAGACAAGGATGCCCACTCTTGCCACTATTATTCAACATAGTTTTGGAAAACCTAGCCATAGCAATCAGAGAACAAAAAGAAATAAAACAAATCTAAATTGGAAAAGAAGTAAAATTGTCACTGTTTGCAGATGACATGATGCTGTATATAGAAATCCCAAAGATGCCACCAGAAAACAACTAGGTTTCATCAATGAATTTGGTAAAGTTACAGGATACAAAATTAATGCACAGAAATCTCTTGCATTCCTATACACTAAAAATGAAAGATCAGAAAGAGAAATTAAGGAAACAATCACATTCACCACTGCAACAAACAGAATAAAATACCTAGGAATAAACCTACCTAAGGAGGTAGACCTGTACTCAGAAAACTATAAGACAGTGGTGAAAGAAATTAAAGATGATACAAACAGATGGAGAGGTACACCATGTCCTTGGATTGGAAGAATCAATATTGTGAAAATGACTATACTACCCAAAGCAATCTACAGATTCAATGCAATCCCTATCAAATTACCTATTGCATTTTTCACAGAACTAGAAGAAAAAATCTTAAAATTTGTATGGAGACACAAAAGACCCCGAATAGCCAAAGCAATCTTGAGAAAGAAAAATGGAGCTAGAGGAATCAGACTCCCTGACTTCAGACTATACTACAAGGCTACACTAATCAAGACAATATGGTACTGGCACAAAAAGAGAAATATAGATCAGTGGAAGGATAGTAAAGTATAGAAAGCCCAGAGTTAAACCCATGTTCCTATGGTCAACCTATCTATGACAAATGAGCCAACAATATACCATGGAGAAAAGTCTCTTCAATAAGTGGTGCTGGAAAAACTGAACATCTAAGTGTAAAAGAATGAAATTAGAACACTCCCTAACACCATACACAGAAATAAACTCAAAATGGATTAAAGACCTAAATGTAAGACTGGACACTATAAAACTCTTAGAAGAAAACATAGGAAAAACCCTCTTTGACATAAATCACAGCAAGATATTTTTTGACACACTTCCTAGAGAAATGAAAATAAAAACAAAAGTAAACAAATGGGACCTAGTTAAACTTAAAAGCATTTGCACAGCAAAGGAAACCATAAACAAGATGAAGAGACAACACTCTGAATGGGAGAAAATATTTTCAAATGAGTCAACAGACAAAGGATTGATCTCCAAAATATACAAATAGCTCATGTTGCTCAATTTAAAAAAAAAACCCAATCCAAAAATGGGAGGAAAACCTAAATAGACAGTTCTCCAAATGTGGCCAAGAGGCACATGAAAAGATACTCAACATCACTAAATATTAGAGAAATGCAAATCAAAACTACAATGAGGTATCACCTCACAGTCATCAGAATGGCCTTCATCAAAAAATCTACAAACAATAAATGTTGGAGACCGTGTGGAGAAAAGGGGGTCCTATTGCACTGCTGGTGGGAATGTAAATTGATACAGCGACTATGGAGAACAGTATGGAGGTTCCTTACAAAACTAAAAATAGAATTACCATATGACCGAGCAATCCCACTACTGGGCATATACACAGAGAAAGCCATAATTCAAAAAAATAGATGCACCCCAGTGTTCATTGAAGCACTATTTACAATAGGCAGGTCATGGAAACAATGTAAATGCCCATTGACAGAGGAATGGATAAAGAAGATGTCGTATATATATATACAATGGAATATTACTCAGCCATAAAAAGGAATGAAATTGGGTCATTTGTAGAGACATGGATGGACCTAGAGACTGTCATATAGATTGAAGTAAGTAGAAAGAGAAAAACAAATATCTTATATAAATGCATATATGTGGAATCTCTTAAAATGGTACAGATGTACCTGTTAGCAGGGCAGAAATAGAGACACAGACATAGAGAACAAACGTATGGACACCAAGTGGGGAAAGGAGGGGTGGGATGAATTGGGAGATTGGAATTGACATATATACACTAATATGTATAAAATAGATAACTAATGAGAACCTGCTGTAAAGCACAGAGAACTCCACTTCACTGTACAGTAGAAACTAACATAGCATTGTAAAACAACTATACCGCCCCCACCAAGAAAAAAACAGAAAGGAGGGAGCTATTATTTTTGCCTGGGAGACCAGAAAATGGCTTTACAGAAAAGAAGAATTTTAACAAGGATGTAAAAATAAATGGGAATTTAAAAATACTTCTCTAAACCTTAGCTGCCTTTCTTGGGGGTGTAAAAAGCATAAATAAGGATCAGAATCACCATTTGGGGACTGAGCTGGTGTGACTAGAGAGACTGAGGGTATCCTCTGAGGAAGTGATAAGAGAGTGTTTTATTTACCATACAAGAGCCACTGCAGGCTAGGCAACAGGGAACACCAAGGGAGCCACAGTTCTTCCTTGGTCTGTAATTTTCCATACTTCTTGAGCCTGAGCTTGCCTGCCACTCCCTGCAATGTGGTATGACCTGGGGGTAACAGGTCAGTCTGTTTGTTTATTTATTTATTTAAACGGTTTTTTTGTAACATCTTTATTAGAGTATAATTTCTTTACAATGGTGTGTTAGTTTCTGCTTTATAACAAAGTGAATCAGCTATACATATATATGTATTTAAATATTTTAATTGAACTATATTTGACATACCACATTGTGTAGATTTAAGTTAATTAAATTTTGTTAATTTGATTTATATATTGTAATATGATTGCCATGGTAGAATAGTTATCAACTCTATCACATCACATAATTATCATTTTTCTTTAGTGGTTAAGTTCTAGTCTTTTAGCAAGTTTGATTATTATAATGCAATATTGTTTATATTCACTATACTGTGCATTAGATCTCCAGTACTTATTATTGCTCCTTGCAAGTTTGTACCTTTAAACAACATCTGTCCTATACCTCAACTCCCATCTTCTGGTAACCACCATTTTACTCTCTGTTTTTATGAGTTTGGCTTTTTTAGATTCTACATTTGAATGATATCATACAGTATTTGTCTTTCTCTGTCTGCCTTATCTCAGCATAAGGTCCTCAAGATTCATCCATGTTGTCACAAATATGTTGTTACAAATAGCAGGGTGTCCTTTTTTCTCTTGGCTGAATACTACTCTATATATATATATATATATATATATATATATATATACATTTTCTTTATCCATTCATCCACGAATGGGCACTTAGGTTGTTACCACATCTTGGCTATTGTGAATAATGCTGCGATAAACATGGAAGTGCATATATATCTCTTCAATATCCTAGTTTCGTTTCCTATATTCTCTCCCAGAAGTGGAATTGCTGCATCCTATGGTAGTTCTATTTTTAATTTTTTGAGAAACCTCCATATTATTTCTCATAGTGGCTGAACCAACTTACATTCCCACCAAGAGTGTATAAGGACTATGTTTTCTCCACATCTTTGCTAACACTTATCTCTTGTCTCATTATTGGCATTCTAAGAGATGTGAGGTGATATCTCACTGTGATTTTGATATGCATTTTCCTGATTATTAGTGATTTTGAACACTTTTCATATACTTGTTGGTCATTTCTTTGGAGAAATATTTATTCAAGTACTCTGCTCTTTCTTAACTGGATTTTTTTTGGTTTTGTGCTACTGAGTTGTACGAACTCCTTATATATTTTGGATATTAACCTTTTATCAGGTATATAGTTTGAAAATACTTTTTCCCATTCTGTAGTTTACCACTTCATTTTGTTGATAGTTTCTTTTGCTGTTAGAAGCTTTTTAGTTTGATGCAGCCCCACTTGTTGATTTTTGCTTTTGTTGCTGTGCTTTTGGTGTCATGTACAAGACAGGTGTCAAGGAAATTTCCCCTAAGTTTTCATCTAGTAATTTTACAATTTCAGGTCTTAAATTTAAGTCCTTAATCTGTTTTAAGTTAATTTTTGTGACTGGTGTAAGATAGGGAGGTGATTTCATTTCCTGGTATGTGAATATCCTGTTATCCCCAAACCTTGTATTGAGGAGGCTTTTCCCATTAAGCACTCCTGGCTCCATTGTCAAATACAGGTTGCCTTATATGTATGGGTTTAGTTCTGGGATGTTGATTCTGTTCCATTTGTCTACGTGTTCATTTTGATGAAAGTACCATACTATTTTGATTGCTATAGCTTTATAGTAGTTTGAAATTAGGCAGTGTGATACCTCCAGCCTATGTTCTTCTTTCTCAGGACTGTTTTTGTGGGTTGTTTTCTATTTCTGTGTAAAATGTCATTGAAATTTTGAACCTACTGACCTTGAGTAGTATGGATATTTTAAGGATATCAATTCCTCCGATCCATGAACTCAGTTTAGCTTCCCATTTATTTATGTCTCCTTCAATTTTTAAAAAATTAGTTATTGTTTTCATTGTGGAGATCTTTCACTTCTTGGTTAAATTTATCATTGAGTACTTTGTTATTGTCAATGCTATTTTGCATTTTTTTCAGATATTCTGTTGTTAGTGTTTAGAAATACAATTGATTTATTATATCGATTTTGTATCATGCAACTTTACTTGTTTATTGTTTCTTGTTTACTTGTTTATTAGTTCTAACAGTTTTTTGGTAGAGCCTTCAAGGATTTTCTATATACAAGATCATGTCATCAGCAAACAGAGACACTTTCACTTCTGTTTCAATTTGAATGTCTTGTATTTGTTTTTCTTATTTCACTGCTTGGTTAGGACTTCTAGTACTATGTTGAATAGGTGTGGTGAGAGTGGCCACGCTTGTCTTGTTCCTGATCTTAGAGGCAAAGTTTCATATTTTCACCACTGAGTATGTTAGCTGTGACTTTACCATATATGGCTTTTATTATGTTTATGTATGTTTCTTATATACCCAAACAACTAGGCACTTTTACCACGAAAGTTTGTTGAATTTTGATGAATGCTTTTTCTGCATCTATTGAGATGACCATATGATTTTTGTCCTTTTTTGAATTAATGTGATGTATTACATTTATATATTTGTGTATGTTAAACCTTTCTTGCATCTCAGGGATGAATCTCACTTGAAGATAGTGTACAGTCCTTTTAATGTGGTATTAAATTTGGTTTGCTAATATTTTGTTGAGATACATTGCATCTATATTCATCATGTATATTGATCTGTACTCTTCTCTTCCTGTGGTATCACTACATAGCTATGGTATCAGGTTAATGTTGGCCTTGGAAGTTGAGAAGTGCTCGCTCCTCTTCAAATCAACATTTGGTAGAATTCATGGGAGAGCTATCTGATCCTAGGCTTTTCTTTGTGGGACGTTTTTTGATTACTGATTCAGTCTCTTTACACATTATTGATCTGTACAGACTTTCTATTTCTTCATGATTTGGTATATGCAGTTTGTATGTTTCTAGCAATATCTATTTTTTTCTAGGTTGTTGAATTTTTTAATTGTTAAAACTAGCCTCTTAGGTACTTTTGTAATCTGTGGCATCATTTGTAATGTTTCTTCTTTCATTTACAGTTTCATATACTTCAGTTCTCTCTTTTTTTCTTTGTAAGTGTAGCTGACTACTTGTCAATTTTACTTATCTTTTTTAAAAAACCAACTCTTAGTTTTCTTGATATTTTCTATTGTTTTTCTCTTCTTTATTTTACTTATTTCTGCTTTGATCTTCATTATTTACTTCCACATGCTAACTTTGGGCTCAGTTGGTTCTTATTTTTTCAGTTCCTTGAGGTATAAATTTAGGTTGTTTGTTTGCAATCTCTCTCTCTCTCTCTCTTTTTTTTTTTTTTTGGCGGTACACGGGCCTCTCCCTGTTGTGGCCTCTCCTGTTGCAGAGCACAGGCTCCGGACATGCAGGCTCAGCGGCCATGGCTCACGGGCATAGTTGCTCTGTGGCATGTAGGATCTTCCCAGACCAGGGCACGAACCCATGTCCCCTGCATCGGCAGGCAGACTCTCGACCACTGCACCACCAGGGAAGCCCCTCTCTCTCTCTTTTAAATGTAGGCATTTATCTCCATAACCTTTCCTCTTAGAACTGTTTTTTTGGTATGCTTTAAGTTTTGATATATTGCTTCCAGTTTTGTTTGTTTCAATATATTTTCTAATTTCACCTTTAATTTATTCTTTGACCATTGGTTGCAGTACTCTGTTGCTTAATTTTCACACATTTATGATTTTTTCCAGCTATCCTCCTATTACTGTTTTCTAGTTTCATGTGATGAGTTTGGAAAATGTACTTGGTATGCTTTCAGTCATTTAAATTTTTTTGAGATAAATTTTGTGACCCGACATATGATCTATTCTATCCTGGACAATGTTTGTGTCTACTTGAGAATAATGTGTATTCTGCTGCTGTTGGATAGAATGTTCTATATATGTTTATTAGGTCCATTTTTTCCAATGTTTCTTTAGTGATTTTCTTTTTGACAATCTATCCATTGTTGAAAGTAGGGTACTGAAATCCCCTACCATTTATTGTATGGTGCCTATTTCTCCCTTCCAGATGCATAAACTCTGGAAGAGGTGACTGCTTCTTCAAATGCACAGACACCTGTGCAAGACTACATGTGTCACATAAAATCAGAGAAACAGGACACCACCAAAGGAACAAAGTATACTTCCAATAACTGAACACAAATAGAGATACACAAATTTCTCAATAAAATTCCAAAATAATTTGTGTAAAGATGTTCAAAGAATTACAAGAGAATGCAAATAAATAATTTAATGAAATCACTAAAATAATACAAGAACAAAATGAGAAGTTGAACTGAATTAAAAAAAAACATAAACAAAAAAACAAAATTTTGAAATTATGGGGTGACCTGTTAGCTTTATAAATTTGGATGTTCAAATTTCTCCCCAGGTTTGGGATGTTCTCAACCATTATTCATTTAAATAAACTTTTTGCCCCTTTCTCTCTCTCTTTTTTTGGGGGGACTCCACTGACGTGTGAATTGTTCCTTTTAATGGTGTACAATGTCCCATTGGCTTTCCTCATTCTTTTTGTATTTAGTATTTGTTTAATGTATTTACATGTTATAGTGTTGGGCACATATATATTTACTACTCTTATATCTTCTTGATGAATTGAACCCTTAATCAATATATAATAGCCTTCTTTGACTTATCATTTTTAGCTTAAAGTCTATTTTGTCTGATATAAGTATAGTTATCCCTACTCTCGTTTTCTTTCCCCCCACTAGTGTGGATTATCTTTTTTCCATACTTTTCCATCCCTTTATGTTAAGTGTTCGAGAACTGGAAGTGAGTCCAGTTGTAGGCAGCATATAGTTGGGTCTTGTTTTTATCATCTGTCCAGTCACTCTATCTTTTGGTTGGAAAATTTAATCTATTACATTTAAGTAATGATTGATAAGTAAGTATTTATGCCATTTTGTTCATTGTTTTCTGGTTGTTTTTAGTTCCTTTCTTCCTCTCTTGCCATCTTCCTTTGTGAATTGATGATTTTCCATAGTGGAATACTTTATTTCCCTTCTTTTTCTCTTGGGTGTGTCTTCTATATGTTTTTATTTTGTGGTTACCTTGAGGCTTACTTGATCATTTTAAAGATGTATCAGTCTGTTTTAACTGATAATAACTTGACTTGATTACATATAAGAACCCTATCCCTTTCCCCTACACAAAAATTTTATGTTTTTGATGTCACAATTTACATCTTTGTATATTGTGTATCCACTAAACTATTATTGTAGCTATAGCTATTTTAAATACTTTTGTCCTTTAACATTTATACTAGAATTAGTGGTTAACACACCACCATATTACAGTATTAAAGGATTTTGAATCTAACTGTATACTTACCCATATCAGTGTGTTGAATATTTTCATGTTTTCATGTTACTAACCATCATCCTTCATTTTCAGCATGAAGAATTCAACATTCCATGTAAGGCAAGTATAGTGGTGATGAACTCCCTCAGCTTTGTTTTCTAGGAAGTGTTTATCTCTCCTTTATTTCTGAAGAACAATGTTGCTGGTTAAATTATTCTTTGTTGACATTATTTTTTCCTTCAACACTTTTTTTTAAAACATCTTTACTGGAGTATAATTGCTTTACAATGGTGTGCTAGTTTCTGCTTTATAACAAAGTGAATCAATATATTCCCATATCTCTTCCCTCTTGTGTCTCCCTCCCTCCCACCCTCCCTATCCCACCCCTCTAGTTGGTCACAAAGCACCGAGCTGATCTCCCTGTGCTATGCGGCTGCTTCCCACTAGCTATCTATTTTATGTTAGGTAGTGTATATATGTCCATGCCACTCTTGCTTTGTCACAGCTTGCCCTTCCTCCTCCCCATATCCTCAAGTCTATTCTCTAGTAGGTCTGTGTCTTTATTCCTGTCTTACCCCTAAGTTCTTCATGACATTTTTTCCCTTAAATTCTCTATATATGTGTTAGCATACAGTATTTGTCTTTCTCTTTCTGACTTACTTCACTCTGTATGACAGACTCTAGGTCCATCCACCTCATTACAAAGAGCTCAATTTCATTTCTTTTTATGGCTGAGTAATATTCCATTGTATATATATGCCACATCTTCTTTATCCATTCATCCTGTGATGGACACTAAAAAGAGTCATGTACCAAAATGTTCATTGCAGCTCTATTTACAATAGCCCGGAGATGGAAACAATCCTTCAACACCTTGAATATATCATCCCATTCACTCCTGGCTGCAAGATTTCTGCTGAGAAATCCATTAATTGCCTTATAGGGTCACTTTTTATGAGAGATTTTTTTTATCCTCGCTCCTTTTAAAATTCTCTCTCTTTTTAAAATTTTTGACAGTTTTATTATAATGCACCTTGGAGAAAACTGTCTTTGGATTGAAGTTATGGGGTGACCTATTAGCTCTATAAACTTGGATGTCCAAATTTCTCCCCAGGATTGGCATTTTCTCAACCATTATTCATTTAACTAAACTTTTCCCTCCTTTCTCTCTCTCTTTTCTTTCTGGGACTCCACTGATGTGTGGATTGTTCCTTTTAATGACATGTGTAAGTCCCATAGGCTTTCCTCATTCTTTTTGTTATTTTTGCTCCTCTGTATGGATAATTTCAAATGATTTATCTTTGAGCTCACTGACCCTTCTGTTGGTCCAGTCTGTTTTTGAAGCTCTCTATTGAATTTTTCAGTTCAGTTTTGCATTCTTCATCTCCAAAATTTTGTTTTGTTCTTTATGTTTTAAAAAACATTCAGTTCAACCTCTCATTTTGCTTTTGTATTATTTTACTGATTTCATTAAATTGCTTCTTTGCATTCTTCTGTAATTCTTTGAACAACTTTACACAAATTGTTTTGGAATTTTATTGAGAAATTCATGTACCTCTATTCATTTGTGTTCAGTTACTGGAAGTTTACTGTGTTCTTTTGGTGATTTCCTGTTTCTCTGATTTTATGTGACTCATGTAGTATTGCACAGGTGTCTGCATTTGAAGAAGCAGTCACCTCTTCCAGAGTTTATGTAAGGAAAGACTTTGGTAAGGAAAGACCATCATCTGCTGGTAGGGGGAATGCTAAAATATGTTGTGATCCCAGGTCTAGTAATGCAGGGTGCCAAGTGCAAGGGCATGTAGCAACTCATCTGGGGGTGTCTTGATGTCTTGTTGGTTCAGGCTTCTAAGGCCCAGAGTGTCAACGACTGCATTGTCCTTGCTGAGTGATACAGGGAGTCTGTAGTTGCTGTCAGGACTGTTGGAGTCTTTAGCGTGGTACCCAGTAGGTACAGACTAAGGCAGGACAAATGGTGGCCAGAGCCAGTGGTGTGCCCACACTCAGCTACAAGTGTCTGTGTTGTGGCAGGGACTGGTTACAGACACACATGTAGTGGTGGGGGCCAGAGACAGCAGCAAGGATCAGGGACAACTCTGGGCAGACTGGCAGCTGCTAGTGCCCTGGCTGTTGGCAGGTATTCTGTGGTTTCAGGGTCTCTCAATAGGTGCACACATGGCAGTGGAGGTCAGTGAAGGGAGTCAGCCTGGCAGCATGCAGGTGCATAGTTGGTGGTGCTAAGTGCAGTTTAGCCTCCTGGTGCAGACCCTAACCCTATTCCTAACCCTAACCCTAACCATAATGTATAACATTAACTGACATAAATGACTGTGATATGTAGTAGCTGTTTAAACTTGGGTATGTAAATCGGTCTCTATGAGTCTCAGGACTCTCATCTATAAAGTGGAGATAGGAATATATTTTGCAGTGTTGTAGGAGAATTAGTGATAGTATACATAGCCCATTGTTAGAGACCCAGATGGTTGTTTTTCTGGCTATGCCAACCCAAAGCAGAGAAGAGGGGTGGGCATAAGTGAATGAGATGACAAGCCTATTCAGAGACTTGCCTGGCTGAAAATCTGTCAAAGACTACATTCATGAAAGATTAAGGAGAAAGCAGAATATCTGTATCTCAGAAGGAAAGAACTGTTAAGGACAAAGAGTATCAAAATATGCAATACCTACCACATCTTGATTCTAATTGGTTTAATTGATCCTTTGTTCTGATCAACTTGAATTTGAAATGTGTATGTTAATTTTTGATGGAGGCAGAGTTAATAATTTCCCAGTGGGTGAGTGACAGTTACAGGAAGATCAGCAACCGGGGATTTAGACAACTCACCCTGATTTCGCTTGGTTGTGGAAAAGCAGTAGTGACATACCCCGTGTATAAATGGCTTCTGAGCTTGAGGTTTCAGGTGGAGGACGTGGATGTCAGCAGATTGAAGGAGGTCAGAACTAAAGTCAGTAAGAGAGAAAGTAACAACAGCCAAGCAGCCACATTTATTCATCTCTAAAATCCTGCCTAGCTGAGAAAAAAAATAAGAATTTGAATGTTAAAAAGCAGATATTTGTTAATATATCTTAAATGCTGTTGCAAATGAAATGCTAATGGTTAACTTCACTTGGAAATAAAACTTGAGTAGTAGAATATGACAGCACTGGCAGGTGAAATAATTTTTTTAAATTTTTATATTTTGGCACCCATTTGGGCTTCATGATACCCTTTTATTCCTATAAAGTGTTGGATAACAGGCTTTCTTTGCAGCAACTGAAATTAATCTCCAACCAGAATGACTGATTCCAGAAGTTGGGAGTTGTCTCATGTACTAAACCACATGGAAGAATGAACACACAATTAGAGTTTTATTTATGAATCTAACTGCCAAAACTATGTATTCACTGGTTCCATCTTAGATATTCTTTTTCCTAAAGGATCTCCTAGTTTAGTGGTGTAGATGAAACAAGTGGTTGAGAAACCCCTACCTGCCGGCTGCTGGGTTCGGGGAAGAAGGTGCAGTAAGGATGCCAGAACAATAGTCATGGGTCTGACCTCTTGGTTATCCTGTGGCAGAGGTTACCCTGGTATCCCCCGAGCCTCTGGTGCTGAGACCCACTGAGGGGCAGGGTGAGGCTGATGCCTGCTTGCTGGTATTTGGCCTCGTGAGTTGTTTTGCAGCTAAAGCCTCCAGGATGGATCCCGTCCTGGCCTTAGCAGCAAAACCAAAGTAGCCATGCTGGCAGCTTTGTTTCCTGTCACCTTCCTCAGCATGTTGGCACCAACCAAATGATGTTGCTGACAAGATCCTGCCAAGATGCAACTTTTCCCAATTCCTCAGTGAGGGCTATTTGGTTTTCAGTGCTGCCTCTCTCTCCTTGTCATGGAAGAAAGAAAAAAATAAGAAGCAAAACCAAAAAATAAAAACCTCTTCCAGGTGTATACACAGTCTTCTGCTTCTTACTTCCAGGAGTTGAGAAAGCAAGGGACTCCTGAGTTTTGGTCATTTCCGTTATCCCTTTGGGGAAACTACTTTCCATCTTGCCAGGGTGGGGTAGGACTTAGGAAGCCCAGCTCCTTGTCCAGAAGCAGAGAAGTACTTACTGCAACTGTGGCCAAAAATTCAGGATCCTGCTTAATGTGGGTGTGGCAGTGGGGAAAAGTAGACCCCAGCAGCATAAGAAATTGTGTGTGAGCTCCTTTCCAACAAAACATGTGTTTATACCTCATGCCATGAGTCAACAAACAACTTTTGAGCACCACTATTTGTCAAGCATTTTGCTAGACACAAGCTGAAGCTATTCATGCATTAATTCAACAAGTATTTACTCAACATCTACTTGATAATTGAATATGGCAGAGTCCGTGATGACCATAAACCTAGTTTAAGCTTCCATCAGGAGGGAAACTTCTTTCACACTTACAGTCTCCCCAGATCTCTCTTCACAGTTCTCCAGTCATATGTGGACCTGTGTGTATTTACTGAACCTCCTGGAGAAGAGGCTTTGCTCATCGCGCAACATGATTCTGACCTCACAAGTTCCTCATACATATTTTTGTGTAAAAAAAAATCTTTAGGCATTTTATCCTCTTCCAAATTTTTGTGCTTAAAGCATCTGTTCAGAATCTCTCTTTTCATGTAATTTGGCTATACATGTGGTGCTAGTCATAGAAGATGACTAACATCTGGGAAAATAATAAAATAATCTAAAGGAGTTAGACTATTTGTCAAGGAAGAAGAGACAAAAAAAGCATACCCCTTTACTGCTGCTCCACGTAGTGTTGATTTATTTTAAAGCACTTGTCAGGGTAGGCTAGAGTGTGCTGCCATAACAAATAGCCCTAAATCTCAGTGACTTATAGAGTGAAAGTTTAGTGCTAATGATGAAACTATAACTATCACAATTATTCTGAAAAACATCCAGAAAAAATTCCCCACAATTATTGACAGAGAAAGCTGCTGGATATTGTTAGAGATTAACAAAACATCATATGGACTCACTGTTCCTTAAAGACCTGGAAGATAAAATAGTTCTTTCTAGGATCCTGTTTAGCAGTTCACCTTTCTACTATTAGAATGACAGCTTAGACATATGGGGATATATGTATCTGATTCACTGATTATAAAGCAGGAAGTAACACACCATTGTAAAGCAGTTATACTCCAATAAAGATGTTAAAAAAAAATGACAACTTTTCTTCTGCTCCATAGGTTCTCTGTGTGTTTGCTTTTTTCTTATTTACATTTATGTCTAGTGTTTACAAATCATGAAAAAAATGGTTAAACATTTGTCCCAAGCTTGAATACTAATCCCAGCTTGGCTGCTCTGATAATTCAGGGAGATTTGGGGGATCCTGCCTCCATACCCAACCTGTCTTTATCCCTCCACCCTACACTACCATCTGTTTTGGTCAAGTCACTAGTCCAGTCCTGTGGGCATTTGATGGCTTACTGCTGGCAGTGTCCTGACTCATGCGTATACCAGATGTTCTTGCTTCTTGCCACAGGACTTCTCCATGGATGCCAACAGAAGTCCACTCTCATGTAACTCCTTTGGGGGAACTCTCAACCAATGGGAGATGGGAACAAGTGGACAAATGCTCCTACCACTTTTTCTTTAGTGGAAAATGCTGGAAGGCATTTGTATATGCGCTTTTGTAAGTCCTAGTGGCACTTAGTTCATGTTGCCCACAGCAACAAACTTAATGAACCCTCTTACTGACTTTTCATGCATGTCCTCACTTTCCCTGTTCCCTCTCCTGTTTATTGGTATCACCTCCCAAATAAATACGTCTCTGAGTCTTAAACTGCTACATCTAACCCCAATGCTCCCGAGTATTCTTCTTTTCTTACCTCACATTCTTTCATTCCAGTCCCACCTTCTAAGTTGACCTCACTGTTATGGTCACAAGTTGAAGACAGCTCTGTTTTCAGGGTACCCAAACTGAGGACACCACTTTTTCAGAAACATTGCCCCATCATATTAATGAATACCTGCATATTTAATTGCATAAACCCATACTCATCCTTCAGGTCATCACACGTCACTTGAGTCTAGAGTGTCTTGCTGTTTCTTGGGAGGGCTGTGGACAAAACTGCCCTCACCCTGGAGGAAAATCCTTAGATAAAGGTTTATTAGCTCCCATGGGGCTGTAATCTCCTTATAAGAAAATAAGGTTTTTGTCAATTTTAACCATTATGAAAAATTATGGCAGTGACATGTGGTGAATCCAAAAGCCTAGAGAATAAGGTCAAGAATAATGAAAAAACTCACAGGAAATAGGACTGAGCCCTAATCAAGGTACTGGCCACATGGGCCCCTTGGATTTCACACCTATTATGGACTGGGGTCTGCTGTGTGTTCCTTGTTTACCTTGCTCTGAATGGAACTGTCCACAGTGATCATTTTTCACTTGTTTCACTGTTTTGTGTGGGGTATGTGGGGAAAGGTAATTTGTCACAATGGTTTACAAGTGCTCTGATCAAGAAGAATGATACTCAAAGAGATGTACTCACAAAACTGCACCTGAGGAGCCTTATCTGTACCTGCACCTGATGACAAGATCCTGGATTTCAAGTTTGAACCTAATGCCAAAATGGGAGGGGACTTCAATGTAAATTTTTGCAACCAGAGGGTTGACTGTGTCAGATTATATTTTCCAAAGATGACCATAAGAATATCTTCCATACCTTTCCATTTCTACATCAAGAAGTGAAGTCTAGTTCTTGCCCCTTGAATCCAGAGGACTTGTGAGTTACTTATAACCAACAGAATGTGGCAAAAATGATACTATGTGACTTTGATGCTAGGTCATGACAGGTGATTTAAACAGCTCAATGGGTTTGGGGTTTTATTTGGGAGTAATGAAAATATTGTGAAATTAGATGGAGGTGATGGTTGCACAACATTGTGATTGTACACAAATTTCACTTCACCTGAAAACAATAATTTTTTAAAAGGTGCTTTAGTTTCCAACTTATAAGCTAGAGCCCTCAACATAGCATTCTGAGTCACGGTTTAGAACTATGACTGCCCTGAGGCCACCATGCTATGAGGAAGCTCAGACCACTTGGAGAGGCCACATGTATGTTCTCCTTTTGTAGGCCCAGCTCAGCAACACAATGCCAGTGAATACGCTTCTAGCACATAGCCATCAAATAACCGTGAGCCACTGGAGTTCTCTCAGCTGAGACTGGACGTTGGACAGCAGAAAAGAACCATTCCTCTGTGACCTTCTTAAAGTACAGACCCAGAGGCCTTGTGAGCAAAATAAAATGGTTGTTTTAAACCACTGAGTTTCAGGGCAGTTTGTTAAGCAGCAGTAGTAACAGGGTCAATAATCATTAAACCATAGAGACCACTCATTTAATTTTCACTGGAGAGATGTTAACATTGCACAGAAAGGCACATCTGTTCAATCTGGAAGACAAATTTTATATCTCTAAGTCTCTTTCAACATATTTTGGGTTTTCCCCAACTCCCCCCACCCCATGTCATATTTGTATTTAAGGCAAAACAACTGCATTAGGTTTCAGGATACTCATTATACAATATGACTTTGACTCATTTGTACAAACTGCATTTTTTCCTTGAGCCATATATTTTTTTAATTGGGGAGCAGCTACAGCAGTATTTAATTAATAATTTTTTAACATCACTTTTTCTTAACATCATTATTGAAGTATTATTGCTTTACAATGGTGTGTTAGTTTCTGCTTTATAACAAAGTGAATCAGTTATATATATACATATATGCTCATATCTCTTCCCTCTTGCATCTCCCTCCCTCCCACCCGCCCTATCCCACCTCTCTAGGTGGTCAAAAAGCACTGAGCTGATCTCCCTGTGTGATGCGGCTGCTTCCCACAGGCTTTCAGTTTTACATTTGGTACTGTATATATGTCCATGCCACTCTCTCAATTCGTCCCAGCTTACCCTTCTCCCTCCCCATGTCCTCAAGTCCATTCTCTACTAGGTCTGCATCTTTATTCCCATCTTGCCCCTAGGTTCTTCAGGACTTTTTTTTTGGATCCCATATATATGTGTTAGCATATGGTATTTGTTTTTCTCTTCCTGACTAATTTCACTCTGTATGACTGACTCTAGGTCCATGCACCTTACTACAAATAGCTCAATTTCGTTTCTTTTTATGGCTGAGTAATATGGCATTGTGTATATGTGACACATCTTCTTTACCCATTCATCTGTTGATGGGCGCTTAGGGTGCTTCCATGTTCTGGCTATTGTAAATAGAGCTGCAATGAACATTGTGGTACATGACTCTTTTTGAATTATGGCTTTCTCAGGGTATATGCCCGGGGGTGGGATTGCTGGGTCGTATGGTAGATCTATTTTTAGGTTTTTAAGGAACCTCCATACTGTTCTCCATAGTGACTCTATCAATTTACATTCCCACCAACAGTGCAGGAGAGTTCCCTTTTGTCCACACCCTCTCCAGGATTTATTGTTTGTAGTTTTTTTGATAATGGCCATTCTGACTGGTGTCAGATGATATCTCATTGTAGTTTTGATTTGCATTTCTCTAATGATTAAGGATGTTGAGCATTCTTTCATGTGTTTGCTGGCAATCTGTAAATTTTCTTTGGAGAAATGTCTGTTTAGATCTTCTGGCGAATTTTGGATTGGGTTCTTTGTTTTTTTGATATTGAGCTGCTTGTAAATTTTGGAGATTAACCCTTTGTCAGTTTCTTCATTTGCAAATATTTTCTCCCATTCTGAGGGTTGTCTTTTTGTCTAGTTTATGGTTTTCTGTGCAAAAGCTTTTAAGTTTCATTAGGTCCTATTTGTTTATTTTTGTTTTTATTTCCATTTCTCTAGGAGGTGGGTCAAAAAGGATCTTGCTGTGATTTATGTCATAGAGTATTCTGCTTATGTTTTCCTCTAAGAGTTTAATAGTGTCTGGCCTTACATTTAGGTCTTTAATCCATTTGGAGTTTATTTTTGTATATAGTATTAAGGGAGGTTCTAATTTCATTCTTTTACATGTAGCTGTCCAGTTTTCCCAGCACCACTTATTGAAGTGGGTGTCTTTTCTCCATTGTATACTCTTGCCTCCTGTATCAAAGAGCTGACCATATGTGTGTGGGTTTATCTCCTGGCTTTCTCTCCTGTTCCAGGGATCTATATTTCTGTTTTTCTGCCAGTACCATACTGTCTTGATTACTGTAGTAATATAGTCTGAAGTCAGGGATACTAATTCATCCAGCTCCGTTTCTCTTTCACAAATTTTCTTTGGCTGTTCAGGGTCTTTTGTTTTTCCATACAAATTGTAAAATTTTTTGTTCTAGTTCTGTGAAAAATGCCATTGGTAGTTTGATTGGGATTGCATTGAATCTGTAGATTACTTTGGTTATTAGAGTCATTTTCACAATGTTGATTCTTCCAATCCAAAAGCATGGTATATCTCTTCATCTTTTTGTTTCATCTTTAATTTCTTTCACCAGTGTCTTATAGTTTTCTGCATACAGGTCTTTTGTCTCTTTAGGTAGTCTTATTCCTAGATATTTTATTCTTTTTGTTGCAATGGTAAATGGAGTGTTTCCTTAGTTTCTCTTTTAGATTTTTCACCATTAGTGTATAGGAATGCAAGAGATTTCTGTGCATTAATTTTGTATCCTAATACTTTATCAAATTCATTGATTAGTTCTAGTAGTTTTCTGGTAGCATCTTTAGGATTCTCTATGTAGAGTATCATGTCATCTGAAAACAGTGACAGATTTACTTCTTCTTTTCTGATTTGGAATCCTTTTATTTCCTTTTCTTCTCTGCTTGCTGTGGCTAAAACTTCCAAAACTATGTTGAATAATAGTGGTGAGAGTGGGCAACCTTGTCTTCTTCCTGATCTTAGTGGAAATGGTTTCAGTTTCTCACCATTGAGAATGATGTTGGCTGTGGGTTTGTCATATATGGACTTTATTATGTTGAGTAGATTCCTTCTATGCTTACTTTCTGGAGAGTTTTTATCATAAATAGGTGTTGAATTTTGTCAAAAGATATTTCTGCATCTATTGAGATGATCATATGGTTTTTCTACTTCAATTTGTTAATAATCAATCACATTGATTGATTTACGTATATTGAATAATACTTGCATTCCTGGGATAAACCCCACTTGATCATGGTGTTTGATATTTTTTATTGTGTGGCTGGATTCTGTTTGCTATTATTTTGTTGAGGATTTTTGCATTTATGTTCATCAGTGATATTGGCCATAGTTTTCTTTTTTTGTCACATCTTTGGTTTTGGTATCAGGGTGATTTTGGCCTCATAGAATGAGTTTGGGAGTGTTCCTCCCTCTGTTATATTTTGGAAGACATTGAGAAGGATAGGTGTTAGCTCTTCTCTAAATGTTTGATAGAATTTGTCTGTGAATCCATCTGTACCTGGGCCTTTGTTTACTGGAAGATTTTTTTTTTTTTTTTTGGTGGTACGCAGGCCTCTCGCTGTTGTGGCCTCTCCCGCTGAGGAGCACAGGCTCTGGACATGCAGGCTCAGTGGCCATGGCTCACGGGCCCAGCCGCTCCACAGCATGTGGGATCTTCCCGGACCGGGCACGAACCCGTGCTCCCTGCATCGGCAGGCGGACTCTCAACCACTGCGCCACCAGGGAAGCCCTGTTTACTGGAAGATTTTTAATTTCAGTTTCAATTTCAGTGCTTGTGATTGATCTGCTTATATTTTCTTTTCCTTCCTGTTCAGTCTGTGAAGTTTATACCTTTCTAAGAATTTGTCCATTTCTTCCAGGTTGTCCATTTTATTGGCTTGTAGTAATATTGCTTGTAGTAATCTCTCATGATCCCTTGTATTTCTGCTGTGTCAGTTTTTACTTCTCCTTTTTCATTTCTAATTCTGTTGATTTCAGTCTTCTCCCTTTTTTTCTTGATGAGTTTGGCCAATGGCCTATCAATTTTGTTTATCTCCTCAAAGAACCAACTTTTAGTTTTACTGATCTTTACTATCATTTCCTTCATTTCTTTTTCATTTATTTCTGATCTGATCTTTATGATTTCTTTCCTTCTGCTCACTTTGGGTTTTATTTATCTTATTTCTCTAGTTGCTTTAGGTGTAAGTTTAGGCTGTTGATTTGAGATTTTTCTTGCTCCTGGAGGTAGGATTGTATTGGTATAAACTTCCCTCTTAGAACTGCTTTTGCTGCATCCCATTGACTTTGGCTTGTCGTGTTTTCTGTGCCATTTGTTTCTAGGTATTTTTTGATTTCCTCTTTGATTTCTTCAGTGATCACTTCGTTATTAAGTAGTATATTGTTTAGCCTCCATGTGTTTTTATTTTTTACAGATCTTTTCCTGTAATTGATATCTAGTCTCATAGCATTGTGGTCATAAAAGATACTTGATACGATTTCAATTTTCTTAAATTTACCAAGGCTTGATTTGTGACCCAAGTTATGATCTACCCTGGAGAATGTTCCATGAGCACATCTGAATAAAATGTATTCCGTTGTTTCTTGATGGAATGCCCTATAAATACCAATTAAGTCCATCTCGTTTAATGTGTCATTTAAAGCTTGTGTTTCCTTATTTAATTTTATTTTAAATGATCTGTCCATTGGTGACAGTGGGGTGTTAAAATCCCCTACTATTATTTTGCTACTGTCGATTTCCCCTTTTATGGCTCTTAGCATTTGCCTTATGCATTGAAGTGCTCCTATGTTGGGTGCATAAATATATACAATTGTTATATATTTTTCTTGGATTGATCCCTTGATCATTATGTAGTGTCCTTCTTTGTCTCTTGTTATAGTCTTTATTTTAAAGTCTATTTTGTCTGATATGAGAATTGCTACACCATCTTTCTTTTGATTTCCATTTTCATGGAATATCTTTTTCCATCCCCTCACTTTCAGTCTGTATGTGTCCTTAGGTCTGAAGTGGGTCTCTTGTAGACAGCATATATACATGTCTTGTTTTTCTATCCATTCAGACAGTCTGTGTCTTTTGGTGGGAGCATTTAATCCATTTACATTTAAGGTAATTATCGATATGTATGTTCCTATTCCCATTTTCTTAATTGTTTTGGGTTTGTTATTGTAGGTCTTTTCCTTCTCTTGTGTTTCTTGCCTAGATAAGTTCCTTTAGCATTTGTTGTAAAGCTGGTTTTATGGTGCTGAACTCTCTCAGCTTTTGCTTGTCTATAAAGGTTTTAATTTCTCCATCAAATCTGAATGAGATCTTTGCTGTTACAGTAACCTTGGTTGTGGTTTTTCTCCTTCATCACTTTAAATATGTCCTGCCACTCTCTTCTGGCTTGCTAAGTTTCTGCTGAAAGATCAGCTGTTAACCTTATGGGCATTCGCTTGTGTGTTATTTATTGTTTTTCCCTTGTTGCTTTTAATATGTTTTCTTTTTATTTAATTTTAGATAGTTTGATTAATATGTGTCTTGGCATGTTTCTCCTTGGATTTATCCTGTAAGGGACTCTCTGTGCTTCCTGGACTTGATTAACTATTTCCTTTCCCATATTAGGGAACTTTTCAACTATAATCTCTTCAAAAATTTTCTTAGTCCCTTTCTGTTTCTCTTCTTCTTCTGGGACCCCTATAATACGAATGTTGTGGCATTTAATGTTGTCCCTGAGGTCTCTGATACTGTCCTCAATTTTTTTCATTCGTTTTACTTTATTCTTCTCTGTGGTAGTTATTTCCACTATTTTATCTTCCAAGTCACTTATCCGTTCTTCTGCTTTATTTATCCTGCTATTGATTCCTTCTAGAGGATTTTTCATTTCATTTATTTTGTTGTTCATCATTGTTTGCTTGCTCTTTAGTTCTTCTAGGTCCTTGTTAAACGTTTCTTGTGTTTTCTCCATTCTATTTCCAAGATTTTGGATCATCTTTACTATCATTGCTCTGAATTATTTTTCAGGTAGATTTCCTATTTCCTCTCCATTTGTTTGGTCTGGTGGGTTTTTACCTTGTTCTTTCATCTGCTGCGTATTTCTCTTCTCATTTTGCTTAACTTATTGTGTATTCCTTTGTGCAGACTGCAGGTTTGTAGTCCCTGTTGTTTTTTTGTCTGCCCCCAGTGGGTAAGGTTAGTTCAGTGGGTTGTCTAGGCTTCCCATTGGAGGGGACTGGTGCCTGTGTTTTGGTGGATGAGGCTGCATCTTGTCTGTCTGGTGGGCAGGACTATGTCTGGTGGTGTGTTTCGGGGTGTCTGTGAACTTCTTATGATTTTAGGCAGTCTCTCTGCTAATGGATGTGTTTGTGTTCCTTGCTGGTTGTTTGTCATGGGGTGTCCAGCACTGCAGCTTGCTGGTCATTGAGTGGAGTTGTTTCTTAGTGTTGAGACGGAGATCTTTGGGGAACTCTCAGTGATTGATATTACATATGGTCAGGATGTCTCTGCTGGTCCCACGTCCTGAACTTGTCTCTCCCACCTCAGAGGCTCAGGCCTGACATCCTGCTGGAGCACCAAGTCCCTGTCAGCCACACGGCCAGGTACGTGGGGATTTCCTTGCCTTTTGGGAAGTCTGAGATCTGTCAGTGTTCAGTAGGTGTTCTGTAGGAGTTGTTCCACATATAGATATATTTTTGATGTATTTGTGGGGAGGTGACCTCCATATTTGAGTCCTCCGCCATCTTGAAGGTCCTCTCTTGAGCCACATTTTGATCTGGAATGTATCTCTTGCCTACATCTCCTCCCTTGGCATTGTCTTTTCAGAATGTGAGAAAATCCTTTCTGTCCAACAGTACCATACATGACCTAACCATGGTGCAAGATAGCAGCAGAGCTGAACAAGGCCAACGAGAGGGAAGGAAGATGGTGCTTTAGGTTTGGCACTTATTCATATAAGTATTGTCCCCATTTTATCCCTGAGGAATGGGAGCCACAGATTCATCAATTAATTCACCTGGTGTCCACAGGATTTGAACTCAGAACTGTATACTTCGAAGCACATACTCTTTCTTTTACAACAAAGTGTAAAAGGAAGTAAAAGAATAGAACTGGGAGACAAGAACGAGGATTCAAGGAAGACTCTACTGCAGGGAGAAAAAAAAAAGAAACCCCATAATAACCTAACTCTGCCAAACAAAAATTTTAGGACTGATATTGTATTGGCCAACATGTTTTAACATACTTTTCTAATATGAAGTTTTTAAATAATAAGTATTTTTAAATTTGCAGTACTTATTACTTTTAAGCAAAAATACTGAGTTCCAAAATTTGAAAATTATAAATAGTAGTGTTCCCATATTAAGAAAAATGGTACTTGAAGATCTGTGGTTGCAAAAAGAGCCATGTAAGAAATTATTAGTTGTGCCCCTCTCTTGGTACTTGATCACATGCTAACAAGTATTGGTTTACACTTTGTCTTGAGAAATATTAGGTTATTTGGAAGCAATGTCATGTCTCTTTCTTTTTGGTTGAATTATAATCCCATTATACATGTGGTATTTCTGCACAAATATGACATTGGATATACACTGGTAGAATTTAATAAAAAAGTTTCCCTCAATGTTCTAGTTACTGAGTTATAGGTAAACATGTTTTGTGAATTCAACATTAACCAATGTGGAAAGTTTTCTAGCATAAATCACTTTTTCCTCAAGAAAACCATAGGCCATCATTAAAACATCTTTGCTATTATTATTTTTGAAAAGGCATATGGTTATGTTTTTTTAAATGTTATCTAATTATATATGTTGACATTTTTAAAGGTGAAATGGTTTGATATCTAGCATTTTCTTCAATATAATGTGGGAGCATTGAGAAAATATGATAGGCTTCTAGTTTATAGCTGATAAACTGAGTGATAAACAAATGCAGGTTTATTATTTCATTCTCTCTACTTTTATAGACATTTAAACATTTTTATAATAAAAAGTTACAGCACCAGAAGTAATACTGAGACCATTTTTACTGCTTACACTATATAGTAAAAAATTTATCACCATGTTTGGGGACAAGCTTTTTCTCCAAGGAAATATTAAATATATTTTTTAGATTTTCTTTTACTTCTTCTTCATTCAGTGTGTTAAACTCTACCAAATCTGTATTGTCCTTATAATTGAATCTCCTGTAGGTGAGGGTGAAGCCCACTAAACAGTGAACACCTTCTGGGGTCTGCAAGGAACAAAATGACTTGCTTGTAAAGACAGATGCTGGAGATTCCTGAAGGTATATATTCACAGACTCAAAGTCTTCAATTGTTCGAGGTTCAAGAGTAAAAGAGTAGATTTTCCGATATTTATTCTTTTCCAGGAGCTCAGAATTAAGAAATTCTTGGTTTGGGATATACTGCTCTCTTCTGATTTGGTCTAGGTACCAGATTCCTCTCTCTCCTGTCAAGCAGAAGGTGCAAGGCACCTGGGGCTGATCCTTCCCAGAAATTAACTCTAGAGGCTGCCACATCTGGTAAGAGCGTCCAAATCCAGCATCAGCTAGGTAGTTCCTGCCATCAATGGTCACCTTCAGCAGGAGGTGAATCATGGCATTGCTGTATTTGTTTGCTGAAGTGTTGTATACATACCCTCCCAGTATAGTGGTCTCAAAACCAATTGTGGTCAGAGCCCAGTACAGAAGATGATTGACTTGGAGACACCACCCACCTCGGTTCCTCCTCACAATTTGATCAAAAGTGGCCTCTAAGCCCAATTCCATGGCTTCCCCACAATGGATGTTAAGATTCTCAAAGGGAATGGCTCGGATCTGGTGCTGAAGAATGTCAGTTAATGTTTCCAAGTCCAACTTGTTCCTATAGTGCTTATAACCAATTCTTTCAAAATATGCTTCAATGTTCATGATTCCTTAAGGCAAGGAAAACAAAACAAAAATATTACTTTTGTACTTGAATTTCTTTGATTAGCCTAATGATAACAAATGTATTTTAAACATGTAAACACAAACAATGGTTATAAATAACTGTAATTATAAGCCTTTTTGTGTGTGTGTTTTTAGTGTATTAGTGGCTTTCACATGCATAAGTTCAGTTAATGGTGCGAGTAACCCTGAAAGAAAAGTATTATCACTTCTTCCATGTTTTGAGCATGAGAAGTTGGAAATCCAGATGAAGTGATGAGTAAAATGATAAAAAGCTTACATGTGGTTTTTTTGGTGATGAATAAGGAGAGGTACAAGTTGCTATCAATTAAAATAGAGTTTACAAACAGTTTCTAATACAAACAGGAGAATTATAATATAGTACTTTCATTCATGGTACTTGACCAACTCAATATCTTCTTCAGCTGAACCTTACACAAATTTCCCCACTCAAAGATTCATATTCATTCACAAACTGATTTATTGATTTATTCAATAAATAGTTTACTGAAAATCTATTATGTATATGTTACTGACCTAGTGGTTGCTAATCTTAAAGAATCTTACAATTTAGTGGGGTCTGGTATGACACAGTGAATTAAATGAATTTAAAAAACATGCAATTTCTTAGATAGTGATAAGTATTCTGGGAAAAATAAAGCAAAGAAGGTAGATAAGATGTGCACAGAGAGAGCTTCAGTTTCCAATAAGGTGGGCAGAGGAAGCTTCACTATGACTTTAAGGATGTGAGAGAATGAGCCATGTCCACAAATGTGAGACGACAATTTAGGAAGAAGGACCAGAGGGTTAAAAAAAAAAAAGCCCTAAACTGGAACCTGCCTAGAGTTTCCAAAGAACATTCAAGGAAGACAAGATGAAGGGAGCAGAGGGAGTAAGTGGAAGCATGGATTGAGATGAGATCTGACCTTTTGTCTTTTACTCGGAGATGAGTAATCACTGTAAGAAGGGCAGTAGGGGAAGGCTGCAGTTTGGGCAAAATGCACCATCATCAAATTGTTATGTCTGGCTTGTATGGAGAGTGAGCTGTACATACTGAGCTGAATGAATAGACATATGACCAAGGTAGGCGCAATTCAAAGCACATTTTCTCTAGGACCAGTGTTTTGCGCGTGGATGGCATGTGGTCCAAGTCAGTTCAATGATACTCTGTTGAGGAACTTTTGCTGAAACCTAAGCAGATGCTTCTACTGCAGGGCCAGAACCTGGTAGGATATTTGCTCAAATCTACTAAGAGAACTTGCTGAAGAATAATATCAACAAAGAATTTATTGAGTTGAAGAATGAAAAGCAGGAAAAGGAAAGATGAGAAAAGACAACAATCAAGTTTTAAGCTATATCTTGACTTTATTGTAAGGTGAACCAGAAAAAAAAAAAAAGAAGTCCTTATTTTGTAAAATCTCATATAGGAAATGTTTCTGTCCCCTGATACCAGAGTCATAATCCAGTGTGAACACTGATTGTAACAGTGGTGCATTACCATTGATAAGATGACATGGCCTGAGGTGAGAGGTTACAAAAGGCCCTGCCCCTAGGTTAATGGTGATAAGTTATGTATTCCTGTTGTCCTTCTTAATGTCATTTCTTTCAGATTCACCTAATTCTCTTTTTTGATCAGTTATTCTTCCCATTTTGCTAGTGTTTCAACTTTTTCTATTCTTGATGTCTGCAATATGATATCCTCCAAATCTCTTAAGCTTATTTCATTTCTTCTCATCTTTACATGCATCAGCACAAGCCAAAAACTCTACGACTCAGACACCAAGAGAACAACTGGTACTTAGCCAGACCACCACAGACCCTCTTCTGCTTCTGTATCCAGAATCAGTGCTGGGTAAGTAAGGAGGGCAGGTGATGTGGAACAAAAGCAATATGATTTGTAACTGCCTGGCCATTTCATTTCTGGGTTAACCAACATCTTTTTATTTGGATATTAATGTATATTTTTTAAAGCTATCTTTTGATTTTAAAGATTTTTCTTTGTTCCTCTGGAGGGGATATGGGGATATATGTGTACATATAGTTGATTCACTTTGTTATACAGCAGAAACTAACACAACAATGTAAAGCAATTATACTCCAATAAAGATGTTAAAAAAATATTATGTTACTTTAGAATTTAGTAACTTCAAGTTCATTGAGAAGAAGCCAGGGTCTGGATGCAAGCAACATGTTATAACCAAATTATATCTGCATATTCTGTGACTAAATATAAGAGATTTTGTACTACTGAAGTTATGATAGAAGGTGAAATATGGAGGCACTAGAAAGTAGTTGTCAGGATAAAACTGGGTGAAAACACTGCAAAGTTTATATATTGACTTGTAATTTAGATGTGCACTGATATACCATTTCATTTTCCTTGATCATAAATATAAGAAAAGAATAAAAGGAGAGAGAGTGAACACACTTAGGGATCCAGCTGAGATGTCTCAGAAAAGCATACCTTTCTGAGGAAGTTCAATGTAGACTGAGTCTCAGTTTTAATTCAGAAGACTTAGGATAGTTCTTCTTCCTAGTTCACTCTGTAGAAATAAAAGAAAAAAGTTTTAAATATATCATATTCTTTCTTGAAAACAAGGACAGTAGTTCTCATTGGGACATGAATACAAAGAGTATTTTAAAATCACAACACAGGAGTAAAATGGCCATTTGGGTTGCACAGAGAAGAGAAGTGAATGTACAGTGATGGGAGATGGGAGCAAAACGGATGGGTTCTAAGCCTGGAGACTGTGGAAGTCACCAGCAGGGGGCTCAGACACAACAGACCAGATGAATATTTGTCATACAATCAGCAAGGAGGGGTGAACCCTGTCTCAGGCCCCTGATTGCTACTACAAGATTTACCAAACACAGAAAAGACAAGTATGTAATGGTAGCCCCTGTCTTCCTTTAGGTGCAAAGTATAATTGGGGATGTTGGAGCAGAAAAATAAGGCAATATTCTTAAGTGTATGGTGTCACAAGAAAGGATGAAGAACCATCCATACAGAAGACCAGCCATCAAAATATCTCTTGTCTTCAGTCATCTTCCCTCATCTCCACTGGAAAGATTGCAGAGTCCAAGGTCCACTCCAGCCAGACATCTCACCAGTCACATTTCATTCAAGAAACAAATAAAAGATGGAGACAGAACTATACATGCATGAATATGATGAAAAAACAGAATGCAAATATACTATGAGATGGAGATCAGAAAAAAAGGACATAATACACAAAACATAGGGGGAAATGACAACCAGCTCAAGAAGAAACATAAACTGAACAATGGAAAGATATTCTTCACAGGTACTTGAAGAGATAGAACATTTAAAATGGACTCATACCAAAAAGCCAAAAAAATGAGGTGATAAAATAACACAGCATTATCAAAAGAACTATTTATAACTTAGGAAACTAATTAAGAATAACAACAATGATAATATATGAGTAATTATGAACAATAGGGGAATATATATATATAGCATAATATCAAATGACTTATGTAGAAGGAAAACTTAATACTCAATGGTTTCAATGAAGAGATAAAGCCATTAAGGAGTTAGAGAGAAGTTAATAGACATAAAACCAGTCAAAGACAATCCAATATAAAGATAATTGGTATTTCTGAAGGAAAAGATAAAACTCAAAAAGGATAATAGAAAAAAAATATATATATGTATATATTCTAATAGTGTTACCTCTCCATCAGCCTGTGAAGATGTAAATCAAAATGAAAAACTAAGGAAGAGAAAGGCAGAATTGACTCCTTTTATTATAGGATAGAGTAGAAAAGTTATGAGAATAATGGCTGAAGTAATTTTAAAACATTTTAAAAGTGTGACTTAAGTGAAAGCCATTAGACCTATTGACCTCTGCCTCAGGTACAGAGGGTAAAGAACAGAGCATGTTCAGTGTACCTTGAGAGGGCACATGACACTGGTGAGGATTAGGCTATCTTTTGACTCTCTGGTAAGGTGAGCACCCCACCCCCAAAAGTCTGTGTTTTGTAAAATCCTATGTAGAAAAAAATTTCTGTCCCCTGTTACCAGAGTTCTAATCTAGTATGGACACTAATTGTAATAGTGGTGCATTACTATTGGTAAGATGACATGGCCTGAGGTGACATGGTACAAAGAATCCCACCCATAGGTTAATGGTGATAAGCTATGTATTTCTATTGCCTTTCTCTTTTGTTCAATTAGACATTTACTAAATGAGAAAACTACACTTAAAAAGTGCTTTAAAACAAAATGAAATTAGAAAAAAAAGACGTGCATTTGAAAGAACTTTGCACTCTGCTGAAAATCAAATCTCTTGCAGTAATACAGTATGCCTATTCTTAAAATATAAGTTAACAGAATTTTCAATTTAATATTTTCAAAGATGATATTAAGGTCAAGAATTTCACATCTACAATAACCCTTATAGAAGGGCATTTATAAATATAATGTCCATCCCTATGAAGCTTACAAATTTGGCAATGCTCAATAAAAGCTTTAGGAATCACATCCAAGTGTCTCATCTAATGAATCACAAATTTGTGTCCTGTAAGTTCTCCTTCTAAAATCTTTATGTAGACTTTTCTATTTCCATCATTTGTTAATTTAAATAAAATATTTTTTTAAAAAAAAAAGGAAAAGAAATGCTGGAATAAATCCTAGATCATGTACAGAAATTATTGCTACTATAGTTCACTACAAAGCATGTCTATACAATATCATATGAATTTTGATCATGAAAAATCAGAATAAAAATCTTTAGTGACATAAGTCTTACAATCATATATAATATTCAAATGGTAACATTAGACAGTTAAGCACCCAATACCCATAGCTGACAAATGTCTTACTGACCACCATTCATTTAAATACATCCTTCATATAGAGGGAGGAAAAAAGAGATAGTGTCAGGTTTCTAAGCCTTGTCAAAAAAGGATTTTCATGTTCTTTGGATCTAAAAACAAACAACAAAAACAAACCCCCAAAACAAAACTGGTGCAGGTGAGGGTGTTATCAGAAAGTTAATCATGCTGAAAGGTGTTTTGTGGGAATTAAAAATCTAATTCTTTCTTAATGTCACAAAGAAAACAATAGCAACAGTCAATAAAACTAAAAGCTGGTTCTTTGAGAAGATAAACAAAAGTGATAAACCTTTAGCCAGACTCAAGAAAAAAAGGGAGAAGACTCAAATCAACTAAATTAGGAATGAAAAATGAGGTTACAACTGACACCACAGAAATACAAAGGATTGGAGGAGACTACTACAAGCAATTATATGCCAATAAAATGGACAACCTGGAAGAAATGGACAAATTCTTAGAAAAGTACAACCTTCCAAGGCTGAACCAGAAGAAATAGAAAATATGAACAGACCAATCACAAGTAAAGAAATTGAAACTGTGACTAAAAATCTTCCAACAAACAAAGGTCCAGAACCAGAAGCCTTCACGGGAGGATTCTATCAAACATTTAGAGAAGAGCTAACACCCATCCTTCTCAAACTCTTCCAAAAAAATTGCAGAGGGTGGAATACTTCCAAACTCATTCTACGAGGCCACCATCACCCTGACACCAATACCAGACAAAGATATCACAAAAAACCTACAGACCAATATTACTGATGGATATAGACACAAAAATCCAACAACACATTAAAAGCATCATACACCATGACCAAGTGGGATTTATCCAAGGGATGCAAGGATTCTTCAATATACACGAATCACACCATATTAACAAATTGAAGAATAAAAACATATGATCCTTTCAATAGATGCTGAAAAAGCTTTTGACAAAATTCAAGACTAATTTATGATAAAAACTCTCCAGAAAGTGAGCACACAGGGAAACTACCTCAACATAATAAAGGCCATATATGACAAACCCACAGCAAACATTATTCTCAATGGTGAAAAACTGAAAGCATTTCCTCTAAGATAAGGGACAAGACAAGTGTGTCCACTCTTGCCACTATTATTCAACATAGTTTTGGAAGTCCTAGCCATGAGAATCATAGAAGAAAAAGAAATAAAAGGAATACAAATTGGAAAAGAAGTAAAATGCTCACGGTTTGCAGATGGTATTCTACTATACATACAAAATCCTAAAGATGCCACCAGAAATCTTCTAGAACTAATCAATGAATTTTGTAAAGTTTCAGGGCACAAAATTAATACACAGAACTATCTTGCATACCTATACACTAACAATGAAAGATCAGAAAAAGAAATTAAGGAAACAATCCCATTTACCACTGCAACCAAAAGAACAAAATACCTAGGAATAAACCTACCTAAGGAGGCAAAAACCTGTACTCAGAAAACTACAAGATACTGATGTAAAAAATTAAAGATGACACAAACAGATGGAGAGATATACAATTTTCTTGGATTGAAGGAATCAATATTGTGAAAATGACTATAATACCCATAGCAGTCTACAAATTCAATGCAATCCCTATTAAATTACCAATGGCATGTTCCACAGAATTAGAACAAACTATTTTACAATTTGTATGGAAACAAAAAAGACTCTGAATAATCAAAGCAATCTTGAGAGAGAAAAATGGAGCTAGAGGAATCAGGCTCCTGGACTTCAGACTATACTACAAAGCTACAGTAATCAATACAATATGGTACTGACACACAAACAGAAATATAGAGCAACGGAACAGGATAGCAAGCCCAGAGATAAACTCATGCACCTATGGTCTATAACAAAGAAGAAAGAATATACAATGGAGAAAAGACAGCCTCTTCAATAAGTGGTACTGGGAAAACTGGACAGCTACATGTAGAAGAATGAAATTAGAACACTCCCTAACACCATACACAGAAATAAACTAAAAATGGATTAAAGACCTACATATAAAGTCAGAAAGTATAAAACTCTTAGAGGAAAACATAGGCAGAACACTCTATGACATAAATCACAGCAAGATCCATTTTGACCCACCTCCTAGAGTAATGGAAATATGGGGAGGGGGAAGGGTAAGCTGTGACAAAGTGAGAGAGTGGCATGGACATATATACACTACCAAACGTAAACTAGATAGCTAGTGGGAAGCAGCCACATAACACAGGGAGATCAGCTCGGTGCTTTGTGACCACCTAGAGGGGTGGGATAGGGAGGGTGAGAGGGAGGGAAGAGGGAAGAGATATGGGAACATATGTATATGTATAACTGATTCACTCTGTTATACAGCAGAAACTAACACACCATTGTAAAGCAATTATACTCCAATAAAGATGTTTAAAAAAACTCAAATGGGACCTAATTAAACTTAAAACCTTTTGCACAGCAAAGAAAACCATAAATGAGATAAAAAGACAACCCTCAGAATGGGAGAAAATATTTGCAAATGAAGCAACTGACATGGGATTAATCTCCAAAATATACAAAGGGCTCATGTACCTCAATATCAAAAAAAAACAACCCAGTCAAAAAATGGGCAGAAGACCTAGACATTTCTCCAAATAAGACATACAGATGGCCAAGAGGCACATGAAAAGATGCTCAATAATTTTTAGAGAAATGCTGATCAAAACTACAATGACGTATCACCTCACAGCGGTCAGAATGGCCATCATCAAAAGAATCTATAAACAATAAATGCTGGAGAGGGTGTGGAGAAAAGGAACACTCTTGCACTGTTGGTGTGAATGTAAATTGATACAGCCACTATGGAGAACAGTATGCAGGTTCCTTAAAAAACTAAAATTAAACTACCATATGACCCCACAGTCCCACTACTGGGCATATGCCCTGAGAAAACCATACTTCAAAAGACACAGGCACCCCAATGTTTATTGCAGCGTTATTCACCATAGCCAGGAGATGGAATTAACCTAAATGTCCATCGACAGATGAAGGGATAAAGATGTGGTACACAGGGCTTCCCTGGTGGCACAGTGGTTGGGAGTCCGCCTGCTGATGCAGGGGACATGGGTTTGTGCCCCAGTCCAGGAAGATCCCACATGCCTTGGAGCGGCTGGGCCCTTGAGAGATGGTCGCTGAGCCTGTGCATTCAGAGCCTGTGCTCTGCAATGGGGGAGGCCACAGCAGTGAGAGGCCTGTGTACTCCAAAAAAAAAAAAAAATGTGGTACATATATACAATGGAATATTACTCAGCCATAGAAAGGAACAAAATTGGGTCATTTGTAGAGATGTGGATAGACGTAGAGTCTGTCATACAGAGTGAAGTAAATCAGAAAGAGTAACTAAATATTACTTGAGTATTCTGTGATTAAACAAAAGAAATTGCTATGACTAATTGTGATTCACAGTGAAATACTAGCAAAACTTAGAAAACAGTTGCCAGGAAAATAGCTAACTGAAAACACAACTAGCCTTATTTCTTGATATATAGCATTTCTGTGCAGATATATCCTTTCCTTTCAGCTTCATGAATAATATTAGAGAAGACTCAAGGGATATATAAAGAAAACACTTAGAGCATCTACTGAGAACTTCCAGAAAGGCACTTAAAACATTTCTAAGCAAATGGAAGCAAGTTGATGTTCAATTTTAATTCAGAAGTCTCAGAAATTCCTTTCTCCTGGACTGAACTCTAGAAATAATAGAAGAGATAGTAAAATGTATACTGTGACTTCCTTTGAAAACAAAAAGATAGTTTCGTGTTACATGAGTTGTGAAAAGTACCTAAAAATCACAAAACAGAAGGGAAAGAACTGAAGAGTAAAGTGGGCATCTGAGTTGCATAGGGGAGGGTGTAGCAAGTGCAACCACAGGAAATGACAGCAACACTGATGGGTTCTGAGCCTGGAGGTTGTGGAAGCCAGCACAAGGGCGCTCAGAAGGAACCAGTCAGATGATTAGTTGCCCTAGGATCAGTTAGGAGGGGTGAATCATGTTCTATGTCCCTGATTGCTACTACAAGAATTACCAAACATAGCAAAGACCAATATGTAATGGTAACACATGGTCTTCCTTTATGTGTAAAGTATAATTGGGGATATTGGGGTAGAAAAATAACGCAGTGTTCTTAATGTATGGTGTCACTGGAAAGGAAGAAGAACCACCGATATACAGAAGATCAGCCATTAAAGTATCTCTTGTCATCAGTCATCTTCCCTCATATTCACTGGAAAGATTGGAGTCCAAGCTCCACTACAGCCAGACATCTCACCTGTAAACTATATTCAAGAAAGAAATCAAAGGTGGATACAGAACTATATATAAGGAATTGTTTCTTTTTAATATAGAACAAAGAGTAGAAATGTTATGAGAATTTGGCTAAAGTAGTTTAAAAACATTTTAAAAATGTGATGTAATGGAAGCCATCAGACCTATAGATTTCTACCTCAGGTACAGAGGGTAAAGAACAGAGCATGCTCAGGGTACCTTGAGAGGGCACATGGCATTGGTGAGGATTCAGGACTGAGGCTAATGTGGGGAGAATGCTGTCTTTAAGCCACCCAGAAAGCTTTAGATGTCTTTGACCACTTTTCTTTGCCTCTGACTAGCATGGCTTCTGTGTCCTTGTGCTCAAGGAGCTGCATTGTGGACTCTTTGGAAGACTTCTTGGGGGTTCCTGGAGCTGTTTTGCCTTCCTATGTGAAAATTGGAAGTGCCAGGGACTTCATGTCCTGCCAGGGCAGCCCTGCATCAGTGACTTACTGGTGAGATGTTCTGAAAACTCAGCTGCCTTGCCTTGAGTCTGGAAAGACTTTGAGTTATAATTCACATTCAAGCTGACACTGGAGTTCTCCCAGGAGCACATCATAAGCCACTTGCACATGGTCCTGGCCTCAGCGTCTAAATCTGGGGAACCTGACAAGTCATATCAGTGGTCATTTTGGAGAGCTGTGTGAAAGAAAGGTAAGATGTAAGGGATGAGGAAACTTCCAGAGGGCCTTGAAAGTCAGGCAAAAGAGACTTCTTCTGTCACCAAATGAATGCTTGTTATTTTGTTGAATGGTCAGTAGTCAACTGGCTGCTTTGATTTATCCCTAAGTGACATGGTACTTCAGTTACAAATTACCTTTTTGATGTAGCCCTGGAGAGCAGGTCAATATGAAGAACTCATTGTCCAGCTCGCAGTCTAGGGTCTCTACCTCTTTCATGTACAGCAGTGTTTTTCTATTTTATTTTATCTTATCTTATTTCATTTTTATTATTTTATTTTTTATTTTTCAACTAAAGAAACCCTTATTCATTCCCCAAATAAAGTTGTAAGCAAAAGTCTAAAATAGAAGAATTAAAAATAGGTTGATCCAGAGGTAGTTCACCCCTGAGATGCTGCCACCACAAGTACAGTTATGGACTGAGACGAAATCTTCTATACCTACTTCCTGAACTTCTGGCACGACTGAATAAAAGAACCTTAAGGAGTGCTAGTGAGTGGCTTTTCTTTGTGTGTGTGTGTGTGTGTGTGTGTGTGTGTGTGTGTGTGTGGTGTTTGTGTTTTATTTCCTATACTTTTCCTTCTTTTTCCTTTTCTCTGTCTCAGTGAAGGATATGGCATCCCACTGGATTGACACTACAACCCTCCCTGACCCCAGGGCAAGTGGGCATCTTCTTGATTTCTGGCTGGAAAGGGAGCTGCTAGGCTAGCCCTACTCAGAAGCCATTGGACAACAGGGCTTTATGTACTGAAGGCCTGCAGCTCAGCCAGGCCTCTGAGCTAAAGCTCTCAGAGTCAGGCAGGTATTGTGAGGACTACCAAGCAGGCCCAGAGGGAACACAGCTGCTCAGCTGAAGATAGAAAAGCCAAACAAAATAAGTCTCTGGGACAGAAGTACTAGGGAGCTGATATTAAAAAAACAAAAACAAAAAAACTCCTTTTGAGGGAAGGAATGGAGTCCTCTGTTTTATGCTTCAGGAACTAAAATGAGGGCCCAAGGGAAGGGAGTGAAATGCTGATGACACACTCAGGGCTACAAGCAGCATAAATACACGTTTGGACAGAGGTGGAACTTTCTGTACCTACTGCCAGCATATCTGTCATGACAACAGATTTATAAAAATTGATGTGAAATTTATGTGACCTAAATAAACCATTTAAAGTGAACAATTCCGTGTCATTTGGTACATTCACAACTTTGCACAACCATGACTTCTATCTAGTTCCAAAATATCTCACTACCCCCAGTAAAACCCCAAACTCATGAAGCAGTTACTCCCCATTTCCTCCAGCCTCTGGCAACCACCAGTCTACGTCCTGTCTCTATGTTCCGCTCCACCTTCGGCTGCTGTGAACAGTGCTGCTGAGAACATTTGTGGTCAAGTACTTTTCTCTGTATTTGTTTTCAATTCATTGGGTGTATGCCTAGCATTAGAACTGTCCAAATGAATAGTAGAATTTTAAGAGGTACTTCTAAGTGGCTTTTCATTCTATATGCTGTGATTTTCTTTTCCTCTCCTTCCCTTTCCCTTCCCTTCCCATCCCTTCCCTTTACTTACCTTTTTTTGGTGCCGAGGCTCACTGCAAGGACACCACAACCCAACCCACCCCCAGGGACAAGTGGCCAGCCCAGTGATCTTCTGGATGAAAACAAGAGAAGTTGCCATGCAAGCCGTGCCCACAGACCGTCCTTCACAGTGCTTACTGCACAGAAGGCCCATGGAAAACAGCCAAAAAAAAAAAACGTTACACCCAGGCAGCAGGAAGTTCTGAACGTTTCTTCGTTTCTCTTTTTTTCCCCGTCTTGAGGAGCAGAAACTCAGAGTTGTGGGTGAAATCTGCCTATTTTTAAAGTTGGCTCTGAACTATTTAAACCTGTAAAGGGCAAACAAAATAAGTCTCTGGGCAGGATGCAGCTATATACATAGTTGGCAGTTAACAACTTCCTTCTGAGTGAGAGGGGGCAGGGTCAGCCACTTTGTGGTTGAGGAACTAAACTGTGACTTGGGGGAAGGGAAAGGTCAGTTCATCAAAGAAGAGCCAACAGGCGTGTTGTTGTTGTGGGCATCGGGCCAGGGCAAGGGAGCAATGTCCGGAGGGGAGAGCCCACAGTCCCCTTGCTCTGGGGCCGTCAGCCTCCACAAGCTCCTCTCTCCTGTGGAATTCTAAACATTTGTGCTCAGGGAGTGGTGTCCTCAGCTTGCCTGACAGTGAAAGAGCTGGCTCTTGTCATTTATGGCTCCTGAAGACCTTCCCCTTAGGGTCTTCCTTCCATCAGGATAAAATGTCCTCAAGAATTCCCTTAAACTGTGCAGACAACACAACACAGCCTCCCTGGAGTTTGGGGATGATCATTAGAGAATTTCTGATCAGCTAATGCAGGAGGAGCAGGAGTGATCATGAATTTGATGACTGCAGGACTAACTGGGCCCTTTGGGACACACCCAGGTGGGGACAGAGAAGGTGGACATTGCTGTTTCAATTATCCAAGAGGGAAATCCTGTCCCCTGAATCACGTGTTGTACACATTAGCTATATTTTATATACTTTCATCCTCGCAACAAACTTTTAAAGTAAGCTCTCTTATTAGCTCCAATCTTCTGAGGGATAAACTGACTTTTAGAGATGCTTAAATGACCTGCCCAAGTCCTCACACCTGGGATGTCACATGGCTGTTACTCTAACCCTGAAACTGAGCAGGGCCCTGTGAGGCACCCAGGTATGGAGGCTTGGCCTTTTATTTTTGTCCCCGATTTCTTGTCGGCAAGACTACAGCCTCCATGACCTTCCCTGAGTTCCAGAGAGCAGATTCAAACAGTTGCTAATCAAAGGAGGGGCAGGCAAGAAACCACCCAAAGCAAGATTAAAGGGACCAGAGACGCTCATCAAGATTAGAAGACTTACCACCTGAGACCCTACACACATCCTCATCTTGTCCGCAATCCCACCCTTTGATAACTCCTTTGATAAGGAGTTATAAAACTCCTTATCAAATCTTCCTGGGTTGGGACACATAGTTTTTCGAGGCAGGAGCTGTTGTGTACCCCTTTGCCTGGCAAAGTAATAAAGCCCTCCTTTTCTACTTCACCCAAAACTTTGTCTCCAAGATCTGATTTGGCACCGGCGTACAGAGAAGCTGAGCTTTTGGCATCAACCCCGACAGTTTGAACTAGGGTGTGTTATCTCCCCCATTATCCTGTACAGTAATTACAGCATAAGGGTTCAAGTTATATGTCAGCCAAACGTTCTGAACTGGCTTAGGACCTGACATTCTGGTGTGTGTAGTATCTAGTTTCCTGGACTCACATTTGAAATAGGATTAAACCCCGATTTCAAAGCACAACATGTCACTTACCGAGCTCCCCTGGGTCCCACAACCAGGAACCGGGCTGACTGCCGTCCTCCCACTTCCTGGACAAGCCCAGGAAGAGACCTCATTGGTTTGCAAACTGCTCCACCCTTTGAATCTTGTTAGAATTACCAGGGCGCTCTGGGAAATGTAGTCATGGGAACTTGGGTTGTCCTTGTGCACCTCTTGTTCAAATGTACTCTGGCGAGACCTGGCACCAGACTGAGAGTGGAGTGACCTTGTAATCCATACAGTTCCTACTCTTAGGGCGGCTGAATCCAGATATCCTAAGTATAACGTGGGAGGTTAGGGTTTTAAGGGGATCCAGGAAAAGCAGGTTCATTAACCTAGAGGAGTAGAAGGAGATGGATATTTTAAGTCACTCCCTCAGGTTATGACAGCATTTCCTCATGAATTTCCATGAGGCCCCTAAATTTCTTCCCCATCTTCAGTCCCATTCACCATTCCACCCTGAGGCACTGTATAATGTGTCCTAAATTTGTCCACATATAAGTCACGAGTGTGACATATATAATGTGCTTTTGTTTCTGCATGTATTTTTAATTTATGTTAATGGTATAGGTCTATCACTCTTGCTGTTTCTAATGCACTTCCCTCTACACTTTTCTTTTTTAATTAAAAAAAATTTTTATTGCAGTATAGTTGTTTTATAATATTGTTTTAGTTTATACAGTACAGCGAAGTGAAGCAGTTATACATATACATATATCCCCTGTTTTTTGGATTTCCTTCTCATTTAGGTCACCACAGAGCACTGAGTACAGTTCTCTGTGCTATACAGTAGGTTCTCATTAGTTATCTATTTTACACATAGTATCAATAGTGTATATATGTCAATTCCAATCTCCTAATTCATCCCACAACACCCCCCCCATTTCTAAAACCATCTTCATGACACAAGTGTTGCCTTGTGCTCTCTCTTTGGCACTAACAGTTCTAGTCCATGCCTCCTGTATTATGCTGCATGAACTTGGGACTCTCTACCTGAAGGCTTTCTATTGGCCTGTGCTTGGGCCATCCAGATGGACCTGCAACTAATGGCCCTGGAACACCACTCAGCCTGGAAAATGTGAGTGGGTGCATAAATGCCCCTGTGTTCCACCTACTCAGGTGGGGTTACTCTGGGGTCATGGCCAGCACTGCCTCCCTATGTTCTTCAGTGAGAGGAAGCTTCCATTGTCCTCTGAGGTAACGTGCTGATCATGTATCCTTCTTTGAGTCTCAAAGAGCCGCTGCCTCACTTTTCTACTCCCATGGTGGCGCTCCCTTAAATCACCTCCCAAGTAAGCTACTTGAATATAAATCCTCATCTCAGGGTCTGGTTTTGGAGGAAACCAACCTAAAACCATTTAACCTACCGATACCACTGGTGAAGGACACTTAGGTTGCTGCCAACTCCTTGTTACTACAAATACCACTGTAATCAGCACTTTCCTACATGTGCCCTGGACACGAGGACTTTGCTTGGATAGACATCAGGAATAGAATGCGCTGGAGGACAGGGCAACAGTGTATTTAATTTCACTGAGCATTTCTGTCCTCTTGTGTAGAAAGTTTCCTGCTTTCCTCATATCCTGGTTGATACTTTCGGTTAGCAACCTTCAAATGTCGGCCAATCTCATGTGTCTAAGGTGATAGCTCAGTGTAATTCTCATCTGCACTTCTCTGATTCCTAGTGAGTTTGAGCAACACTTCATATTCCTATTGACCCATCACATTTACTGGTGGTGAATTAAATGGCAAGATGTCGAGGAAACACTCTTCTGCCATAGTAGCCAGGGCACAACAGAGATGAAGGATGGATAGCAGAGGACATCTTGCTAGAAAAATATTGCTGGAGAAAGATATAATCTCAGAATGCAGGTCTGGGCCTGGGTCATTTTGACAGAAAGTGTGGAAAGGCTTCATTCAATGGAGTAGGGCTATTGTCCCCTGATCCTGGGAAATGTGACACCTGGAATTAAGAACCAGATGGCAAGTTTGTAATTCTGAGATTGATTGCTTCCATCATTCTAGCCAAAGTAACAGAGACCCTTGAGGATCTCCAGCAAGAATTGTTACAGAAACCTGAAGTCAGGAGGCTGTGGCTAAGGGAGAGTAAGACCAGAGTCATGGATCCTGGGGTCTGAGGGCAGGGACACCAGAGAATGTAGTCCTGGGATCAGAGTGGCCATCTGAAATGCCAAGCCAAATTCTGACTACTTCCTAGACTTTCCATGAGGAAGGAGAGCAGAAGTAGGAAATACTGGAACTGTCACTGAGCATTCTTCTCACCATAAAGGATGTGAGTTAGGTGTAGTAATAAACTTCCCCTTTATTCCAGTATGTACAAGTTGGAAAAGTTTAAGCATTCTGCTTTTTAAAAAATAAATATACTTAATACAATAGAATTAATTTGTATATGGTAAATATTCTAACTTGTTCTAAAGTGTTTTCTTTCAAATATTAAAGCATATAAAGAATTTCTTATTTCATTGCCAAAGAAAAACAAAGAGACCTACATTTTTGCAAAGATAGGAAGTTTGAACTAAAACTCCCCCTCTTGATGATGGAATCTGTGGAAGACAATGACCTCTAATTTAAGATTTTTTGTTGTTGAATAAATCTGTTTTAAAATTTGCTTGCCAAGCCTTCTGGTTTCTGCTCCAACAGGTAAAAGTTATCAGTTCTCTTTCTCTCTCTCTCTCTCTCTCTCTCTTTTTTTGGCCTTGCCTCATGTGGGATCCCTGACCTGGGATTGAACCCACACCCCCTGCATTGTAAGTGTGGATTCTTAACCACTGGACCACCAGGGAAGTCCCAATCCTCTCATTCTTATTGTAAAATCAATGTCCTGAAAAATCAAACAGATCCATTAGTGTATCAACATCATGAGGAAAAATGCTGCTTTAACTGAGCAAGACTCTATAAGCCCTTCCCAGAATAGACCCCCACCCATGTTCTCTTCCTGCCTTTTGTCTGTAGAAAAACTTTAGTCAAAGAATAAATTTAATCAGAGAAGTGAGGAAATGCAGAACGAAAGGAAAACAGTCAAGCAAGACAAAATAATACTTTAGCCATTAAACAACGTCAAGGATCTTTAGTTCTTCCTCAAGGACTACAGATAATATTCTCAGCCATGTCCTTTCAGTTGTTTTGCAGATACTGAAACCCCCACCAAGCAGAAGAAGTTAATTGTATGCTACCCACAAGCATGTAGACCCCAGACCAGTTGGAACCAGAAGGCTGATGATGCTGATTCCCGCTTACCTCACCACCAACCAATCAGAAGAAATTCCATGACCTGATCACACCCTGCGCCTTGAGCACTATAAGACTCCTTGCTACCCCCTCGAGAGTGGGACACACAGTTTTGAGGGCATTACCCACTGTGGCCACCTTTGCTTGGCAGAGAAATAAAGCTATTTCTTTCTACTTCACCCAAATCTCTGTCTCCAGGATTTAATCTGGCATCAGTGTACAGAGCCCAAATTTCAGCAACACTGATAAAAAGTAGAGAGACAGACAGGTGCATACATAGAATTGGAGATTACTGTGAACTGAAGTTCAAGATTAGAAGCCCTAGCTGAAGCCAGTATTATTAAGAACACTTAAAAACTTCGATGAACTCTTGGAGACTCAGTGTAGATGAGCATGAAAGTTACAAACTTTGGGCTGTCTCAGTCTCATGGAGTCCTCCACACTTTTGTGAACTTTACCACCAGGAACGCCACCCAAGTTCTCATTGTGAAGACCACAGAATAATCTCTATGAGCTTCTGATAGAAGGAGGAAAATGTAATCATTTTGAAATAAGGTCACAGAATTCTCTTCTCTCCCTTCCCTCCAGGGAAATTAATTTATAACAGCCTAGTCAAAGTAAGGTAAGGAAAATACCAAACTCCAATCATCTCCAGCATTTCTGCCTTACCTAAGGGGAGGAAAAGTTGAGATGCACTTTTGAAGGTCACACTTTGGGGCAAAACCCAGGCTTACTTAAAACTTGAGACAAATGATAGGACTATAAATATACTTATCTCCTCACCATCCCTTATAATCACATCAACAATTCTACTGTATATAACAGGATTACAGATGAAAAGCTACAATTTTCAGACACTATTTAATGAGGGATTTCCAGGCAATCCTAAGAAAAGAGAGAGACCAAAACTAGGATAGTAAAGGAAATTGAAGACTTGGACATCTATAGCTATGGAAAACAGTAAACACAGCATAATTCCTAGTGAAATAAACATAAACCCTCATACTAAAGGCCCCTGCAATACCTCAGTTCTTATTACCCAATACATCATGTCTAGCTTCCAACATAAAATTGAAAGGCATGCTAACATATGAAAAAACACAGTATGAAGAAATAAGGCAAGCATCAGAGTAAGATTCAGATATGGCAAGGATTTTGGAGTTATCAGACCAGGAATTTAAAATAACTATGATTAATATGCTAAAGTTTCTAATGGAAAAGCAGACAACATGCAAGAATAGATGGGCATTGTAAGCGTAGAAATTAAAACTCTAAGGAAGAATCAAAGGAAATGCTAGAGGGACTTCCCTGGTGGTGCAGTGGTTAAGAATCCACCTGCCAATGCAGGGAACACAAGTTCGGTCCCTGGTCTAGGAAGATCCCACATACCACGGAGCAACTAAGCCTATGCACTGCAACTACTGAGCCCTCATGCCGCAACTACTGAAGTCCACGTGTCTAGAGCCTATTCTCCATAACAAGAGAAACCACCACAATGAGAAACCTGCACACCACAACAAAGAGTAGCCCTGGCTCACTGAAACTAGAGAAAGCTTATGTGTAAAAATGAAGATCCAACACAGCCAAAAATAAATAAATTAAATAAATAAATGTATAAAAAGGCCAAAATGCAGAAAGAAAACCAAGAAATAATAGAGAACATTCATGAACTGCAGGGCAATCGTAAAAGATACAACATAAATGTAATTGGAATACCAGAAGAAGAAGAAAGAAAGAAAAAAGAAAGAAAGAAAGAAAGAGAAAGAAAGGAAGGAAGGAAGAAAGAAGAAAGAAAGAAAGAAAGAAAGAAAGAAAGAAAGAAAGAAAGAAGAAAGAAAGAAAGAAGCAGAGAAATATTTGAAGTAATAATGGCTGAATATGTATTTTCCAAAATTAATGACAGACACTAAAACACAGATCCAGAAATCTCAGAGAATAACACACATAATAAATATCCAAAAGTGGACACCTGCAGAAGAAACAGAGACAAAGAGAAAATCTTGAAAGAAGCTAGAGGGGGGAAAAAAACACCTTACACACTAAAGAAAAACAAGAATTATAGTGGACTTCTTTTCAGAAACCATGCAAAAAGTAAAGAAAAATATTTAATGGTTTGAAAGAATAAACCCACAAATCTAGAATTCTGTATCCAGCAAATTTATCCATGAAAAGTGAAGGAGAATAAAGACGTGCCCAGAAAGACAGAAACTAAGAGAATTTGTCACCAGTAGACCTGCCCTGCAGAGACATACTGTGTTTGTGGATTGGAAGACTCAAAATAGTGTCAATTCTTCCCAGATTGATATATAAGTGTAATGCAATTCCTATCAATATTTCAGGAAGTATTTTTTGTTGTTCTTATTTTACCTTTATTTTATGTAGATACAGACAAGCTTATTCTAAAATTAATATGTAAATTGATAGGCCCTAGAATAGCTAAAACCAAGAAAAAAAAAAGTAAAGGGATGAAGAAATATCCCTTTACTAACATAAATCATGCTAACATAAATCAAAAGAAAGCTGAAGTGGTAATATTAATATTAGACAAAGCCTGCTCAGAATAAGGAAAATTATCAGGAATACAAAAGAACATAATGATACAGTGGTCAATTCTTTAAGTAAAGCTGTGCATGTGCCTAACAACAAATCATCAATATATATGAAGGAAAAACTGATAAAACTGCAAGAAGAAATAGAGAATCTACCTATAGTTGGAGACATCAACTCCTTTCTATCAATAATTGACAGATCCAGTAGACAAAAAATCAGTTGAACTGAGCCACACTATCAATCAATTGGATCTAATTGCCATTAATAGACTATATCCAATAATAGCACAATATGCATTGTTCTGAAGCTCACATGGAACATCCACCAAGAAAGACCACATTCTGGACCATAAAATGCTCTTCATTAATTAAAAAAAAGGGAGTCAATATATGTTCTCAAACCATAATGAATTAAACTAGAAATTAATAACAGAAAGACAGCTGGAAAATCTCAAAGCCTTTGAAGGTTAAATGACACACACTTAGTTTATTTTTAAAAATTTTTGTTTCATATTGAGTATAGTTGATTAACAATGTTGTGTTTGTGTCAGGTGTACAGCAAAGTGATTCAGTTATACTGAATACATGTAGATATTCTACATGTATCTATTCTTTTTCAAGTTCTTTTCTCATTGAGGTTATTACAGAATATTGAGCAGAGTTTCCTGTGCTATACAGTAGGCTTTTGTTGGTTATCTACTTTAAATATAGCAGCATGTATATGTCAATCCCAAGCTCCCAATTGATCCCTCCCCCCTACACTCCTCCCACACATAACCATAAATTCATTCTCTAAGTCTGTGAGTCTGTTTCTGTTTTGTAAATAAGTTTATTTGTATCATAAATGACACACTTTTAATAACATGAGAGCTAAACAAGAAATCTTAAGAAAAGTGGAAAGTGAAATACAATCTATCAAAATTTGTGGAATGCACAGTGCTTAGAGAGAAATTTATAACACTAAATGTAGAAAAGAATAAAGATCTAAAAACAATAACTTAAGTTTTAACCTTAGGAAACTAGAAAAAGAATAGCAATACTAACCTACAGAAAGCAGAAGAGAAAGAATAATAAAAATCAGGGCAGAAATCAATGAAATTGGAAACAGAAAAACAATTGAGGAAATAACAAAACCAAAAGCTAGCTCTTTGATAAAAATTAGCTCTTATTTTATTTATAGTTTTTTATAACTCTGCAGCTATCAACATTATCTATCATTTCCTTCCTGAAACACACTTTTTTGTTTGTCTTCCATAGTCCATCATCTCCTGATTTCCCTCCTAACACGTTAGCTATTTCTTCTTTGTCTCCTTACCCAAAATTGCTTTCTCTCTTTCACTTTTAAAGAAAGGTTGTGGTGCCTTAGTCTTGGGACACATTCTCTTCTCAATGTACACATTTTCTCCTGGATGATCTCACTCATTACCATGACACTACATGCCACTCAAACACTATTTAGGTTTCTCCAGATATCAGAACCTGAGGCAAACTGTTAAAAGCAAGTATTAAGTAATACAGTCATTTTCACAATGTTGATTCTTCCAATCCAAAAGCATGGTATATCTCTCCATCTGTTTATATCATCTTTAATTTCTTTCATCAGTGCCTTATAGTTTTCTGCATATAGGTCTTTTCTCTCCTTAGTTAGGTTTATTTCTAGGTATTTTATTCTTTTGGTTGCAATGGTAAATGGGAGTGTTTCCTTAATTTATCTTTCAGATTTTTCATCATTAGTGTATAGGAATGCAAGAGATTTCTGTGCATTAATTTTGTATCCTGCTACTTTACCAAATTCATTGATTAGCTCTAGTAGTTTTCTGGTAGTGTCTTTAGGATTCTTTATGCATAGTATCATGTTATCTGCAAACAGTGTCAACTTTACTTCATTTCCGATTTGGATTCCTTTTATTTCTTTTTCTTTTCTGATTTCTGTGACTAAACCTTCCAAAATTATGTTGAATAATAGTGGTGAGAGTGGGCAACGTTGTCTTATTCCTGATCTTAGTGGAAATGGTTTCAGGTTTTCACCATTGAGGAGGATGTTGGCTGTGGGTTTGTTATATATGGCCTTTATTATGTTGAGGAAAGTTCCCTCTATGCCTACTTTCTGGAGAGTTTTTATCATAAATGGATGTTAAATATTTTTGAAAGCTTTTTATCCATCTATTGAGATGATCATATGGATTTTATACTTCAATATTTTAATATGGTTTATCACATTGATTGATTTGCATATATTGAAGAATATTTGCATTCCTGGGTTAAACCCCATTGATCATGGTGTATGATCCTTTTAATGTGCTGTTGGATTCTGTTTGCTAGCATTGTGTTGAGGAGTTTTGCATCTATGTTCATCAGTGATACTGGCCTGTAGTTTTCTTTCTTTGTGACATCTTTGGCTGCTTTTGGTATCAGGGTGATGGTGGCCTCATTGAATGAGTTTGGGAGTGTTTCTCCCTCTGCTATGTTTTGGAAGAGTTTGAGAAGGATAGGTGTTAGCTCTTCTGTAAATGTTTGATAGAATTTGCCTCTGAAACCATCTGGTCCTGGGTTTTTGTTTGTTGGAAGATTTTTAATCATAGTTTCAATTTCAGTGCTTGTGATTGGTCTGTTCATATTTTCTATTTCTTCCTGGTTCAGTCTCAGAAGTTTGTGCTTTTCTAAGAATTTGTCCATTTCTTCCAGGTTGTCCATTTTATTGGCATATAGTTGCTTGTAGTAACCTCTCATGATCCTTTGTATTTCTGCAGTGTCAGTTGTTACTTCTCCTTTTTCATTTCTAATTCTATTGATTTGAGTCTTCTCCCTTTTTTCTGGATGAGTCTGACTCATGATTTATCAATTCTGTTTATCTTCTCAGAGAACCAGCTTTTAGTTTTATTGATTTTTGTTATTGTTTTCTTTGTTTCTATTTCATTTATTTCTGATCTGATATTTATGATTTCTTTCCTTCTGCTAACATTGGAGTTTTTTTGTTCTTCCTTCTCTAACTGCTTTAGGTGTAAGGTTAGGTTGTTTATTTGAGAGGTTTCTTGTTTCTGGAGGTAGGATTGTATTGGTATAAACTTCCCTCTTAGAACTGCTTTTGCTGCATCCCATAGGTTTTGGGTCATCGTGTTTTCATTGTCATTTGTTTCTAGGTATTTTTTGATTTCTTCAGTGATCTCTTGGTTATTAAGTATTGTATAGTTTAGCCTCCATGTATTTGTATATTTTTCAGATTTTTTCCTCTAACTGATACCTAGTCTCATAGCCTTGTGGTCAGAAGAGATACTTGATATGATTTCAATTTTCTTAAATTTAGCAAGGCTTGATTTGTGACCCAAGATATGATATATCCTGGAGAATGTTCCAAGAGCCCTTGAGAAGAAAGAAATCTACAGATTCAATGCAATCCCTATCAAACTACCAATGGCTTTTTTCATAGAACTAGAACAAAAAAGTTCACAATTTGTCTGGAAACACAAAAGACCCTGAATAGACAAAGCAATCTTGAAAAAGAAAAATGGAGCTGGAGGATCCAGGCTCCAGGACTTCAGACTATACTACAAAGCTACAGTAATCAAGACAGTATGGTACGGGCACCAAAACAGAAACATAGATCAAGGGAACAAAATAGAAAGCACAGAGATAAACCCACGCACGTATGGTCACCTTGTTTTTGATAAAGAAGGCAAGAATATAAAATGGAGAAAAGGCTGCCTCTTCAATAAGTGGTGCTGGGAAAACTGGACATCTACATGTAAAAGAATGAAGTTAGAGCACTCCCTAACACCATACACAAAAATAAACTCCAAATGGATTAAAGATCTAAATGTAAGGCCAGACACTATAAAACTCTTAGAGGAAAACATAGGCAGAACACTCTATGACATAAATCACAACAAGATCCTTTTTGACCCACCTCCTAGAGTAATGGAAATAATAACAAAAATAAACAAATGGGACCTAACGAAACTTAAAAGCTTTTACACAACAAAGGAAACCATAAAGAAGACGAAAAGACAACCCTCAGAATGGGAGAAAATATTTACAAATGAAGCAACTGACAAAGGATTTATTTCCAAAATTTACAAGCAGCTTATGTAGCTCAATATCAAAAAAACAAGCAACCCAATCCAAAAGTGGGCAGAAGACCTAACTAGACATTTCACCAAAGAAGATATACAGATTGCCAACAAAGACATGAAAGAATGCTCAATATCACTAATCAGTAGAGAAATGCAAATCAATACTACAATGAGGTATTACCTCATTGATGATACTACAAAACTACAATGAGGTATCACCTCACACCAGGTCAGAATGGCCATGATCAAAAAATCTACAAACAATAAATGCTGGAGAGGGTGTGGAGAAAAGGGAACCCTCCTGAACTGTTGGTGGGAATGTAAATTGATGGAGCCAGTATGGAGAACAGTATGGAGGTTCCTTAAAAAACTAAAAATAGAACTACCATATGGCCCAGCCATCCCACTACTGGATATATAACGTGATAAAACCATAATTCAAAAAAGTCATGTACCACAATGTTCATTGCAGCTCTATTTACAATAGCCAGGACATGGAAGCAACCTAAGTGTCCACTGAGAGATGAATGGATAAAGAAGATGTGGCACATATATACAATGGAATATTCCTCAGCCATGAAAAGGAACGAAATTGAGTTATTTGTTGTGAGGTGGATTGTCCTAGTGTCTTTCACACAGAGTGAAGTATGTCAGAAAGAGACAAACAAACACCGTATACTAACACATATATAAGGAATCTAAAAAAAAAAATTATGAAGAACCTAGGGGCAGGACAGGAATAAAGATGCAGATGTAGAGAATGGACTTGAGGACATGGGGAGGGGGAAGGGGAAGCTGGAACGAAGTGAGAGAGTGGCATGGACTTATATACACTACCAAATGTAAAATAGCTAGTGGGAAGCAGTTGCATAACACAGGTAGATCATCTCAGTGCTTTGTGACCACCTAGAGGGGTGGGATATGGAGGGTGGGAGGGAGATACAAGAGGGAGGAGATATGGGGATATATGTATGCATAATGCTTTGTTATAAAGCAGAAACTAACACACCATTAAAACAATTATACTCCAATAAAGATGTTTAAAAAAAAAGCAGGTATTAATTGGGGAGGGTAATCAGGTTGCAAGAATTAGTGACATGGGCAGCAAAACAGGGATAGCTAGTAGTTTCCAAGTTGGCCACTTGTATGGAACACTCATTCTTCCATCCCATTTTATCATTATCATCCATCTTTATTGGTTGAAGTTTACTTCCTGGTCATTACTTGCTAAGACTTGAATGAGAGCTGAAGTGCATTCAAATGGCACCTGCCCAAAGCTGGCCAGAACCAACAAAGAACTGATTTCTGCCACATGGCTATAATTAGTAAAGAGGCCAAAAAGGTTTAAGGTGTTGCCCTACAGGTGTCTCATATAGTACCTGCAATGCCCACATTTACATCTTCAACTGAAATCTTTCCACTAGTGTCAAGACATCAGGTGCAAATAGCACCTTAAGTTTATATCCAAAGTGAAACTCTTGATACAAAACTCCATACCTGTACTTCCCTAAATCTCTTTCAGCACGTCCCACATTGGAAAACTTATAGGCTTATGTCACTTGCTGTTCACTTGTTTACGGTTCATCTAAGAGTGAACATCTGTTGGTGCCCTCTGGGTGAAAGGAACTTTCTTGGGACATATTTGTTGGCTCTCCAGAGCCTACCCTGCTCAGTCCTGTGATATAGGAGTTCTGGTACAACCTTAGGTACAACCTCCCTCCCAACACAAATTTTATTGTTGCTGGGTTCCTATAGCTGATGGCCTTCTTGAGTACACACCTGGCAACAAGGTTCAGGCCTACCTAACTCCCTTCCACAATGTTCCCTTGATCCATGAGAAATACATATATTTTTGCTACACTAATAGGTGGACATGCAGGTGCTTCCTGGCATGCCCTCTTTCTTCTATGCTACCTCTAGTCTTCCAATTTCTTTAAACCCTAATGACATCGAGCACTCAGCTTGCACAGGGCTTCAGAAACTTTTAGCTAAGAGGCTTTACTTGTCCAGTACTTAGTGTGTGAAGGAAGAGCATTTGTACTCTCATTTGTTAGGAGTGATTTTCTTGGGAATTCCCTCAGGAAGCAAGGCCACACTTTCCCATAAGTGATCTAGGAGAGGGGGAGAGCCTTGTTTCACAAACAGTGTTCTCAGGAATGGAACACATTCTCCTATTCAGCTCTCCTATTACAAATGCTATTGGGGAATAGTGGCAGTTCTGCTGGCTGCAATTTCTCAGCATGTCAGGGTAGAAGGATGGATGATCCATCCAAGAGATGGATGATCCCTGAACTGAGAAGCCTGGGAAATTTGAATCTTCTTACCTGAGAATCTCAGTTGCCTTTTCCAGTAGTCAGCATATAATTATATCCTATTACACATGTACAGTATTGTTTTTTATAACAAAAGAGAGTAAGTTGCATATTATGTTTATAACTTAACAGTATATGGTGAATATTTTTCTACATAAAGATTTATATATAATTCTTTTACAACCCCTACTTTTTTATTATAGAAAATTCCAGACATATACAAAAGTTGATAAAAAATTATTCCCAGTTTCAACAATTATCAACTCATTGCCAATCATGTTTCATTTATACAGCACCCATTCTTCACTCCCATATGATTTCGAATCCAAGATATTTTAGATATCACATTTTATAAATATTTTTAATTGAAGTATAGTTGATTTACATTATTGTGTTAATTTCAGACATATAGCAAAGTGATTCAGTTACATATATTTTTAAAATTCTTTTCCATTATAGGTTATTACAAGATACTGAATATAATTCCCTGTGTTATACAGTATATCCTTGTTGTTTATTTTATACATGATAGTGTGTTTCTGTTAATCCCTAATTTATCCCTCCATTCTTTCCCCTTTGGTAACCATAAGTTTGTTTTCTATGTCTGTGAGTCTGCTTCTGTTTTGTAGATATGTTCATTTGTACTATTTTTTAGATTGTACATATAAGTGATATCGTATAGGATTTGTCTTTGTCTGACTTACTTCACTTAGTATGATAATCTCTAAGTCCATCCATGTTCCTGCAAATGGCATTATTTCATTTTTTCATGGCTGAGTAATATTCCATTGTATATATACACATCTTTATCAATTCATCTGTTGATTGACATTTAGGTTGTTTCCATGTCTTGGCTATTGTAAATAGTGCTGCAATGAACATTGGGGTGCATGTATATTTTTGAATTAGTTTTCATCTTTTCTCACTCAGCCAGCAGTGAGATTACTGGATCATATTATAACTCTACTTTCTGTTCTTTAGGGAACCTCTATACCATTTTCCATAGTGGCTGCACCAATTTACATTCCTACCAACAGTGTAGGAGGGTTCCCTTTTGTCCACACCCTCTCCAGCATTTATTATTTGTAGATTTTTTGATGATAGCCATTCTGACAAGTGTGAGGTGATGCTACATTGTGGTTTTGATTTGCATTTCTCTAATAATTAGTGATATTGAGCATATTTTCATGTGCTTATTAGCCATCTGTATGTTTTCTTTGGAATAATGTCTATTTAGGTCTTCTATTTTTTGATTGGGTTGTTTGTTTTTCTGATATTGAGTTGTATGAGCTGTTTTTATATTTTGGAAATTAAGCACTTGTTGGTCTCAGCATTTAGAAGTATTTTCTCCCAGTCCATAAGTTACATTTTTGTTTTGTTTATGGTTTCATTTGTTGTGCAAAAAGTTTATACATTTGATTAGGTGCCATTTATTTATTTTTGATTTTATTTCTTTTGCCTTGGGAGACTGATCTAAGAAAATATTGTTATGATTTATGTCAAAGAATGTTTTTCTTATGCTCTTTTCTAGGAGGTTAGTAGTGTCATGTCTTATATTTAAGTCTTTAAGTCATTTTGACTTTATTTTTGTGTATGGTGTGAGGGAGTGTTCTAACTTTATTGATTTACATGTAGCTGTCCAGCTTTCCCAACACCACTTGCTGAAGAAAATTTTTTTATCCATTGTATATTCTTACTTCCTTTGTTGAAGATTAATTGACCATAGGTGTGTGAGTTTATTTCTGGGTTCTCTATTCTATGCCATTGATATATATGTCTGTTTTTGTGCCAATATCATGCTGTTTTGATTACTGTAGCTTTGTAGTATCATCTAAGTCTGAGAGAGTTAGGCCTCCAGCTTTGTTCTTTTCCCTCAGTATTGCTTTGGCAATTCTGGATCTTTTGTGGTTCCATATAAGTTTTAGAATTATTTGTTCTAGTTCTGTGAAAAAAGTCATGGGCAATCTGATAGGGATTGCATTAGACCTGTACATTACTTTGAGTAGTATGGCCATTCTAACTATATTAACTCTACCCATTCAAGAGCATGGGATATCTTTCCATTTTCTTGAATCATCTTTGATTTTCTTTACCAATGTTTTATAGTTCTCAACATATAACTCTTTCACCTCTTTGGTTAGGTTTATTCCTACGTATAATCATCCTTAATCACTGAAATTGCTTACATTAAAGCATTATTTATTCATTCTTTATCATAGGACATTTGAACTCTTTCCAACTTTTCATTATTACATGTGCAAAAGCATCTTTGTATGTATATTTATAACTAATTACTCTTTATGATTTGCAATCCTTTTATTTTCTATACCAATTTCTTAATAATGTCTTTGGAATAAAAAACCTTTGTTTGAGGGAATGTTTTCTTTATTTCTGTGACTCTATACAGTTATACCATAACATAAAATAACTAAAGTCATATAAATCTATTTACTAGGACATTTTATGCCTTGTTTGAAAATTTAGAAGAGCTTCTTACTAGTTCTTGTCTACCATCTTCCTTACTGTGAAAGAACATTATTAAAAACCAATATGGAGTTCTGGCTCAATATGGCAATGTTGAACTCACCTCTTCCCATAGACACACTGAATATACAATTACATACAAAACAAGTTCCTTTGAAAGAAATAAAAAAAATAGCTGACTGACTCCACATCTGGTGAATGAGAAAAACACTGACATTGAAACATGTAAGAGAGGCTGAGACATAATCTTTCCATAAACCCCACCCCTAATGCAAAACCCCATAATTAAGAAGGAACTCAAAATTCTGGGCTTCTCCTTGAAGAATAAGGGTTTGAACCCCACATGTGGCAACCTAACTTTTAAGACCTGCACCTGAAAAATGAGCCCCCAAAATATCTGACTTTGTAAACCAACAGGGCCTGTGTCCATGAGACCCACAAGGCTGAGAAGTAGTTCTTAAAGTGCTGCTGAGAAGCAGTTCTTAACGGGCTCAATGCAGTTAAGTTGGACTTACAGCAGTTACACCCTAGGGCCTAATGCAGAGGCATTTCACTGAAAAGTTCAGGCTCTGTGTGAAAGAAGCCTATTGGCTTATCTTAAAGCTTTAGCCTGAAGGGCGGGCATTAATTGAACACACATCTAGATGCCTACTGAAATACTTTCCAAAGACCAGGGAGAATAGTGAGCACCATCTTTGTGCTCTCCCTCTGCCTTGCACCATATCACCAGTATATCCTAGAAGGGAGCTTGTACATGTGTCTGGTGTCCAAGTTTGTGGCTGCTGCTCAGCCCTTGATTCCCTTGCTCTGGTGGCCAGTGGGCTTACATTTGTAAGTCCCACAAGACAGTAACAAATGGAAAAACTGTTCTTAAATGACTAACATCCAAGGCATGGTGCAGTGACAGCTGACTGAAACACACTGCCGTCTTTCTGTGAAAGAGACCTATTTGCTTATTTAAAGTTTCAACCTGAGGTTTAGGCTTCTAATTTAACAGTCATCTAGAGACCTACTGAAATGCTCTCTGAAGACCATGGAGGTTGGTGGGTGTCATCATTGTGCTCTCCCTCTGCCTCACTCTAGGTCACCAGTATCTCCCAGAAATGAGCCTGTGCATATGTCTGGAGTCCTGATTTTTGTAGCTGCCTACTCAGAGGATGTTTCTTGATTGCCTGACTGTGGTGGCCAGTGGAGCTTGTGTTCATGAGTTCAATGGGATGGGAGCACACAAACAAATAATTTTGAATTGGTTATCACCCCAGGGATCAGTGCAGAGGGAGCAGGCAGAAGTGCCCTTTTCTCAGTTTTCCCCTGAAATAAGTATATTTGCATAATTTTAAAACTGCGGCCTGGGGACTTCCCTGGCAGTCCAGTGGTTAGGAGTTTGCTTTCCAATGCAGGGGGTGTGGATTTGATCCCTGGTCAGAGAGCTAAGATCCCACATGCCTCTTGGCCAAAAAACCAAAAATGAAACAGAAGCAATATTGTAACAAATTCAATAAAGACTTTAAAAAGGGTCCACAAAAAAAAAAAAAAGCTTCTGTCTGAAGGCCTGGATTACAATCAACCTGCACCTGGGTGATGTCTGCGACCCTCCCCTTTGGGACACTGACAGATCTTGGCACGTCCTCAACTATTGGGAGTCACTAAGAACAAAGTAGCCTGCTTGGACACTTAGAGATTTGAGAAGCAACAAAGAGTAAAGACAGGGTTGAACAATAAGTTTCATCTCCTACATGAGGCCACTCCTTCAAGACTGAGAGAGGTGGCTGTTTTATTTAGTGCAAAAAAAACAACACAGAGAGTCAAGGAAAGTGAGAAAAAAAACAGAAGAAACAGAAATATGTTCCATATAAAAAATAACAAACCTCAAAAAAAAAAAACCTTAATGAAACAAAGATAAATGATTTACCTGAAAACAGTTCAAAGTAATGGTCACAAAGATGCTTATCAAGGTTAGGAGAATGCATGAACAGAGTGAGACTATAATCAAAGAGATAGAAAATATAAGAAAGTACCAAACAGAAGCCACAGAGCTGAAGACTATAATACCTGAACTGAAAATTCCCATTAACAGGTTCCACAGAAGACTACATGAAACAGAAGAAAGTGTCAATGAGCTTAAGAGAGAACAGTGGAACTCATCCAATCAGAACAACAAAGGAAGAAAGAATGAAAAAGAGTGAAAGCAACTTAAAGGACTTATGGGAAAACAAGCGGATCAATATTTGCATTATAGGAGTCCCTTAAGGAGAAGAGAAAGAGAAAAGGGCAGAAAATTTATTTGAAGAAATAATGACTGAAAACTTCTCTCAGCTTTTCCAGGACATCCAGTTTTAGGAAGCCCAGAAAGTTTCAAATAATTTGAACCCAAAGATACCCACACCAATACACATTATAATTGAAGTGTTAATAAAGACAAGGAGTGAATCTTAAAAGCAGCAAGAGAAAAACAATGTGCTACATACAAGGTAAACTCCTTGTATGTAACACATTGAAGCTCTGCAGACAGAGGGAGTGGTACTATATACTGGAAGTGCTGAAAGAAAAAAGTACTAAACAAGAATACTTAAGCTGGCAAAAGTGTGATTCAGAATTGATGGAGATAAAGTTTCCAGACAAGCAAAAGCTAAAAGAGTTCATCACCACTGGATCAGTTTTATGATAAATGTTAAAGGAAATTCTTTAATCTGAACAGAAATGGTACTAATTAGTAAAAAGAAAACATTAAAATCATAAAGATCACTGTTAAGGTAAATATACAGTGAAATTCAAAATAGTCTAATATAAAGTATAAAATATATAAATATAAATAAAATATAAAGTCTAATATAAATATAAAATGAGTTAATCAATTTTAAAACTATGAAGTTAAAGGATAAAAGTAGTAGAAACAACTATGACTATAATAATTTGTTAATGGAAACACAAGATAAAAATATGTAAATGGTGATATCAGAAACAAAACGTGGTGGATAGTAAAAATGTACAGATTTAGAATGCATTAGAACTTAAGTGGTTAGTGACATAAAATAGACTGTTAGAAATATAAGTTGTTCTATGTAAGCTTAAAGGTAATCACAAAGCAAAGATCTATAGTAAATACACAAAAGAGAAAGAGAAAGGAATCTAAGCACACCACCACAGAAAATGACGAAATCACAAGAGAGTAAAGGGAGAGAAAAGGAGCAAAGGAATTACAAAACAGCCAGAAAACAATTAACAAAATGTCAATACATGTGTACTATCATAATTACTTTAAATGTAAATGGACTTAATTCTCTGATCAAATGACATAGAGTAGCTGTATAGATTAAAATATATATTCTGCCTGCAAGAGACTCTTTTCAGAGTCTGAAAGTGAAGAGATGGAAAATGATATTCTATGTAAATAGAAACCAAAAGAAAGCTGAGGTATTTATACTTATATCAGACAAATTGACTTTAAGACAAAGATTGTAATAGGAGCCAATGAAGGAGAGTATATAATGATATATGGGTCAATCAAGATATGACACTTCTTTATGTTCCCCTCAAAGAGTCCTTAAATATATAAGGAAAATATTAGTAGACCTAAAGGGAGAAATAAACAGCAATGCAATCATAGTAAGGGACTTCAATGCACCAATTTCATCAAAGGATAGATCACCTAGAGTGAACATCAATAAACATTGACCTTAAACAACATGTTCGACCAGATGAACTTAACAGACACATACAGAACATTCCATCCAAAGGCAAAATAATACTCATTCTTTTTTAAGTTGAAGCACAGTTGATTTTCAATATTTCATTAGTTTCAGGTATACAGCATAGTGATACATTTATTTTTTTTCACATTATATTCCATTATAGGTTATTACAAGATATTGAATGCAATTCTCTGTGCTACACAGGAAATCCTTGTTGTTTATGTATTTTATGTACAGTACTTTGTATCTGTTAATCCCTTACCCCTAATTTGTCCAACCCACCTCTCTCTCCCCTTTGCTAACCATAAATTTGTTTTCTGTGTATGTGAGCCTGTTTCTATTTTGTATATAGATTCATTTGTATTATATTTTAGATTACTCATATAAGTGAAATCATATAAGGTTTGTCTTTCTCTGCCTGATTTACTTTACTTAGCATAATATTTTCTAGGTCCATCCATGTTACTGCAAATGTCAATATTTCAGTCTTTTTATGGCTGAGTAATAATCCATTATATATATATAATCTTCTTAAATCAAACATCTGTTGATGCACACTTGGGTTATTTCCATGTCTTGGTTACTATAAATAATGCTGCTGTGAATATTAGGGAGCATGTGTCTTTTTAAATTAGAGGGCATTTTTTCCCCCTCTGTATATATATACAAGAGAAGGATTGCTGGATCATATGGTAGCTCTATTTTTAGGTTTTAAAGGAACTTCCAAAAAATCTTTCTATAGTGGCTGCACCAATTTACATTCTTACCATCAACAGTATACAAGGGTTCCCTTTTGTCCACATCCTCTCCAGCATTTATTATTTGTAGTCTTTTTGATGATGGCCATTCTGGCCAGTGTGAGGTGATACCTCATTGTGGTTTTGATTTACTTTTCTCTAATAATTATTGAGTTTGAGGATCTTTTCATGTGCCTGTTGTGTATCTTATGTATTCTTTGGAAAAATGTCTATTTAGGTCCTCTGCCTACTTTTTTATTGTTTTTTTTTTGATATGAGTTGTTTGTATATTTTGAAAATTAAACCCTTGTCAGTCTCATTGTTTGCAAATATTTTCTCCCGTTCCATAGGTTTTTTCATTTTGTTATGGTTTCTTTGCTGTGCAAAATGTTTTAAGTTTAATTTAGTGCCATTTGTTTATTTTCGATTTTATTTCTTTTGCCTTGGGAAACTGATCTAAGAAAATATTGCTATGATTTATGTCAGAGAACATTTTGCCTATGTTCTCTTCTAGGAGTTTTATGGTGTCTTATATTTAAGTCTTTAAGCCATTTTGTGTATAGTGTGAGAGAGGTCTAACTTCATGGATTTACATGTGGTTGTCCAACTTTCCCAACATCACGTGGTGAAAAAACTCTTTTCTCCATTGTATATTCTTGTCTCCTAGACTAATTGACTGTAGGTGTGTGAGTTTATTTCTGGGCTGTCTGTTCTGTTTCATTGATCTATATGTCTGTTTCTGTGATAATACAGCACTGTTTTGATTACTGTAGCTTTGTAGTATAGTCTGAAGTCTGGAAGGGTTATACCTCTAGTTTTGCTCTTTTTTTCCTCAGGATTGCTTTGGCAATTTGGGTCTGTTGTGGTTCCATACAAATTTTAGGATTATTTGTTCTAGTTCTGTGAAAAACCTCTTGGGTATTTTGTTAGGGGTGACATTAAATCTGTAGATTGATTTGAGTAGTATGCCCATTTAAAAAAATTAATTTTTCCAATCCAAGAAGATCAGATGGACTGCAGTGAGGTGGCAGCCACCAGCACAAAGCTCTCTCCACCTGATTGTTGGTGAGCCATCATGTATGCACTCCTCACGAGTAGAATCTAGGTTTCTCCAGCCTTTCTGTATGTCCCAGCAGTTCTCCTAGCAGTCAAGGGGTCTTGTTCTCTACACACCAAACCCCAGGACTGGGATGCCCAGATTGTTTCTAGTCCACTCATTTTGACCTTCACTTCCTTTCAGATCCCTCCTAGGGGTACAGGTCCCAATGTGATACTTTTTTTTCCATCCTATCCAGTTATGAGGCGATCTTTCTTTTTTCTTTTTTTTTTTTTTTTGCGGTACATGGGCCTCTCACTGTTGTGGCCTCTCCCGTTGCGGATCACAGGCTCCGGACGCACAGGCTCAGCGGCCATGGCTCACGGGCCCAGCCACTCTGCGGCATGTAGGATCTTCCCAGACCGGGGCACGAACCTGTGTCCCCTGCATTGGCAGGTGGACTCTCAACCACTGTGCCACCAGGGAAGCCCAAGGAGATCTTTCTTGAAGATTTGGTTGTGTAGGAGTTCTTCTGCTAGTTTCTAGTTAGTTTTCCATGTGATTTGTTCCACATATAGATATATTTTTGATGTGTTTTTTTGGGGGGAGGATGGGAACTCCATGTCCTCCTACTCTTCCATCTTGATCTCCCTCAGAACACACATTCTTCTCAAGCACATATTGGTTGCTCTTCAGAACAGATTATATGTTAGGTCATGAAACAAACAACTTATGGAATGCAGCAAAAGCAGTTTTAAGAGGGAAGTTGATAGTGATAGATGCCTACATTAAGAAATAAGAAAGATCTCAAAGAAGCAACCTATTTACCTCTAAAGGAAGAAGAAAATAAAAGTAAAGCAAACTAAACCCAAAGTTGGTAGAAGAAATAAAATGACAAACATCGAAGCAGAAATGAATAAAATAGAGACAACAAAAGCAGTAGAAAAGATCAGTGAAACTAAGAGCTTGTTTATGGAAAAGACAAACAAAACAGGCAAATCAGTAGCTAGATTCACCAGGAAAAACAAAAGGCAGAACTCAGATAAATAAAATCAGAAATGATAGAGAAGAAATTACAACTGATACATCAAAATACAAAGGCTCATAAGAGACTACTATGCAAAATTATATGCCAACAAGCTGAATAAACTATTTTAAAAAATGGTAAATTCCTAAAGTCATACAACCTACCAAGACTGAATTATGAAGAAATGGAAAATCTGAATAGACTAGTTAGGAGATTGAATAAGTAATCAAAACCCTCCCAAGACACAAAGTCCAGAACCATATGGCTTCACTGGTGAATTCTCCAAAACTTTTAAAGAATTAATACCAATCATTATCAAACTTTTCCAAAAATTGAGGAGTAGGAAACATCTCCAAACTCATTATATGAGGCCACTATTACCCTGCTATCAAAATCAGATGAGGATATTATATGAAAAGAAAATTATAGGCCAATATCCTGGATAAATTTAGACATAGAAATCTTGAATAAAATGTTAGTAAATTAAATTCATATTTTCTGTACCATATTGACAAAATAAAGGATAAAAATATGACCATTTCAATAGACACAGGGGAAAAATTGACAAAATCCAACATCCATTTATTTTATTAAAAACTCTCCAAAAAGTGAGTGTAGTAGGAGTATACCTCATAATAAAGACCATACATGATAAATTCACAACTAACATTATATTCAATGGTGAAAATCTTCAAACTTTTCCTCAAAGATCAGGAACAAGACTACTTTTATTCTATATAGTATTGGAAGTCCTAGCAAGGGCAATTAGGCAAGATGTAAGGGCATTCAGATCTGAAAGGAAGTAAAACTGTTTCTATTTTCAGATGACATGATATTATATATAGAAAACTCCAAAACCACAAAATATTGTTAGAATTAGTAAATAAAGTTGCAGGATACAAAATCAATAAATAATAATCTGTTGTATTTCTATACATCCATAATGAAGTATCAGAAAGAGAATTTAAGAAATCAATCCCATGTATAATTGCATCAAAATCAATAAAATAACTAGAAATAAATTTATCCAAGGAGGTGAAAGATTTGTACTCTGAAAACTATAAGACATTGATGAAAGCAATTGAATAAGACACAAATAAGTGGAAAATATTCCATGCTGATTATTTGGAAGAATTAACATTGTTAAAATGTCCATACTGCCCAAAGCAATCTACAAATTCAGTACAATTCTTATCAAAAATTTAATGGTATTTTTTTACATAGATAGAAAAATCAATCCTAAAATTTGTATGGAAGCACAAAAGACCCTAAATAGCCAAAGCAACCTTGAGAAAGAAGCAAAAAGCTGGAGGCATCATGCGTCCTGATTTCTTTATATTACAAACCTATAGTATTCAACAGAGTATGCTATTGACATTAAAACTGACTCATAGATCCATGGAACAGAACAGTTCAGAGATAAATCCACACATATATAGTCAGTTAATTTACAATAAAGGAGACATGAATATACAATGGATAAAGCACAGGATATTCAATAAGTGGTGCTGGGAAAACTGGGCAGACACATTCAAAAGAATGGAGCTGAACCACTATCTTACAACATACACAAAACTTAAAGATGGATTAAAGACTTGACTGTAAGACAAGAAACCATAAAACTCCTAGAAGAAAACTTGGCAGTAAACTCCTTGACACTGATTTTGGCAAAGATATTTTTGAATTTGGCACCCAAAGCAAAGCCAACAAAAGAAAAATAAACAAATTGGACTATATCTAACTAAAAATCTTCCTTTTTTTTTTTTTAAATCTTCCATACAATAAGTAAACCATTAGTTACATGAAAGGGCAACCTACTGAATGGGAGAAACTATTTGCAAATCATTTATCAGATAAGGGGTTAATATTCAAAATGCATAAAACTCATACTACTCAATATCAAAAAACCAAACTATCCAAATAAAAATGGGCAGAAGATCTGAATAGACATTTTCCCAAAGAAGACATACAGATGGCCAACAGGTACGTACAAATGTGCTCAACATCACCAATCACCAGGAAATTGCAAATCAAAACCACAATAAGATATTATCTGTTATATTGTCGATTATGAAAAACAGAAGAAATAACCTGTTAATGAGAATGTGGAGAAGAGGGAAGCCTTGTACATTATTGGTGTGAATGTAAACTGGTTCACCCACAATGGAAAACAGTATGGAGGTTCCCCAAAAAATTAAAAAACTATTCATAACAATTAAAACATGTCTGTTCAGGGATGAATTGATAAACAAAAGTGGTGTATACACATAGTAGAATATTATTAATCTGTAAAAAGGAAGGAAAGATGACATGTACTACAATATGGATGGACCTTCAGGATGTTATGTAAAGTGAAATAAAACAGTCACAAAAAGAGAAATACTGAATGATTCACTGTATAGGAGATAGCTAGAGTTAAAATCATAAATAAAACGTATAATTGTGGTTTCCACAGACTGGAAGGAGGGGAGAATGGGAAATTAATCAATAGGTTTAGAGTTGCAGATTCAAAAGATGAAAGGAGTTGTGGGGAATGGATGGTGATGATGGATGCACAAAAATGTGAATGTTTATTTTAAATTAAAAAAATTTTTTAACTTTTTGTTTTATAGTGGAGTATAGTTGACTAACAATGTTGTATTAGTTTCAGGTGTATAGCAAAATGATTCAGTTATACATATACGTGCATCTATTCTTTTTCAAATTCTTTTCCCATGTGTTACAAAATATTGACCAGAGTTCCCTGTGCTATACAGTAGGTCCTTATTTGATATCTATTTTAAATGTAGCAGTGTGTACATGTCAATTCCAAACTCCCTAACTATCCTTTTCTCCCACCCTTCCCCCCAGTAACCATAAGTTCATTCTCTCAGTCTCTGAGTATGTTTCTGTTTTGTAAATAAGTTCATTTGTATCATTTTATTTAGATTCAGCATATGTGATATCATACAATATTTCACTTTCTCTGACTTACTTTACTCAGTATGACAATCTCTAGATCCATCCATGTTGTTGCAAATGGCATTATTTCATTCTTTTTAATGGCTGAGTAATATTCCATTTTATGTATGTACCACATCTTCTTTATCCATTCCTCTGTCGATAGACATTTATGTTGCTTCCATGTCTTAGCTATTGTTAACAATGCTGCAATGAACATTGGGTGCATACATCATTTTGGGCCATGTTTTTCTCTGGGTATATGCCCAGGAGTGGGACTGCAGGATCATATGGTAGCTCTGTTTTTAGTTTTTTAAGGAACCTCCATACTGTTCTCCACAGTGGCTGCACCAATTTACATTCCCACCAACAGTGTAGGAGGGTTCCCTTCTCTCCACACCCTCTCCAGCATTTATTGTTTGTAGATTTTTTGATAATGGCCATTCTGACAGGTGTGAGGTGATATCTCAATGTAGTTTTGATTTATGTTTATCTAATAATTATTGATGTTGAGCATCTTTTCATGTCCCTCTTGCCCACCTGTAGGTCTTCTTTGGAGAAATGTCTAGGTCTTCTGCTAATTTTTTCATTGGGTTGTTTATTTTGATGATATTAAACCTCATGAGCTGTTTGTAAATTTTGGAGGCCACTCCCTTGTTGATCACATCATTTGCAAATATTTTCTCCCATTCTGTGGGTTGTCTTTTCATTTTATTTATGGTTTCCTTTGCTGTGCAAAAGCTCTTGAGTTTGATTAGGTCCCATTTGTTTATTTTTATTTTTATTTCCATTATTCTGGGAGATGCATCAAAAAGATATTGCTGTGATTTATGTCAGAGAGCGTTCTGCCTATGTTTTCCTCTAAGAGTTTTAAGGTGTCCAGTCTCACATTTAGGATTTTAATCCATTTTGGGCTTATTTTTGTATATGGTGTTAAAGAATGTTCTACTTTTATTTTTTTACATGTAGCTGTCCTATTTTCCCAGTACCATTTATTGAAGAGACTATCTTTACCCCATTGTATAGCGTTGCCTCCTTTGTCATAGATTACTTGACCATAGGTGTGTGGGTTTATCTCTGCACTTTCAATCCTGTTCCATTGATCTATATTTCTATTTTTGTGCCAGTACCATACTGCTTTGATGACTATAGCTTTGTAGTATAGTTTGAAACCTGGGAGCCTGATTCCTCCAGCTCCGTTTTTCTTTCTCAAGATTGCTTTTGTTATTCAGGGTCTTTTGTGTCTCCATACATATTTTAAGGATTTTTTTTGTTCTAGTTTTGTGAAAAATGCCATTAGTAATTTGATAGGGATTGCATTGAATCTGTAGATTGCTTTGGGTAGTATAGTCGTTTTCACAATATTGATTCTTCCAATCCACGAGCATGTCTATCTTTTGATCTGCTTCTGTCATCTTTAATTTCTTTCATCAGTATCTTATAGTTTTCTGCATACAGGTCTTTTTCCTCCTTAGGTAGGTTTATTCCTAAGTATTCTATTCTTTTTGATGCAATGGTAAATGGAATTGTTTCTTGAATTTCTCTTTCTGATCTTTTGTTGTTAGTGTATAGGAATGCAACATATTTCTGTGTATTCATTTTGTATTCTGCAACTTTACCAAATTCTTTGATGAGCTCTACTAGTTTTCTGGTAGCATCTTTAGAATTTTCTATGTATAATATTATGTCATCTGCAAACAGTGACAGTTTAACTGCTTCTTTTCAATTTGGATTCCGTTTTTTCTTTCTCTTCTCTCACTGTGGTGGCTAGGACTTTGAAAACTATGTTGAATAAAAGTTGTGAGAGTAGACATCCTTGTCTTGTTCCTGATCTTAGAGGAAATGCGTGAATGTTTTTAATACCACTGATTTGTATACTTAAAGATGGTTAAAATGGTCAATGTTAGGTTATGTGAATTTTAACACCATAAAAAGTTGAAAAAAAAAAGAATTCCCATATTATCACTTTGGGGAATTTATCCAAAGTAAACAAAGACACTATCCTGAGAAGATATCTTCACCCCTGTATTTATTGCAGCTTTATTTAAATACAACAGCCAAGACATGGAAATAATGTAAATGGCCAGTTGGTAGATGAATAGATAAATAAAATGATTCCATTTGACCATTCAGTGTGCTCTAGGTGGCTTCTAACGCCTGGATATGCACAAAACAACCCACCCTCAGAGCATGTCTAAAGTCCTTAAGTTACAATGTGTCTCTTTCCACCCAATTATCTTTGTTAATTTACTGAGTTATTGCTTCCAGACTGTAGCAAAGTTCATGATGAACTTCATATTATCAAATGACTGCAACAAATCTTCCCTTCCTGCTGATTTTTTTCTCCTATTTTCTCAACTATTTCCTTGAAGGGCCTTCAGTGCACCATAAAAACCTGACTTTTAACATTCTGAGATCTCTTATTTCATCACTTCAAGTGCAGTACTATCAATCGCATACTGTTTTTCTGTGTGTGTGTGGTAAGAATATTTAACAAGAGATCTACCTTCCTAACAAATTATTTTGTGTACAATACTGTATTGTTAACTATAGGCATGATGTTTTATGGCAGAACTCTAGAAATTATTCATCTTGTATAACTGAAACTTTATATACGCTGAATAACAACTCTCACTTTCTCCTCCCCCTTGCCCCTGGAAAACACCATTATGTTCCCTGCTTCTATGAATGTGACTATTTTAGATATCTAATATAAATTGTATCATGAAGCATTTGTTCTTCTGTAACTGGCTTATTTCACCTGGCATAATGTCCTCAGGGTTCATTCATATATGGCAGGATTTCTTTCTATATAAAGGCCAAATAGAATTCCACTGTATGTATATATCACATTTTTATAATCCACTTATCTCTCAGACGTTTTGTTGTTTCCTTATCTTGGTTACTGTGACTAATACTGCAGTGAACATGGGACTGCAAACATCAAGAACCTGACTTTATTTTAATTTTTGGATATATACTGAGAAATGGGATTGATGAAATCATATCATATAAAAAGAATCAAGGTTCTTTTTAAAAAATTTTTGAGGAACCTCCATAGTGTTTATCATAGTATTTGCCTCATTTTACATTACCACCAACCCTTTTTACATCACCACCAACCCTTTTCTCCACACATTTGTCAATATTTATCTTTCTTCTTTTAAATTGAGGTATACTTGATTTACAATATTATGTTAGTTTCAGATGTACAAAAGACTGATTCAAAATTTTTGTAAATTATATTCCATTAAAAGTTGTTATAAAACATTGGCTATATTCCATGTACTGTACAATACTCTAGTAGCTCATTTATTTTGTACATAGTTTGTGCCTCTTAATGCCTTATACCATCTTGTCCCTCCCATCACACTTCTCCTCACTGGAAACCACTAGTTTCTTATTTATATCTGTGACTCTCTTTCTGTTTTGTTATATTCATTCGTTTTATTTTTTGTACTCCACATATGTGATGACATACAGTATTTGTCTTTCTCTATCTGATTTATTTCACTAAGTATAATGCCCTCCTGGTCCATCCATGTTGCGGCAAATAGCAAAATTTAATTCCTTTTTATGGATATTAGTTTTCCATATTTATACTACATTTTCTTTATCCATTCATTTGCTGATGGACACTTAGGTTGCTTTCATATCTTTGCCAGTGTAAATGATGCTGCTATGAATATTTGGGGTGCATGTATATTTTCAAATTAGTGTTTTCAATTTCATTGGATATATAACCAGGATTGGAATTGCTTGATCATATAGTAGTTATATCTTTACTTTTTTGAGGAAACTCCATAATGTTTTCCATAGTGACTGCACTAATTTACATTTCCACCAACAGTGCAGGAGTGTTCCCTTTTCTCCACATCCTCATCAACCTTTGTTATCTGTAGACTTTTTGAGGATGGCTGTTCTGACAGGTGCGAAGTGATACCTCATTTTTGTTTTGATTTTCATTTATCTGATGATTAGCAATGTTGAGCATCTTTTCATGTAACTGTTGGCCATCTGTATATCTTCTTTGGAAAGATGTCTATTCAGGTCTTCCGCCCATTTTTGAACAGGGTTGTTGTTTTTTTGATATTGAGTTGTATGAACTGTTTATATATTTTAGATATTAACCCCTTATTGGTCATATCATTTGCAAATAGTTTCTCACATTCAGTAGGTAGTCTTTTCATTTTGTTATGGTTTCCTTTGCTGTGCAAAAACTTTTAAGTTTAATTAGGTCCCATTTACTTATTTTTCCTTTTTTTAAAAAAAATTTTCCTTAGGAGATAGATCCAAAAAATATTGCTGTGATTTGTGTCAAAAAGGGTTATGCCTATGTTTTCTTCTAGGAAATTTCTGGTTTCCAGTATTACATTTAGGTTTTTTGAGTATATTTTGTATATGGAGTGAGAAAATTAATTTCATTGATTAAAATGCAGCTGTCCAGAATTCCCAGCACCACTTACTGAATAGACTGTCTTTTTATCCATTGTATATTCTTGCCTCCTTATTCATAGATTAATTAATCATAAGTGTGTGGGTTTATTTCTAGGCTTTCTATTCTGTTTCATTGATGAATCTATTTTTGTACCAGTACCATACTGTTTTGATTACTATAACTTTGTAGTATACTCTGAAGTCAGGGCTCCTGATTCCTCCAGCTCCAGTTTTCTTTCTCAAGATTGCTTTGGCTATTCGGGGTCTTTTGTGTTTCCATACAAATTGTGAATTTTTTTATTCTAGTTCTGTGAAAAATGTCATTGGTAGTTTGATAGGCATTGCATTGAATTTGTAGTTTGCTTTGGGTAGTATAGTCATTTTCACAATGTTGATTCTTCCAACCCAAGAGCATGGTATATCTCTCCATCTGTTTGAATCGTCTATAATTTCTTTCATCAGTGTCTTATAGTTTTCTGCATACAGGTCTTTTGTCTCCTTATAGGTTTATTCCTAGTTATTTTATTCGTTTTGTTGCAATGGTAAATTGGAAAGTTTTCTTAATTTCTCTATCAGATTTTTTAGCGTATAGGAATGCAAGAGATTTCTGTGCATTAATTTTTTATCCTGCTACTTTACCAAATTCATTGATTAGGTCTAGTGGTTTTCTGGTAGAATATTTAGGATCCTCTATATATAGTATCATGTCATCTGCAAACAGTGACAGTTTTAATTCTTTTCCGATTTGGATTCCTTTTTTTTTCTTTTCCTTCTCTGATTGCCATGGCTAAAAATTCCAAAACTATGTTGAATAATAGTGGTGAGAGTGTGCAACCTTGTCTTGTTCCTGATCTGAGGAAATAGTTTCAGTTTTTCACCATTGAGAATGATGTTGGCTGTGGGTTTGTCATATATGGTCTTTACTATTTTGAGGTAGGTTCCCTCTATGCCTACTTCTGGAATGTTATTTTTTATCATTAATGGGTGTTGAATTTTGTCAGAAGCTTTTTCTGAGGTGATCATATGGTTTTTATCCTTCAAATTGTTAATATGGTTTATTACATTGATTGATTTGCATATATTGAAGGATCCTTGCATTCCTGGGATAAACCCCACTTGCTCATGGTGTATGATCTTTTTAGTGTGCTGTTGGATTCTGTTTGCTAGTATTTTGTTGAGGACTTTTGCATCTATATTCATCAGTGATATTGGCCTGTAGTTTTCTTTCTTTGTGATATCTCTGTCTGGATTTGGTATCAGGGTGATGGTGGCCTTGTAGAATGAGTTTGTGTGTGTTCTTCCCTCTGTTATATTTTGGAAGAGTTTGAGAAGGATAGGTATTAGCTCTTCTCTAAATATTTGACAGAATTCACTTGTGAAACCATCTGATACTGGGCTTTTGTTTGTTGGATGATTTTTAATCATAGTTTCAATTTCAGTGCTTGTGATTGGTCAGTTCATATTTTCTATTTATTCCTGGTTCAGTCTCAGAAGGTTGTGCTTTTCTAAGAATTTGTCCTTTTCTCCAGGTTGTCCATTTTAATGGCATATAGTTGCTTGTAATAATCTCTCATGATCCTCTGTATTTCTACAGTGTCAGTTGTTACTTCTCCTTTTTCATTTCTAATTCTATTGATTTGAGTCTTTCTTTTTTTCTTGATGTCTGGCTAATGGTTTATCAATTTTGTTTATCTTCTCAAAGAACCAACTTTTAGTTTTATTGATCTTTGCTATTGTTTCCTTAATTTCTTTTTCATTTATTTCTGATCTGATCTTTATGATTTCTTTCCTTCTGCTAACTTTGGGTTTTTTTGTTGTTGTTCTTCCTCTTCTTTCTCTAATTGCTTTAGGTGTAAGGATAGATTGTTTCTTTGAGATTTTTCTTGTTTCTTGCGGTAAGATTGTATTGCTATAGACCTTCAAGGTGGCACAGAAGTAAGACGTGGAGATCACCTTTCTCCCCACAAATACTTCAAAAATACATCTACATGTGGAACAACTCCTACAGAACACCTACTGAGCACTGGCAGGAAACCTCAGACCTCCCAAAATGCAAGAAAATCCCCACATACCTGGGTAGGACAAAAGAAAAAAGAAAAGCAGAGACAAAAGTATAATGATGGGACCTGCACCTCTGGGAGGGAGCTGTGAAGGAGGAAAAGTTTCCATGCACTAGGAAGGCCCTTCACTAGTGAACATGGCTGGTGAGTGGGGGAAGGTTTTGGAGCCATAGAGCAGAGTGCAGCAACAGGGGTGCAGAGGGAAAAGTGGACAGATTCCCGCACAGAGGATCAGTGCCGACTAACACTCACCAGCCTGAGAGGCTTGTCTGCTCACCCACTGAGGCGGGTGGGGGCTGGCAGCTGAGGCTAAGGCTTCAGAGGTCAGATCCCAGGGAGAGGACTGGGGTTGGCTCCATGAACACAGCTTGAAGGGGGTTAGTGCACCACAGCCAGCTGGGAGGGAGTCCAGGAAAAACTCTGGACCTGCTTAAGAGGAAAGAGACCATTCTTCTGGGGTGCATGAGAACAGTGGATTCCTTCTCTGTCTGCCCACAGAAGGCAAAGCACCACCTAAACGAGCTCCAGAGATGGGCACAAGCCGCAACTATCACCACGGACACCAGAGACAGGTATGCAACGCTAATGCTGCTGCTGCAGTCACCAAGAATCCTGTGTGCAAGCACAGGTCACTATCCACACGTCCCTCCCCCACTCTCCAGGACCCTGTGCAGCATGCCACAGTGAGGGTTCTGTCATACAGAGATAAGTTCCCTAGAGGAACACAAGGCACACCTCAGGCTGTTGCAACATCATCCCGGCCTCTGCCCCCACAGGCTCACACTGCATTCCAATGATAACTACCGTACTCTTCTCTCCCCACAGCATGAGTGAGCGAGAGCCCCCTAATCAGCCTCTGCTTTAGCCTCGTCCTGTCTGGGCCTGAACAGAAGCCTAAGAGCAAACTACACGCAGAGGTAGAGCTAAAACCAAAGCTGAACCTCAGGAACTGTGCAAACAAAGAAGAGAAAGGGAAACTACTTGGTGCAGCCTCGGGAGCAGAGGATTAAACCCCCACAATCAACTTGAGGTACGTTGCATATGTGGAATACCTGAATAGACAAAAATCAACCCAAAATTGAGGTGGTGGACTTTGGGAGCAACTGAAGACTTGGGGATTGCTGTCTGCAACTGACCTGTTTCTGATTTTAATGTTTATCTTAGTATAGTTTTTAGCACTTGTTATCATTGTTGGATTTGTATATAGGTTTTGTTACTCTCTTCTTTTTTATTGCCATTTTAATTTTTTTATTAAAAAAATTTTTAATTATTTTATTTTATTAAAAATATTTTTACTTACATTTTTTCTCCCTTTTCTTCTGAGCCATGTGGCTGCCAGGGTCTTGGTGCTCTGGCCTGGTGTCAGGCCTGAGCCTCTGAGGTGGCAGAGCCAAGTTCAGGACATTGGACCACCAGAGACCTCCCTGCCCTATGTAATATCAATTGGCATGAGCTCTCCCAGATATCTTCATCTCAATGCTAAGACCAGCTCCACCCAATAGCCAGCAAGGTTCAGTGTTGGATGCCCTATCTCAAACAACTAGAAAGACAAGAGCACAAACCCACCCGTTAGCAGAGAGGCTGCCTAAAATCAAACTAAGTTCACAGAAACCCTAAAACACACTACCAGATGCAGCCCTGCCCACGAAAATGACAAGATATAGCCTCACTAACCAGAACACAGGCACCAGTCCCCTTAAACAGGAAGCCTACAAAACTCGCTGAAACTACTTTGCTCACTTGGGGCAGGCACCAAAAACAATGGAAACAACGAACTTACAGCCTGTGAAAAGGAGACGCTAAGCACAGTAACTTAAGCAAAAGGGGAAGACAGAGAAATATGAAGCATATGAAGGAGCAAGGTAAAAACCTACCAGACCAAACAAATGAAGAGGAAATAAGCATTCTACCTGAAAAAGAATTCAGAGTAATGATAGAAAAGATGATCCAAAATCTTGGACATACAATGGAGAAAATACACAAAATGTTTAACAAGGACTTAGAAGAACTAAAGAGCAAACAAACAATGATGAACAAAGCAATAAATGAATTTAAAATTCCCTAGAAGGAATCAATAGCAGAATAACTGAGGCAGAAGAATGGATAAGTAACCTGGAAGATAAAATAGTGGAAATCACTACCACATAGCAGAATAAAGAAAAAAGAATGAAAAGAATTGAGGACAGTCTCAGAGACCTCTGGTACAACATTAAAAAAAAACAACCTTTGAATTATAGGAGTCCCAGAAGAAGATGAGTAAAAGAAAGAGTCTGAGAAAATATCTGAAGAGATTATAGTTGAAATCTCCCATAACATGAGAAAAGATATAGTCAATCAACTCCAGGAAGTGCAGAGCCCCATACAGGATATATCCAAGGAGAAAGATGCCAAGACACATATTAATCAAAGGATCAAAAATTAAATACAAAGAAAAAACTACTAAAAGCAGCAAGGGAAAAGCAACAAATAACATGCAAGGGAATCCCCATAAGGTTAATAGCTGATCTTTCAGCAGAAACTCTGCAAGCCAGAAGGGAGTGGCAGAACATATTTAAAGTGATGAAAGGGAAAAACCTACAACCTAGAATACTCTACACAACAAGGATCTCATTCAGATTTGATGGATGAATTAAAACCTTTACAGACAAGCAAAAGCTAAGAGAATTCAGCATCACCAAAGCAGCTTTACAACAAATGTTAAAGGAAATTCTCTAGGCAGGAAACACAAGATATACAAAACGAAACCAAAACCAATAAAAAATGGTAGTAGGAACATACATATTGATAATTACCTTAAATGTAAAGGGATAAATTGCTCCAACGAAAAGACATAGACTGGCTGAATGGATACAAAAACAAGACGTGTATATATGTTGTCTACAAGAGACTCACTTCAGACCTAGGGACAAATACAGACTGAAAGTGAGGGGATGGAAAAAGATATTCCATGCAAATGGAAATCAAAAGAAAGCTGGAGTAGCAATTCTCATATCACACAAAATAGACTTTCAAATCAAGACTATTGCAAGAGACAAAGAAGGACACTATGTAATGATCAAGAGATCAATCCAAGAAGAAGATATAACAACTGTAAATATTTATGCACCCAACATAGGAGCACCTCAATACATAAGGCAAATGTTAAGAGCCATAAAAGGAAAATTGACAGTAACAATAATTGTAGGGGATTTTAACACCATACTTTCACCAATGGACAGATCATTGAAAATGAAAGTAAATAAGGAAACACAAGCTTCAAATGCCACATTAAACAAGATCGATTTAACATATTCATAGGACATTCCTTCCAAAACCAACAGAATACACTTCCTTCTCAAGTATTCATGGCACATTAACCAGGATAGATCATATCTTGGGTCACAAATCAAGCCTTGGTAAATTTAAGAAAATTGAAATAGTATGAAATATCTTTTCTGACCACAATGCTATGAGACTAGATATCAATTAAAGAAAAAAACCCATAAAATATACAAAGACAGGGAGGCTAAACAATACTAAATAACTAAAAGATTACTGAAGAATTCAAAGGGGAAATCAAAAAAACCTAGAAACAAATGACAATGAAAACATGATCACCCAAAACCTATGGGATTCAGCAAAAGCAGTTCTAGGAGGGAAGTTTATAGAAACACAGTCCTACCTCAAGAAACAAGAAAAATATCAAATAAACAACCTAAACTTACACCTAAAGCAATTAGAGAAAGTTGAACAAAAACCCCCAAAATTAGCAGAAGGAAAGAAGTCATAAAGATCAGATCAGAAATAAATGAAAAAGAAATGAAAGAAACAATAACAAAGATCAATAAATCTAAAAGCTGGTTCTTTGAAAAGATAAACAAAATTGATAAACCATTAGACAGACTCATCAAGAAAAAAAGGGAAAAGACTGAAATCAACAGTATTAGAAATGGAAAAGGAGAAGTAACAACTGACACTGCAGAAATACAGAGGATCATGAGAGATTATTAAAAGCAACTATATGCCAATAAAAGGGACAACCTGGAGAAATGGACAAATTCTTAGACAGCAAAACCTTCCGAGACTGAACCAGGAAGAAATAGAAAATATGAACAGACCAATCACAAGTACTGAAATTGAAACTGTGATTAAAAGTCTTCTAATAAACAAAAGCCCAGGGCCAGGTGGCTTCACAGATGAATTCTATCAAAGATTTAGAGGAGAGCTAACACCTATCCCTCTCAAACTCCTCAAAAATATAGCAGAGAGAGGAGCATTCCAAAACTCATTCTATGAGGTAACCATCACCTTGATACCAAAACCAGACAAAGATGTCACAAAGAAGACTACAGGCCAATATCACTGATGAACATAGATGCAAAAATCCTCAACAAAATACTAGCAAACAGAATCCAACAGCACATTAAAAGGATCATAAACCATGATGAAGAAACGTTTATCCCAGGAATGTAAAGATTCCGCAATATATGCAAATCAATCAATGTGATACATTGTATTAACAAATTGAAGAACAAAAACCATATGATCACCTCAATAGATGCAGAAAAAGCTTTCAAGAAAATTCAAAACCCATATATGATAAAATCCCTCCAGAAAGTAGGCATAGAGGGAAGCTACCTCAACATAATAAAGGCCATATATGACAAACCCACAGCCAACATCATTCTCAATGGTGAAAAACTGAAACCATTTGCACTAAGATCAGGAACAAGACAAAGTTGTCCACTCTCACCACTATTATTCAACATAGTTTTGGAAGTTTTAGCCATAGTAATCAGAGAAGAAAAAGAAATAAAAGGAATCCAAATTGGAAAAGAAGAAGTAAAGGTGTCACTGTTTGCAGATGACATGATATTATACATAGAGAATCCTAAAGATGCTACCAGAAAACTATTAGAGCTAATCAATGAATTTGATAAAGTACCAGGACACAGAATTAATGCACAGAAATCTCTTGTATTCCTATACATTAATGATGAAAAGATATGAAAGAGAAATTAAGGGAACACTCCCTTTTACCATTGCCACAAAAAGAATAAAATACCTAGGAATAAACCTACCTAAGGAGACAAAAGACCTGTATACAGAAAACTATAAGACACTGATGAAAGAAATTAAAGATGATACAAACAGTTGGAGAGATATACCATGTTCTTGGATTGGAAGAATGAACATTGTGAAAATGACTATACTACCCAAAGCAATCTCCGGATTGAATGCAATCCATATAAAACCACCACTGTCATTTTTCACAGAACTAGAACAAAATAATTCACAACTTTTTATAGAAACACAAAGGATCCTGAATAGCAAACGCAATCTTGAGAAAGAAAAATGGAGCTGAAGGAAACAGGCTCCTGGATTTCAGACTATCCTACAAAGGTACAGTAATCAAGACAGTATGGTACTGGCACAAAAACAGAAACAGATCAATGGAACAGGATAGAAACCCAGGGATAAACCCACTCACATATGGTCACCTTATTTCTGATAAAGAAGTCAAGAATATACAGTGGAGAAAAGACAGCCTCTTCAAGAAGGGGTGCTGGGAAAACTGGACATTTACATGTAAAAGAATAGAATTAGAACACTCCCTAACACCATACACAAAAATAAACTCGAAATGGATTAAAGACCTAAATGTAACACCAGGCACTTTACAACTCTTAGAGTAAAACATAGGCAGAACACTCTATGACATAAATCACAGCAAGATCGTTTTTGACCCACCTCCCAGAGAAATGGAAATAAAAACAAAAATAAACAAATGGGATCTAATAATGCTTAAAAGCTTTTGCACAGCAAAGGAAATGATAAACAAGACGAAAAGACAACCCTCAGAATGGGAGAAAATATTTGCAAATGAAACAAAAGAGAAAGGATTAATCTCCAAATTTACAAGCAGCTCATGCAGCTCAATATCAGAAAAACAAACAACAAATGCAAAAATGGGCAGAAAACCTAAATAGACATTTCTTCAAAGAAGATATACAGATTGCCACCAAACACATGAAAGAATGCTCAACCTCATTAATCATTAGAGAAATGCAAATCAAAACTACAATGGGGTATCACCTCACAGCAGTCAGAATGGCCATCAAAAAATCTACAAACAATAAATGCTGGAGAGGGTGTTGAGAAAAGGGAACCCTTTTTAGGTTTTTAAGATTTTCCTTAAAAACCTAAAAATAGAACTACCATATGACCCCCATAATCCCTTTACTGGGCATACACCCTGAGAAAACCATAGTTGAAAAAGAATCATGTACCACAATGTTCATTGCAGCTCTATTTACAATAGCCCAACATGGAAGCAACCTAAGTGTCCATCGACAGATGAGTGGATAAAGAAGATGTGGCATATAAATACAATGGAATATTACTCCATAAAAAGAAACGAAATTTAGTTATTTGTAGTGAGGTGGATGGACTTGGAGTCTGTCATGCAGAGTAAAGTAAGTCAGAAATGGAAAAAAAATGCTGTATGCTAACAGATATATATGGAAACTTTAAACAAAAAGTTTATGGAGAACCTAGGGAAAGCATGGGAATAAAGATGCAGACCTACTAGAGAATGGACTTGAGGACACGGGGACGGGGAATGGTAAGGTGGGACAAAGTGAGAGAGTGGCATGGACATATATACACTACCAAATGTAAAATCGATAGCTAGTGGGAAGCAGCTGCATAGCACAGGGAGATCAGTTTGGTGCTTTGTGATCAACCAGATGGGTGGGATAGGGAGAGTGGGATGGGGGAGATACAAGAGGGAAGAGATATGGGGATATATGTAAATGTATAGCTGATTCACTTTGTTATAAAGCAGAAACTAACACACAATTGTAAAGCAATTATACTCCAATAATGAAGTTTAAAAAAAAAAAACCCTACAGCTAATTTCATACTTTTAGTGAAAGCCTAATGACTTTTCCCCTAAAATAAGGAACAAAGGAAGTCAATGTGATAGCCTCTGAATCTTCCTCTGGCTTTGCAATTAGATCCCATATTTCCCTTTTCTGTCTCAATAAAATTATGTTTATCCTCAAAAAAAAAAAAACTCTTAGAGGAAATCATAGGAAGAACACTCTATGACATAAATCACAGCAACATCTTATTTGACCCACCTCCTAGAGAAGTGGAAATTAAAACAAAAATAAACAAATGGGACCTAATGAAACTTAAAATCTTTTGTGCAGTGAAGGAAACTATAAAAAAGATGAAAATACAACCTGCAGAATGGGAGAAAATATTTGCAAATGAAGCAACTGACAAAGGATTAATCTCCAAAATATACAAGCAGCTCATGCAGCTCAATATCAAAAAGCAAACAACCCAATCCAAAAGTGGGCAGAAGACCTAAATAAACATTTCTCCAAAGAAGATACACAGATTGCCAACAAACACATGAAAGGATGCTCAACATCACTAATCACTAGAGAAATGCAATTCACAACTTCAATGAGGTATCATCTCACACCAGTCAGAATGGCCATCATCAAAAAATCTACAAACAATAAAGACTGGTGAGGGTGTGGGGAAGTGAGAACCTTCTTTCACTGTTGGTCCGAATGTAAATTGATTCAAACACTATGGAGAACTAAGGACATTCTTTTAAAAACTAAAAATAGAACTACCATACAGTCCAGCAATCCCACTACTGGTCATATACCCTGAGAAAACCATAATTCAAAAAGAGTCATGTACCACAATGTTCATTGCAGCACTATTTACAATAGCCAGGACATGGAAACAACCTAGGTGTCCCTCAACAGATGAATGGATAAAGAAGATGTGGCACATATATACAATGGAAGATTACTGAGCCATAAAAAAAACGAAATTGAGTTATTTGTAGTGAGGTGGATGAACTTATAGTCTGTCATAGAGAATGAAGTACGTCAGAAAAAGAAAAACAAATACTGTATGCTAACACATATATGTGGAATCTAAAAAAAAGGTTATGAAGAACCTAGGGGCATGACGGGAATAAAGACACAGACCTACTAGAGAATGGACTTGAGGACAGGGGGAGGGGGAAGGTGAGAGAGTGACATGGACACTACAAAATGTAAAATCGATACCTAATGGGAAGCAGCCACATAGTACAGGGAGATCAGCACTGTGCTTTGTGACCACCTAGAGGGGTGGGAAAGGGAGAATGGTAGGGAGGGAGACACAAGAGGGAAGGTTTATGGGGATATATATACATACATATAGCTGATTCACATTGTTATACAGCAGAAACTAACACAACATTGTAAAGCAATCATACTCCAATTAAGATGTTTGAAAAAAAGAATATACTGTACAACACAGGGAATATAGCCAATATTTTATAACTAGAGATGGAGTACATGGAATAAAAATTGTGACACTATAAAAAGAAAAAAGAAAACAAAGGCTAGCCTGAAGGGAGGCACTTGGTGCAAGGTTACACTTATATGGATAAATGTGTTTTATAATAATTTATTATTTCATTGGTTTATTCATTCCTTTAATAAATATTTAATAAGAATCTTCCATGTGCAAAAAAAAAAAGATTGTATTGTTATAAACTTCTCTCTTGGAACTGCTTTTGCTCTATCCGGTAGGTTTTGGGACATTGTGTTTTCATTGTCATCTGTGGGCATTTTTTTATTTCCTCTTTGATTTCTTCAGTGATCTCTTTGCCGTTTAATAGCATATTGTTTAGCCTGCATGCATCTGTATTTTTTTTAATAATTTTTTTCCTATAATTGATATCTAGTCTCATAGCTTTGTGGTAGGAAAATATACTTTTTATGATTTCAATTTTCTTAAATTTACTGAAGCTTGATTTGGGACCCAAGAGATGGTCTATCCTGGAGAATGTTCCATGAACACTTGAGAAGAAAGTGTATTCTGTTGTTTTTGAAAGGAATGTCTTATACATATCATTTAAGTCCATCTGATCTAATGTGTCATTTAAAGCTTGTGTTTCCTTATTTATTTTCATTTTCTTTTCATTTTGAATGATCTGTCCACTGGTGAAAGTGGGGTGTTAAAGTCTCCTTGTATTATTTTGTTACTGTCAATTTCCCCTTTTATGGCTGTTAGCATTTGCCTCATGTATCGAGGTGCTCCTGTGTTGGGTGCATAAATATTTACAATTGTTGTATCTTCTTCTTGGATTGATCTCTTGATCACTATGTAGTGTCCTTCTTTGTCTCTTGCAATAGTGTTTATTTTAAAGTCTATTTTATCTGATATGAGAATTGCTACTCCAGCTTTCTTTTGATTTCCATTTGCATGGAATATCTTTTTCCATCCCCTCACTTTCAGTCTGTATGTGTCCCTAGGTCTGAAGTGAGTCTCTTGTAGACAGCATATATACAGGTCTTGTTTTGGTATCTAGCAGCCAGTCTGTGTCTTTTGGTTGGGACATTTAATCCATTTACATTTAAGGTAATTATCAATATGTATGTTCCTATTCCCATTTTCTTAATTGTTTTGGGTTTGTTTTTGTAGGTCTGTTCCTTCTCTTGTGTTTCCTGCCTAGAGAAGTTCCTTTAGCATTTGTTGTAAAGCTGGTTTGGTGGTGCTGAATTCTCTTAACTTTTGCTTGTCTGTAAAGGTTTTGATTTCTCCATTGAATCCGAATGAGATCCTTGATGGCTAGAGTAATCTTGGTTGGTTTTTCCTTTTCATTACTTTAAATATGTCCTCCTACTCCCTTCTGGCTCGCAGAGTTTCTGCTGAAAGATCAGCTGTTAACCTTATGGGGATTCCCTTGTATGTTATTTGTTGCTTTTCCCTTGCTGCTTTTAATATTTTTTCTTTGTATTTAATTTTTGATTTTTTGATTAGTGTGTATCTTGTCATGTTTATCCTTGGATTTATCCTGTATAGGATTCTCTGTGCTTCCTGGAATTGATACTATTTCCTTTCCCATGGTAGGGAAATTTTCAACTATAATCTCTTCAAATATTTTCTCAGACCCTTTCTTTTTCTCTTCTTCTGCAACCTTATAGTTCGAATGTTGTTGCATTTAATATTGTCCCAGAGGTCTCTGAGACTGTCCTCAATTCTTTTCATTCTTTTTTGTTTATTCTGCTCTGTAGCAGTTATTTCCACTATTTTTTCTTCCAGGTCACTTATCTGTTCTTCTGCCTCAGTCATTCTGCTATTGATTCCTTCTAGAGAATTTTTAATTTCATTTATTGTGTTGTTCATCATTGTTTGTTTGCTCTTTAGTTCTTCTAGGTCCTTGTTAAACGTTTCTTGTATTTTCTGCATTCTATTTCCAAGATTTTGGATCATCCTTACTAACATTACTCTGAATTCTTTTTCAGGTAGAATGCCTATATCCTCTCATTTGTTCATCTGGTGGGTTTTTACCGTGCTCCTTCATCTGCTGCCTATTTCTCTGATTGTTATTGTCTGGTGCCAGGAAGTCTCTGGTGGTCCAATGTCCTGGACTCAGCTCCCCCACCTCAGAGGCTCAGGCCTGACACCTGGCCGGAGCACCAAGACCCTGCCAGCCACACAGCTCAGAATAAAGGGAAGGAAAAAAAGGAAAAAAATAAAAAGAAGAGAGCACCAAAACCAATGAATAAATCCACCAATGATAACAAGCACTAAAATCTAAATTTTGATAAACATAAAAACCAGAAACAAATCAGATGCAGAAAGAAAACCCCAAGTGTACATTTGCTCCCAAATTCCACCATCTCAATTTTGGGATCATTCATTGTCTATTCTGATATTCCACAGTTGCAGGGTTCATCAAGTTGATTTGGGGATTTAATCCTCTGCTCCTGAGGCTGCATGGAGAAATTTCCCTTTCCCTTCTTTGTTAGCCCAGCTCCTGACGTTCTGCTTTGGTTTTGGCCCTGACTCTATGTAGGTCACTCTCAGACACCTGTTCCCCTTCCAGGCATGAGGGGGTTAAAGCAGCAGTTGATTAGGGCTCTCTTGCTCACTCAGGCTGGGGGGAAGGAGGGGTACAGAATATGGTGTGAGCCTGCAGTGACAGAGGCCAGTGTAAGTTTGCAACAGTCTGAGGCATGCTGTGTGTTCTCCCAGGGAAGTTGTCCCTTGATCTCGGGACCCTGGCAGTGGTGTACTGCCCAGGCTCCTGGGGGATGTTGGTAGTGACCTGTGCTTGCACACAGGATTCTTGGTGGCAGTTGCAGCAGTGTTAGCATTTCATGCCCTTCTCTGGGATCTGAGCTCATACCCATGGCTCATGCCTATCTCTGGAGCTCGATTAGGTTGTGCTCTGCCTTCTGTGGGCACATGGGGAAGGAATCCCCTCTCCTTGAACACCCTGAAACAATGGTTTCTTACCTCTTCGGCAGGTCCAGACTTTTTCCCAGATCCCTCCCAGCTAGTGTGGTGAGCTCGCTCTCAGGCTGTCTTCATGCAGCCAACCCCAGTCCTCTCCCTGAGACCTGACCTCTGAAGCCCTAGTCTCAGCTCCCAGCCCACACCTGTCCCAGTGGGTGAGCAGACAAGCATCTCAGGTTGGTGAGTGCTGGTCTTCACTGATCCTCTGTTCAGGAATCTCTCCACTTTGCTCTCTGCACCCCTGTTGCTGCACTCTCCTCCATGGTTCCAAGGCTTCCCCCCTGCCCACCCCCCATCCTCACCAGTGAAGGGGCTCCCTAGTGTGTGGAAATTTTTCCTCCTTTGCAGCTCCCTCCCAGAGGTGAAGGTCCTGTCCTTATTCTTTTGTCTCTGTTTTTTCTTTTTTCTTTTGCCCTACCCAGGTATGTGGGGATTTTCTTGTCTTTTGGGAACTCTGAGGTCTTCTGTCATTGTTCAGTAGGTGTTCTGTAGGAGTTGTTTCACATGTAGATGTATTTTTGATGCATTTTTGGGGAGGAAGGTGATCTTTACATCTTACTCCTCTGCCATCTTGAAGGTCTCCCTCAAAACTGAGGACTTAAGCCTGGTGCAGCCTCTCAGATAGCTCTAAGGGACCACTCTGAAGACATAAAGGAGGAGCCAGGATATATAGCAGTTTTTACAACAAAGACCAGGTAGTTGAAACATTAAAAGATTACTGTTATGTAAAATAAAAGATATCTCGAGTGAAAGGAATTAGTGCCCTTCTATGTGTGGGAAGATGCAAGAGTCTGGGCTTATTGAAATCATTCCTTTGATATGCACCTCGGCTATCTGGGGCTGGTATCCTACGATTTCTCATCCTGAGTCTCCTCAGGGTGCACTGTCAGGGGTGGCTGCAGAGGCTGATAGCCTGACTGTGGGCATCCTGTTTCTATCCTGAGTTTCCTCAGGGCTCACTGTTGGGCTGGCTATAATGTGATGGCTTGATGGCTGCAACATCCTTTGTTTAGTGATATGGCAGGCAACAAGTTTTTCAATGAAAGAAGTTTGCATTTCTGAGCATCCCCTTGAAGATTTCCAACCTGATACCCATCCTAAGTAGTTTATCAAGTGATTCCTTAAAACTCTCTTGAAGTGTTCTAGTAATTTTAACTTTCCTCATTTGTATGAGGCCACCAAAGATGGCTGTTTGTTTGCTCTCTGTACATCCCCTGCTCAACCTGTCCCTGCTTCACCTACATCCTAGAAGCATGACTGACCTTCTCCCTTAATTGTAGAGCCCAATCAGTAAATACTTACATACTTGACCCCCTCCTCCTCTAGTGATTGTTCTACTCTTTAGATCAGAATTGCTCCCCTTTGATAGTTTAACAAAAGGAAGACATCTGCCCCAGGAAGGTACTTAGCCCAAGGGGATAAGACAGGCTATGAGTGCTGTGCCCCTCTGCTGGTTTCCCTGGTAACCAATGAGCCAATCTGATGTCAGTTCCCCCTATAACTTGTAGTCTCCCTAATCCCCTTAGGAGTGAAGATTGCCACCATGTCCTGCCCTGCTGTCCAATGCACAGCAGTGGTGGAGTGACCCTCTAGGACCTTGCTTCCAACATATGAGATTCCCCCAATCCATTAAACTGTTAATGTCTCTGTTGTTGACTCTGGGCTCTTTCTTTGGTCTTGAAGATGGGCAAGTAAAGGCTTTGCAGGCCTGTGTGGTGCAGCTCAATAACATCTCATTACAATTCCAGTGATCCATTCCTTAAATCTCTCTCTTCCCAGGGTACTCTGGTCCCCATGGCATGCCCTTTCCAGAGTCTATCCCCTGGAGAAGGACAGTTCATTATTCTCCATCATGCTTCTCTTCTTTCAGGATCCTAAACTCAGTAAGATATAGAATTAAGAGATCTAATAAAAATACTCAATTTGTTCCTTTTTATGGCTAATATTCCATTGTATATATGTGCCACAACTTCTTTATTCATCTGTTGATGGACACTTAGGTTGCTTCCATGTCCTGGCTATTGTAAATAGAGCTGCAATGAACGTCTGGCACATGACTCTTTTTGAATTATGGTTTTCTCAGGGTATATGCCCAGTAGTGGGATTGCTGGGTCATATGGTAGTTCTATTTGTAGTTTTTTAAGGAACCTCCATACTGTTCTCCATAGCAGCTGTATCAATTTACATTCCCACCAACACTGCAAGAGGGTTCCCTTTTCTCCACACCCTCTTAAGCATTTATTATTTGTAGATATTTTGACAATGGTCATTCTGACTGGTGTGAGGTGATACTTTATTGTAGTTTTGATTTCTCTAATGATTAGTGATGTTGAGCATCCTTTCATGTAGTGTCCATTGACAGATGAATGGATAAAGATGTGGCACATGTATACAATGGAATATTACTCAGCCATAAAAAGAAATGAAATTGAGTTATTTGTGGTGAAGTGGATGGACCTAGAGTCTGTCATACAGAGTGAAGTAAGTCAGAAAGAGAAAGACATATACCGTATGCTAACACATATATATGGAATCTAGAAAAAGGAAAAAAAAAAAAGGTCAGAAGAATCTAGGGGCAAGATGGAAATAAAGATGCAGACCTACTAGAGAGTGGACTGGAGGATACGGGGAGGGGAACAGTAAGCTGGGACAAAGTGAGAGAGTGTCACGAACATATATACACTACCAAATGTACAATAGAGAGCTAGAGGGGGGCAGCTGCATGGCACAGGCAGACTAGGTCGGTACTTTGTGACCACGTGGAGGGGTGGGATGGGGAGGGTGGGAGGGAGGGAGATGCAAGAGGGAAGAGATATGGGGACATGTGTATATGTGTAACTGATTCACTTTGTTGTAGAGCAGAAACTGACACACCATTGTAAAGCAATTACACTCTAATAAAGATATTAAAAAATACTAAATTCTTTCTATTTTATAACCCTCTTGCTTGTAGTTAATTTTTTGCTTATTTCAAACACGGGAGCTTGGACTTTATTAGCACCCATGTTGTTCACAGCTGTATATTAATACTTAATAATATCTGCTGCAAGAATGAATGAATTACATTAATCAAGAAGACAGATAATGTGTTATACAACACTATACCCATTAGGTTTAGGTTTAGGTTTAGGTTCATCTGTGAGTGACAGAACCCAAGAAAACTGGCTTAAATAAGATTAAGTTTATTTATCTTTTATAGAAAAGGATAAAAATAAGCAGTCCATGATTGTTCGGTGGTTTCATAAAGTTCTCAGTGACCCAGTCTCCTTCTGTCTTCCTGTTCTGCCATCCTCAGCATGTGGCTTCTACCACCTAGTTCAAGATAGCAATGTGAATTCCAGCTGTAACATCTGCTTTCCAGCTGCCAGGAAGAAAAGAGGGTTGAAGATATAAATTTCCCTTCCTTTAAGGATACTTGCTATGAACTGAATTTTGTCCCTCCCCTGAAAATTTGTATGTTAAAGTCCTAACTCCCAGTGTGATGGTATTTGGAAATGGGGATCTTTGGGAGGTAATTAGGGTTAGATGATATGAAGGTGAGGCATTCATAATGAGATTAGTACCCTTAAAAAAAGAGACACCATGTTTCTCTCTCCTGCAAATGAAGAAGAGGTTGTGTGAGGACACAGACATATGGTAGCCACCTACAAGCAAGAGAAGAGGCATCAGAATGAAGCCTACCTTGCTGATTCCTTCATCTTGGACTTTCCAGCCTCTAGAACTATGAGAAATAAATTTCTGTTTTTTAAACCACCCAGTCTAAGGAGTTTGTTATGGGAACCTGAGCAGACTGATATAATGATTTTTTGGAAGATATACAAATTTAGTTTTCAAATAAAAACAATATTGAAATCTTGCCTTTGTCTAACATGATGCAACTATCTCTTACACAACCAAAAAACTTGCTAAATGTCTTCCCCAAAAATGAATCAAAGTCTGGTCAAATCATATATTTTCCTTTGATATACTTCAATTTAAATAAGAAATGTGAAGATAACGAGTAGTAACACATTTTATGTTAGATGGGAGGAGAATGGGAGAAAAGAGAAAAATTGGTTAATTCACACCATATATTCATATCAAAATAAGTATGAAATATAACCATAATAGTCCTTGGTTCTGCATCTGGTCACATGACCATAACTGTTGTTTATAACTACCTCTTACACTATCCATTCTGTATTCCTTTTGTTCTCAGCAAGCACATTAGCTGGTCATAATTCCCTGACTGGTAGTTTGACCTAAACTTTATTCCTGCCAAGTCTAAGCCATTAAAAACTTTACCTGAATTGGTTTGTTTTAGTTTCACATTTACTTTAGTCACAAATCATGAGAGTATGAAGTGGTACTCAAGGGGGTTTCTTGCATTCATTATATTCCTATTTAACCCCGTTGGGAAGTAGTAGCAACCCATTTCTCCTTGATAGTCAGTGCCAATCATCACTACTGCTAGTACACTAATCTCTTCTTTGTTGACTTTAAGCATAAGAAGATTAATGTGTTCAGGTGGCAGTCTCTTCTACCATTACTGTGCCCCCTGTTGGAAGCTTTTCTACATTGTGAACCAAATCTTCTATACCTGTATAGACCTGGGTCATGGAGATGGAAATGATGCTAGTGGATCACTAGAAGTAGTAGTGAGAGGAGCCACTCTCTTGGGAGCCACCTCTTGGTTCTTGGACCCATGAATTCCGGTGGTAGAAGAAATAGCACCAATATTGGTTATTGATTTAGAATATATACCACGTCCTGGAAGATATTACTCTAGACTCACAAGGTGTTTCCTATATCTTTCAAAGGTCTATTCTACAAAACTATCAGGCTGTATGCTTCAGGGTAAAAAAGAACACGGTAAGACCAGTGAATTCTATGAGCATGGGCCAATAGCTGTGCTTCATTTGCTGTAAAATGGGTTTCTTGGTAAGAAGTAATTCTATATAGAATAGCATGAAGATAAATAAGTTAATGGATAGTGGTTTTAGCAGAAATTTTCCAGATAGGAAAGGCAGAGTAAGTGTCTATTCCAATGAGAACAAAATGTCCCCCTACTATGATGAAAATAGTACCATGTAATCAATCTCTCACTAGGTGGCTGGCTAATTCCCCTGGAGGATGGTGTTTTGGGAATTCTCATGGCCCAACACATTTCATCTAATGCTCACTTCCTGCAGTCCCTTGTACTCATCCCATAATTCAAGTCTGTTAGGCTTCCTCCCAAATTTAGCTGTTGGTTTTATATTGGCCTGCTAAACTCACAATCCGATTTGGATCCCTTCCTTTGCCTTTTCTTTTATTCTCCTTCACAGTTACTTATACTACGTGGACATTGTTGCTGCCAGTGGTTTGAACATAACCACTCATATTTGGGGGTTATTTGGGGCATTGTGTCATTTTGTTTGTTAAAGATGTTGTCCATGGCTTTCTTTGGTGCTATCCTAGTTTCTCCTTCTAGTTTGCTTTCTTTTATATTCTATTTTTAGGGAGTATGAGAGATTCACAGAGATTAAAAAAATAAATGCCTCTGTTACAACCACCTTGCTTTCAGGTTGTATTGATATACTTCCAAAACTCCCCAGATGTCTTAATGTGCAGTCAGAATTAGGAATCAACACTATAGAGGGGTTTAGAGAGTATGAGCACTTGGAAAATCCAAGTGTCTGGATTTTCACTCTTCCTTCTGCTGCAGGACTGGAACAAACTAAGAGGAGAAGTTGGAGAGGTCCTAAGAGGTCTCATCCAGGCCCAAAACTCATTACATCAGCATTCAACAAGGAGCCAAGCTTCCTTCATCTCCATGAGGATTACAGGGCAAGGAAGTAACCCCCATGCTATTGTAAGATTTGACTAAAATGCAGCACAAATCCCTGGAACTGTTCATGTTCTGTGTGCCCTGGGGTAGCGTTTTCTCACAGCCCATCTTAACCACATCTGAATAGTACATTTAACCAAAATTCTCCATTTGCTACAACAATTAATGCATAGGTTGGCTCTCTTATTAAGTAGGTCACAGGTAGCTCAGGCTAAATTACATGTTTTAAGGCCTCAGATATGTTCAAAATTCCATCCCAAGTTTCTTTCTTTTTTTTTTTATTAATTTTTATTGGAGTATGGTTGCTTTACAATGCTGTGTTAGCCTCCACTGCACAACAAAATGAATCAGCCAAGCTTCTTGATTTCAACATTATTATTCAACTCTGGGGGTTTTTTTGTTTGTTGGTTGGTTGGTTTGTTTTCTTTCGGTACGCGGGCCTGTCACTGTGGTGGACTCTCCCATTGCGGAGCACAGGCTCCGGACACGCAGGCTCAGCAGCCATGGCTCGCGGGCCCAGCCGCTCCGCGGCATGTGGGATCTTCCCGGACCGGGGCACGAACCCATGTCCCCTGCATCGGCAGGCGGACTCTCAACGGCTGCGCCACCAGGGAAGCCCTCAACTCTGCTTTTTATCCGAGCAAAAATTCAAAACAAAACCAACCATCCCTCCCCAAATGAAAACAGAAAAGCCAGCATGAAGCTGTCCCCCAAATGATAGGCTAATTTATTTCAGAGTAGAAATGTTAGGCGTAGAGACTTCAGGACATTTGTCTCATACGGTTGTGTTTACTTACCTACTCCTCCTCCACCGCTATTTGAAGTTTCCAGTGACTGTCTGAAGTTTCTCTGTGCATGGTTTCAGTTTCCAGTTTTTTTGCTGCAGCAGCTGCTATGGTTCTGTTCCCAGTGAATTTGAGGTTCTTGATGTCTTGTTGCAGAAAGAATTCAGTGAGAAACAAAGTTATAGTTAAGAAGTGGATTTACTTACAAAGAAACACACTCCACAGACAAAGTGTGGGCCATCTCATAAGGCGAGAGAGCCTCGAAATATGGCATGGTTAGGTTTTATGGGCTGGGTAATTTCATAGGCTAATGAAGGGAGGATTATTCCAATTATTTCGGGAAAGAGGTGGAGATTTCCAGGAATTGGGCCACCGCCTACTTTTAGCCTCAGAACTGTCATGGTGCTGGTGGGTGTATCATTTAGCATGCTAATGTATTACAATGTGTGTATAATAAGGCTCAAGGTCCACTGGAAGTCAAAGATTCCACCATCTAGGACCTAGTTGGTTCTAACCAGTTTTTGTTATGTCCTATGGCTGTCATTCTTTTAAAGGTTGTACCCTGCCCCCTTCCCTCTTGTTTCAGTTCTCCTGGTCAGAAACTGGCTACTCAAAGCAAGTGTCGATTCTGCCTGGTTTTCTTATTCAAGGTATTTGTTCTCTATTCTTTTGTTTGCCTAGGTTTCCCTCTGAGGTAAGTTACAGTGCATTTCAGTTATGTAGTTTCCAGTGGCAGGTAGTTTACTGCATATCCCTTCCATGTGACAATAATTTGAAGGTCCTCCAGAGTAATGTAATTTACCCTTCCTAAGTCAGGCGATCTGATTTTTAGTCCTGGCTCTGTCTACTCTGTCAGCAGCTAGTTGACTTTGAACTTAGTGTTATTTGCTCACGTAGACTGAAAAAAATTGCAAAACCTAAAAGTTGAGAACTATGTTTTATTTGGCAGGAAAAACTGAGGACTTAATCCCAGAATGCAGCCTCTCAGATAGCTCTGAGAGACTGCTCCAAAGAGGTAAGGGAGGAGCCAGGATCTATAGGAGTTTTTGCAACAAAGACCAGGTAGTCAGAACATCAAAAGATTCCTGTTAATTAAAGAAAAGCAGCTATCTCAAGTTAATGACTTTAACATTTTTCTATGTGTGGGAAAATGCAAGAACCTGGGCTCATTGAAGTCATTGTTTGATATGTACCTCAGCTTTTTCCATCCTGAGTGCCCTCAGGATGCACAGCTGGGAGTGGCTTCAGTGGCTGAGAGCTTGGCATCCAGCAGCCCATTAGTCTCCATCTTGAGTTCCCTCAGGGCTCATCTTCAGGGCAGAGGGTTTGGGGGGGTGGGCCTGGGGGTGTGCAGCTGCGGTGGCTTGATGGCTGTAATAGCTTTGTTTACTGATATGGCAGGCCATCTTTCCATCCATTCTTCCATCCCTCACCCTCCACTCTGCTTGTCATTTTTCATTCACTCTCAGTATGATGGGGCAATAGTTGTTGGAAGCATTAAAAGGAGATGGGGTGGGGAGGGAACTTAGACAAAACTGGGGGTTTGTATGGTTCTCAGTTCTATGGGCAAAAGTCTTACAGTGGACATGGAGTTCATTCATTTTCCCTTTTGTTGTTAAGAGTCTTTTCCACTGATATGGGGTGCTTTGGAGGATAGTAGTACTACACCAGATGTCAGCCTTCATTCTGGATTGAACATTTGAATGTTTCACAGTTTTGCTGTGTGATGGATATAAGTAGAACTGGGTCCTACACCTTTCTCATATATGCTTATGTAGGATTTTTGTAATCTTGGTATTTGGGTATGACACTTATGGCTCTGAGCAATCAAGATTGGACCTTGCTTTGTACGTCATCAAATCAAGGCTCCTCAAGATCACTGGATAAGCTCACCACAGGCAAATGGCAAAGCTTACTGTGCTCTCACGAAAATGGCTCTCTACTTGTTATTGATCTCAGAGAGGCAGCAGTGAGTGGCGGTACAAAGTGAGATCTTAATTCCCTGTCCAGGAATTGAACCTGGGTAGCCTGGATGAAAACCAGGAATCCTAACCACCAGACAAGCAAGGGCTAGAGGCTAGAAGCTATTTTTCCCTGGATCTTACCCCTAATGAAAAACGCATTTCTCATGGAGGCAAAACTGTAAAAACAGGTACAAAGTTTATTATTAGAGACATAGCACAACAACAAGTGGAGAGCACACAGAGAAACTGTTTGTTTAGTTAATATAGAAGCAAGGCAGAGATGCCCAACCAGACAGAAAGGGTGTGGACGTCCTCCCTAATGAGGAGGAATGTAGTAAAGAGGTGGTTAAAACATGTATATAGGGCAGTTCTTCCAGGTCTTTGTCTTCCTTCTGGTCAATCATCTTGTTTTTGTCCTCCCTGACTAATTTGTTTCAGGACCCTTCCCCTAGGTGAGCACGCACCTCTCAGCCAAGATGGATCTCCACTCGAAGGCGTCTGAGAGAAGCAAGACTCATGATGGCCTGATGTTGTCCCCTGACTTTGATCCCCAAGATTTTCTGCATATGTGTAGTGTCTCCCTTGCCCCAAGGAGGGGGGAAGCAGAGATCTCTTGATCCTTTACTCAAATAAGGTTTAAATCCTCTCTGTTCCTCCCAAGAGTGTTATCTTAAGGTGTCCACAAGAGACAAAGTTTGGCTATTTACCCTGTTTCTGTTGTTACTTCCATTTCAGAGAGCAAAGAGAAAGCTGATTGCAAATGCCTAACGGAGCTCACCTATCTCTTGTCTCAGGAAATGCAAACAGGGGGTTAGTTGTAAGTGTCCGGCCTGAAGCCCACTTTTTCCTGCCCCATGAAATGTAAACAGGAGGCTAGTTGTAAATGTCTAGACAGGGTCCCATCTATCTCCTGCCTCATTATAAGATAATGAGTGTTATTATGGTAAAGAAAGGGTTATATCAAAGAGGAATGTGAAATATATTACAAAATGAGAGAGTCTTAGCATCTATAAACTTTAAAACTGTGGTAAAATACACATAACATAAAATTATCAACTTAAAAAAATTTAAGTGTACTGTTCAGTAGTGTTAAGTGTATACATATTGTTGTGCAACAAATCTCCAGAACTTTTCATCTTGCAAAATTTAAAGTCTAAACACATTAAACAACAACTCCCTATTGCCTTCTCTCACCCCAACCCCTGGCAACTGCCATCCTACTTTCTATTTTTATATATTTTTATAAATTTGACTTTTCTAGATACCTCATTTAAGGGGAATAATACAGTATATTTTGTGTGTGTGATCAGCTTTTTTTGCTTAGCATAATGTCCTCAAACTTCATGTTTCATGTAGTAGCATGTGTCAGAATTTCAATCTAAGACTGAATGATATTTCATGCTATGTAATACCACATTTTGTTTATTCATCCATTGATGGACACCAAGTGTAGTGTTGTTATGAACATAACACAAATATCTCCTTGAGACCCTGCTTTCAATTTTTTGACTATATACTCTGAAGTGAAATTGCTAGATTATATGGTAATTTTAATTTTTTGAGGAACTCCATACTATTTTCCATAGCCTGCACCATTTTACATTTCCACCAACAGGGCACAAGTCTTCTTATTTCTCTGCACCTTGTCAACTTGTTATTTTCTGTTTTTGTTTTTGTTTGATAGTAGCCATACTAATAGGTATGAGATGATGTATCATTGTGATTTTGGTTTTTATTTTCCTGATTAGTGATGTTAAGCACTTTTTCTTTTCATATACTTCTTGGCCATTTGCATATCATCTCTGGAGAAATATATATTCAAATCCTTGTTAATTTTAAAATTGGGTTATTTATTTTTTATTGTTAAGTTGTAGGAGTTCTTTATATATTCTGGATATTAATCCTAATTAGATAAAGTATTTGTAAATATTTTCTCACATTCCAAGTTACCATTTTACTCTGTTTAGTATGTCATTTGATGCATAAAATTTTTAAATTTGATATAGCCAGTTTATTTTTACTTTTGTTTCCTGTGCTTTTGGTGTCATATCATATCCAAGAAATCATTGCCAAATCCAGTGTCATGAATCTTTTCCTCTATGTTTTCTCCTAATTGTTTTACAGTTTTAGGCTTTACATTTAGGTCTTTAATCAATTTTGATTAAATTTAATTTTTTATGTTAAATTTTGTATGTGACATTTAACCACTGTAAGCTTTTGAGGTGGCTGATAACTTTGAATTGGGCTCAGCTGTCACACTGCTTTCTCCTCTGATGCTGACAAGCATCCCAAGGGCAGTGAAGTAATTAAGATCTTGCAAGTAAAAATTGTCTCTTAAAGTGTATCCTGTCAACAACTCCAAATGAGCCACAAATGCTGAAAGTCCTGGACTGCTTGTAACTAGCAACTGTAAGTGATTAAATGAGACCACTTTTATGAAAGAAACTTGAAAAATGTAAAATGATAATCACATGTGTATGGGATAATATTCAATTTGAAGTACAGACCACCCACATTTTTAGTTGAATTTCTGTGAGGTCCAGATAGGTGAGTTTAACTTGAAATAATGAGATTTAGGTAATTGGAAAAGGATGGCTGTGCCAAACATATTATGTGATAAAATGGAATATAAATATTTATAAGTCCAGATATACGTTTCTGTGTCTGTGTGTGTGTGATATACGTATAGTTTTCTCCTATTCTTTCTTGTTTTTCCATTGTCTTTCAGCCTCAAGTACTTGTCTGATTCTTTTGCCAAAGTTTGTCTGTTTTAAATCAGGTTCAAATGTAATAATAAGCAAAAGAATCTCTTTAAAGATGGCCTCTAATGCATTGTAATTTCACATGAAAGAAAGTGGAGTAGAAGTGCCAATGTGTGAGCCTTTCCAGGTCTAATCATGTATCCTTGGCAGAACACATCTTCCCATAAACAGGTAATAGAGCACAGTGTAGGACAATATGCTCACAGAAGTGATGGTAGCTTCATTGGAGCAGGGATGGTAAAGAGGTGTGCTGATTGTATAAAGTGGTGCTGAGCAGTTGGCAGGTATGTTTGGATGTGGGAGAATTTGCATTTGGATAGAATCCTGGATCTGAGGGTGGAAACTAGAGATTAGATGAGCAGGTGCTAGTGAAGTTCAAAGCTAAACGAAAAGAAGGAAAATTTGACTGAGTCATGAAAATGACTCATTTCCACAAGAAAATGAAAATGTGTGGTGGTAGGATGGGATTGGGGAGAGGTAGGAGAGAACTGATAGAAAGTCTAAGAAGCAGGAAGTCTAACTATGAGAAGAGAAACACCAGGGAGTATGGAAGTGGTACATGGTACTTAAGCTAAAAAAGAACAAGGAAAACAAGAATGTCACTTCTGTATAGTAAGAACACATCTCTTTTTCAAGGAAGTTATGATTGTGATAAAGAACAAAATTATGACAATTATATGAGAGTATAAACAGAATAAAAAGGAATACAAAAATATAGGAAAATAAATTTTTGGGGTTTTTTAAATTATTTTAACAGAATAGGATGAGAAGAATTTTAGAGCATCTGAGTTTTCTATATTTGATTCCATAATGCACAAAGAATTTTGCCAGTGATCTTCTTATGGTTAGAATTATTTTTTCCCCTTTTTCTTGAGGTATTGACTACACATACTACATTCTCATTTCTTATATTTAGAATAAAGAAATATACATCAGCAAAATTTATTATCATGGCATTTTCTCTAACTTTATTTTTAAAGAGTATATTGCTTGTGTCTTTATTTTCCTGCTTTAGTGTCATATAGTGTGCTCACTAACTGGAAGACCAGAAATTGTTAAATAAAAGAATATGTAGAATCATATACCTTTAAATTACTTAGCTGTCATTGTACTAGTGATAGGATTATATAATGCTGAACATTTCTTTCCCATTATGTTCTAGGGGTCAGCAAACTTCTGTAAAATGTTACATAGAAAATATAATTGACCCTTGAACAACATGGGGGTTAAGGGTGGTGATCTCCTGCACAGCGGAAAATCCACATAAAACTTTGTAGTTGGTCTTCTGTATCCAGTGTTCCACATTCACAGATTCAACCAACCATGGATCATGTGGTACTGTAGTATGTATTTATTGAAAGAAATTGGCATATAAGTTGACTCACGCAGTTAAAACCCGTGTTGTTCAAGGGTCATCTATACTTTTGTGATTCATATAGTCCCTGTTGCAACAGTATCTACCATTGCAGAGCAAAAGTAGTCATACAATACATAAACAAGTGAGCATGACTGTGTTCCAATAAAGCTCTATAAACACTGAAACTTGAATTTCATAAAGTTTTCATGTATGATGAATATTATCTTATTTTTCTTCATCAAAAAATGTAAAAACCATTGTTAGCTCATGCAGGTCATATAAAAACAGGTAGCAGTTCATATTTGGCCCATGGGCTGTAGTTTACCAATTTGTGCTCTATGATTACAAGGAGAGATTTCTTTGTATTTCATTTGCTTTTCAGCATTTTTATAAGTAATTTTTTCTAAAGTTTTATTAAATGAATTTATAGGTCAGCATTCCAGATCCTTTTTATTTTCTCAGGCTATGTATACTGCTTCTAAGAGAGATACATTATTTTCAGAAACTCAGAATATGTGCCACAGAATATGTGGCAGAGTGAATTATTTTTCAAAAGCACCACTAGGGCTTAATAACTAGAGTTATATCTTCAAAAAATCCCAAAAAACTAGATTTGGGTCTTCAAAGTAAATATGAGAAAATGCCAAACATATTTCTTGGCTCATAACAGGCACTTAAGTAGAATTCAGTTGATGTTTATATTATGATGTCTGTGGAACATCAGATTTTACAGAATTGAAATAGAATAAAATTCACTAATTCAGACTAATCAAAAGGTCAGTCAAAATTAATAGCATAATATCAAGTTCATCTGATAATATAGATGATTAAATTATCATCAGGAAATCTAATATAAATGGTTATGTCTCAATTAATTAAGGATACTTAAACATACTTCATTTTCCTCATAGACATAAATTGTTCTCTTTCAAATTATTCTTGTATTTTTTACTTAAACTATCTATTAAGAAAGCTTTGCTATCCAAAACAAAAAGTTCAGCATAGTCTATTCTAGTGCTTTCAAATATCAGTGTAAATGAATAAAACTTACATGCTTTTTTGAGATTCAGTGTCTCTAGATACATGTTGATACATGTCTTTCAGATTTAATAACTTTGGGAATATGACAAGATGTCTTTGGTTTGTAGATGATGTAATGTTGTGAGAAGAGACTAGTTTCTAACTGCTCCATGAAGAAATATTTACTTGTAACTTTCAGATAGCTAAAGAAAATGTCAAAACCAAATATAATCTCTGATCTGGTAGCTGTTGATGAAGAGAGGGAAAGAGAAGTCTAAAAGTTCAGAAGAACCTAGGGTGAAAGGCTAATATAATGACTATTTTTAGGTGGTTGATAGGGTTGATGTATAGCATCCATGTTTCCCATTCAGTTTCAGAAATCAATTGAAAAGCAAACAAACAAACAAAAGAAAACAGAGTTAGGTTTAGAGGAGAACAAATTATCAGCTTTATAAAATGTAAGCTGATTAAGGAGATTGTGCCTTATACTTGCAGCAAATTTCTTTTTCTAATACTGAACACTGTCCTTAGAAAGCTTACTCATTGTCACTGGTTGTCCCCCACTGAGGCAAGCATTTTGTGTGAATTCAGCAGAGAAGACTATACAAAGCATTACAATAATAGATGTTCTTCCATGTGGAGGGAATTCAGAGATAAAAAGAGTAGATATTGGGTGAGGTAAGGGCTAGGTACTTGTAGATTTTAGTTTATCTACTCTCCAGTTGGGAAATAGATCTGGATTTAGGCTACAGATTGTTGAATGAACTGAATGAATGAATAGATGAGTAAATAAATGATGGCAAAGTTCCCCCAAACTTCGGGTAATCCCCTTCTATGCTGTGGTTAACTGAACCCACCATCTGATTCAACATTGCTACCGTAATCAGACAAGGCATGGCACCTGCCCATCACAGATGGGTCATGCTGCACTCTGTGATGAGGGTGATCTCCTTAAGGAGTGCTGGGGAGAAAGACAGGCTTTTAATGGGCAGCCAGATCCTATGGAAGAAAACCCAGCTTGTCTCAGACCCCTGCCTTAACTTCTTTTCTTTAGTCCTCACCATGACATGTCATTCACACTCCATACTGTTCCTATTGTCTGGGAAAACTGCCTGTAGCCACCTCCAAGAGACTCCTGCCCACTACTCAGTCTCCCTCCCATTGTGAGGAAACTCTTTGAAGTCCACCTAACCTAACCAAGTTTTAGACCTCATCATACCAAACCATGCACAAGCCACCAGCTTAGTTTTTATGGGAGGTAAACTGGACTTCTGGAAAGATATTAATGTTTAAAGTAATTGTACTATAATGCTGTCCTTAAATCTCTGAGTCTATTGGTACTCTCCTATCTTATGCCAGAATTAATGGGAAGCAAATATGAATAAGACTGTCTTTCAAGGAGAATTATTCCAACAGAAGTGAGAGACAAGCAACAAGGCAGCAGAAGGACTACAGAGGAAGTAAATTGTAAAAAAGTGCTATAGAAACATGAGTCACAGTGGGTTTTGTGGTCAAAGGGTTAAGAGCGGTAGAAAAGATGGTATCAAGGAATTACACTTAGAACCTGAAGTTTGACTTTGCATAGGCATGTTCCAGGAGACTATTATAGATGAAATTGCCTTATAATGGAATTTTTAAAGTTTATATGCATTCTTTCAAGTGGAGGTCAACATGGATTACTTTATCCTGACTTCTACAGGCAGTGATTAGGTCTCACAGTGTGTAAAAAAACATATGTGTGGGCTTCCTTGGTGGCGCAGTGGTTGAGAGTCCGCCTGCCGATGCAGGAGACATGGGTTCGTGCCCCGGCCTGGGAAGATCCCACATGCCGCGGAGCAGCTGGGCCCGTGAGCCATGGCCGCTGACGCTGTGCGTCCAGAGCCTGTGCTCTGCAACGGGAGAGGCCACAACAGTGAGAGGCCTGCGTACTGCAAAAAAACAAAAATGTGCAATTTAAATAATTTGGGACGCAAAATCACATAAAACTTATTCCAATTAAAACTTGATTCAAGCTGAATTTTACAAGAATATTCATTCATCTTGGGCATCACCCTTCCCTTGATAATTTTAGGAACTCCAACTCACCAGGTTGGTAACATATATCCAGGTCAGTTCTGGCCATTTCCATCTTCCACCAGTAGCTAGAAAAGATTTGCTCCCATGGAAATAGTGGATTCCTCAGTTGCAGCTCCATTAGGCCTGATGCCAAAACCAGAGGCAGCTAAATCTCTTATGAATGGAAGGTATTCTTCATTTATTCCTGTTTCTCTTGCTGTTGCTGTGGGTGGTGGTGCTAAAATGTAGCTATTGGTGTGGTACAAGGTAATCCTGGTTGCTTCCTCCTCACTACTATACCTCAAATCAGACATGTTCTCTGCAGGTTGGTAGGCTTTCCTTGCCAACTGTGTCTAAGGGTCCAGAAGACAATTGCTGTTTTTACCTATCTGGTCTCTGAACTCTTTTCCTGTTTGGGGAATTCATTTTTGTGTGAGTCTTGATAGGGGGAGGGTCTTGTCTCTTTTTCAAAATCCAAAAAGGTCACATATTTTTCTCCCTGACCAAGAGCAGCTAAGGTATGGACAGTTTACCTGGGTGAATAGAGAGATGCATCATCCAAATCCCCTTTCAGTAATAAAGACTTATTATCCTAGCCACTGAGGATACTGCCAACAGGCAGCTCAAGGATTTTCTCACCTGAACAGAGCTGCCTTGACCAAGCTCATGAGACCTGTTCCAGGGTGGCTATGCAGCCAGTGAAAGATCAAGGCAAGGGTGTAAAGTCCTGACTCTCTCATCCTAACTTGGGATAACTATGAAGGGCATCTCAACCTCAGAACTCCCCACAGCTTTGGCTATCCCTTCTGCTGGAACTGCATCGGAGCTCAGCTCTCCCTCTGCACAATCCTGGTTCCTCCACTTTCCTTTCACGCATATTTATCCACAAGGCACTGCCTAATAAAACTCCTGCACATTAAACTCCATTGTGAAGTTGCTTTCTGGGGAAATAACTTAGGTGGTATCACCTAAGTTTAGCCCATATTTTGCTTCAGCCAAGGATCTTAACTTAGGAGTTAGAAACACAAAGAATCAGGGGGATAGTTTAGAAATCACTCTGGTGGTGGTAGTGGAGGTACAGTATCTTGTGCTAGCAGGCTTTCCAAGGTTCACCATGTGGGCAGCAGCTTTCCAATCAGACTCTGTCATTAGAATGATATAGGCTGTGGGTTGGACTGTGATTTGGGCTACAAAGTTTCTTTTGTTCCTGCCATTTTCTGAGACTGGCTCTCTAACTTTCCTGTTAGCCTTCAAATTAGTCTCTTTTCTGCTTAGGTTAACCAGAGCTGATTCTTATTTGTTTGTTTTCCCAAACAAAACCCCTGATATATTAGCTTGGGTCTTCTGAGAAGCAGATGTCAACACAGGATCAAATATGCAAGGATATTATTTGAAGAAATACCTGAGAGAGAGAGAGAGAGAGAGTGCAGGAGGAGACTGGGAGAACCATGAGACCATGAAGCATGTTTTACCCCAAGTGAAGGAGAGAGGTAGGAAAGTTGGGTGAAAGTGCTCTAGATCACATACTATCTAAGGAAGGTGGAAAGGCCAACAAGGAGTCCTCAAGAAAGTTGCCCATCAGTGGAGTCCTGCTTCTCCTATAAACAAGGTTGCCTTAGACATTGATTAAGAGCTCGTGGGAAGTGTGGTCTTAGTACAAATATGAACTTTTCAGAGCCCAGAGTTGTGGAGATGGGAAGCTCAAAACTCTCCAGTGTGTCATTGAGTGTGGTAATAAGTGGAACCACTCCTGCTTTCACCCATTTGTTCCTGAACCCTTCCTCTTAGGGGTGCAATGCCATACCGGGATCTTTAATTTAATACATATATTGCATTCTGAAGAATGACATCTCATTATTCCAGAGTGTATTCTCTAAGCTGTGGCTTAGGTTAGGCCTTTAGAAGGCCATTCTGGTATTCTATGAGTTTCACTACTTCTGGCTGTTAGGGTATGTGATACAATCAGTGGGTCTTATAGCCATGGTCCTATTTCCATGCCTCCTTCACTGTGAGGTGGATCTTCTGATTAGAGGCCATGCTGTGTGGGATCCATGCCTGTGGATTAGGCATATTTAAACCCCAAGATAGTAATGTTGACTGAGGCTCTGCAGGCAGGAAAGGTGAATTCCCATAAGTACAGAAAAGGTACTTATCCTTGTGAGGACAAACTGCTGGCTCTTCCAGGATGGAAATCAGCTTGCTATCAAGTGCCTAGTTGGTCTAGGAATAGTGACATATCAGGAACTTTGTGTTGATTTCTGTTGCTAAAATTTTGGACATTCAGAAGTAGCAGTAACCAGATGAGACTTGGTAAGCAGGAGTCTACAGTACTGGGCTCACACATCTTCTTTGCCATTATAGCTACTCCATTCATGAGCCCATAATGCTAGTTGTGGAGTGGCTAATAATAAATGCTGGCTAACGTCAAGTTAGGACAAGTTATTTTGTCAACTTGGTTCTTCTGTAGATAGCAAATGCTTGCTGGTAGATGTTAATATGTGATACCAAAATTTTCACACCTACTCTCATATGTCCATAGACATGCATCTACCACCACCTTCCTATCTCCAATCTCCCAGTCATTTTCTTCAGACCCTGACAAGACAGCCAGGCCACTAGCCAATGCTCGGGAATCTATATATACTCTCACTTCAGGCCACTTCTCCTTCAACACAAATTAAATCACCAGATGCATTGCTCACAACTCCATCCTTTAGGAAGATTTTCCCTCTACACTTTCTTTCAAGGCCTCCCATGAATGAATATTTACTGCAACTGTGCTCCATTTACAGCTTGAACCAGTGTATTAAGATGACAGGTAGACCAAGCTCAGGATGATTTCCAAGCCAAGGGAAGGGCACTGGTGCAATTGTGGTGTGTGTTTTGAAGGTCTAAGCTATCTGCTCATGCTACTTATGAATGTTCTTTTGCCCTTCTGGGGCTCAATCCCATATGTACTATTTTACCATGACTGCTACTGGGGCTATCCAGTTTAATAACTTTGTGGACCACAAGGAACACAATATATATGCTCACTTGGTATCCCACAGTCAAGTATCCCAGGTCTATCCAGGGCATAGCAATGTACCAAGATTTTTTTTTAATTGTTTACTGTGGCAAGAATATTTAACCCAAGATCTATCTTTTTAACACATTTTTGAGTGCAATGTAGTACTGCTGACTATAGTTACAATGCTGTACAACAGATCTCTAAAACTAATTCATTTTGCTCAATTTATGTCCATTGTAGTAACTCCCCAATTCACTCTCCCCACCAGCCCCTGGAAACTATATTCTACTCTTTGATTCTATTAATTTGACTATTTTAGACCCTTATATAAATGGAATCATGTGGTATTCCTCTTTTTGTGATTGGCTTATTCCATTTAGCATAATATCATTAAGATTGATCCATGTTGTTCCCTATTGTAGAATTTCCTTCTTTTTAAGGCTGAATAACATTCCATTGTGTGTATATACAACATTTTCTTTATCCACTAATCTGTTGATGAACATTTAGGTTATTCCACATCTTGGCTATTGTGAAGAGTGCTGCAATAAACATGAGAATGATAATGTCTTTTCAAGATCCTGATTTCAATTCTTTTGGATAAACACCCAGAAGTAGGATTGCTGAATCATATGATAGCTCTGCTTTACATATTTTAAGCAACCTCCGTACTGTTTTTCATAGTGGCTGTACCTTTTAACATACCCACCAACAGTATGCAAGTGTTCCAAATTCTCTACTCCTTGCCAACACTTACTGTCTTTTGCTTTTTTGTTGATAGCCATCCTGATTGTGTTGTTATCTCATAGTGGTTTTGATATGCATTTCCCTGGTGATTAGTGATGTTGAACATTTTTTCATATACTTTTTGGTCATTTGTATGTCTTCTTTAGAGAAATGTCTGTTAAAATTTGTAGTTCATTTTAAAATGTAGTTATTAAAGTTTTTGTTCTTTTTTGTTTGTTTTTACTATTGAACTGTAGGAGTTCCTTATATATTTTGGAGATTATACCCTTATCAGATAGATGGCTTACAGCTATTTTCTACCATTTCATAGGTTGCCTTTCATTCTGTTGATTTTTTCCTTTCCTGTACAGGGATTTTAGTTTGATTTAGTCTTTTAATTTTTTAATTTGTTTTTGTTGTCTGTACTTTTGCCAAGACCAATATCATGAAGTTTTCCTGTGTGTTATTCTGAGCTTTACAGTCTCAGGTTTTACATTTAAGTTTTTAATCCATTTTGAGTTAATGGATCCATTTTTGTAGATGATATAAAATAAGTGTTCAGTGTAATTTTTTTACATGTTTCCCCAACATCATTTGTTGAAGAGACTAATATTTCCCATTGTGTATTTTTGGCACCCTTGTTAAATATCAGGTGACCAAATGTATGTGGATTTTATTATGGACTTTCTATTCTGTTCCATTGTTCTATATATCAGTCTTTATGTCAGTATCATACTATTTTAAATATTTTAGATTTTTAACATATTTTGATAGAGAAAGTATGATGACTGCAGTTTTGTCCTTTCTCAGGATTTATTTGGCTATTTGTGGCCTTTAGGGTGCCATATGAGTTGAAAATTTCTTTTATTTCTATAAAATATGCCATTGGGGTTTTGATAGAGATTGCATTGAATCTGTAGTTTGCTTTGGGTAGTATAGACATACTAATAACAGTAATTCTTCCATTCCATGCACATAAGATGTCTTTTCTTTTGTGTGTCTTAAAATTCTTTTCAGCAATATTTTATAGTTTTCAGTATACAACTATTTCCCTTCCTCAGCTGTTTATTCCTAAGTATTTTATTCTTTTCATTGTAAATGAGATTGTTTTCCTAAATTCCTTTACATAGGAAGTATAGAAATGTAACTGATTTTTGTATGCTGACTTTGTATCCTAAAACATTATTGAATTCGTTTGTTAGATCTAATAGTTTTAAATGGAGTCTATATACAAGATCATGTCATCTTCAAAGAGGGACACTTTTACTTTTCCCTTTCTAAATTAAATGCCTTTTATTTCTTTTCCTAGCCTAATTTGTTCAGTCTAGAACTTTCAGTACTATGTTGAATAGAAGTGGTGAGAGTGGATATATTTTCCTTGTCCCTGATCTTAGAAGAAAAGCTTTAATTTTTTACTGTTCAGTATATTATATATGGTCTATCATATATTTTTTTCATATAGAGCTTTTCATACATATATGTAGAAATACTTTCCTTCTACATCTAATTTGCTGAGAATGTGTATTATGAAAATGTTATTTGTAACACTGTAAAATCTATTAAAATGATCATGTAATATTTACCCTTTATTATTTTAATGTGATGTATCACATTAACTGATTTTGTATGTTGAGGCACCCTTGCATTTAAGGGATATAGTTCACTTGGTCATGGTGGTAAGCTTCTTTTCATATGATGTTGGATTTACTTTGCTAGAGTTTTGATAGAGAATCTTGCATCTATATCATCAGAAATATTTTTTAGTTCTTTTTCCTGTAGTTTCTTTGTCTGGCTTTGGTATCAGGGTAAGGCTTGCCTCATAAAATGAGTTTGGAAATGTCTCTGTTCTTCAATTTTTGGGAACAGTTTGACAAAGATTGGCATTTTCTCTAAATGTTTGGTAGAATTCACAAGTGAAGCCATCTGTTACTGAGTTTTTCTTTGCTTGGAGATTTTTGATTATTGATCCAATCTACATACATGTTATAAGCCTGTTCTGACTCTGTATTTCTTCATGATTTAGTCATGCTAGGACATATATTTCTAGGAATTTATCCATTTCTTCTATGTTATCCAATTTGTTGGCATGTAATAGTTTATAGTAGTCTTATTATCCATTTCCTCTCCTGTGATGTCAGTTGCACATGCTCTTCTATTCTTTCTGATTTTATTTACTTGACTTCTCTTTTTTTTTTCATAGTTTAGCTAAGGGTCTTTCAATTTTGTTTATCTTTTTAAAAAATCAACTCAGTTTTATTGATTTTTCTATTATTTTCTTACTTCCTATTTTGCGTATTTCTGCTCTAATCTTTTTTTTTTTTTTTTGCATCTTTATTAGAGTATAATTGCTTTACAATGGTGTGTTAGTTTCTGCTTTATAACAAAGTAAATCAGTTATACATATACATATGTTCCCATATCTCTTCCCTCCCTTTTTTCATTATAGGTTATTACAAGATATTAAATATTATACCTTGTGTTATACAGTATATCCTCATTGATTATCTAGTAGTGTTAAACCTATACTCCTAATTTATCCACCCTTCCTTTCCCCTTTGGTAACCATAAGGTTTTTTTCATTTCTATGTCTGTGAGTCTGTTTCTCTTTTGCATATAGATTCATTTGTATTATTTTTTAGATTCCACATATAAGCAATATCAAGTACTTGTCTTTCTGTGTCTGACTTATTTCACTTAGTATGATAATATCTAGGTCCATCCATGCTGCTGTAAATGGCATTATTTCATTCTTTTTTATGGCTGAGAATATTCCATTCTATATAAAAACCACATCTTTTTCTTTTTCCTGAGGATTGCTTGTGTGGTTTCATATGAATTTTAGAATTATTCTAGTTCTATGAAAAAAAATGGGTAATTTGGTATGGGTCACATTAAATCTGTAGATTCCTTTAGGTGGTATGGCCATTTTTTTTAACATCTTTATTGGAGTATAATTGCTTTACAATGGTGTGTTAGTTTTTGCTTTATAACAAAGTGACACAGTTATACATATACATATGTTCCCATATCTCTTCTCTCCTGCATCTCCCTCCCTCCCACCCTCCCTATCCCACCCTTCTAGGTGATCACAAAGCACCAGGCTGATCTCCCTGTTCTATGCGGCTGCATCCCACTATCTATTTTACATTTGGTAGTGTATATATGTCCATGCCACTCTCTCACTTTGTCACAGCTTACCCTTCCCCCTCCCCATATCCTCAAGTCCATTCTCTAGTAGGTCTGTGTCTTTATTCCCGTCTTACCCCTGGGTTCTTCATGACATTTTTTTTCTTAGATTCCATATATATGTGTTACATATGGTATTTGTCTTTCTCTTTCTGACTTACTTCACTCTGTATGACAGACTCTAGGTCCATCCACCTCACCACAAATAACTCAATTTCGTTTCTTTTTATGGCTGAGTAATATTCCATTTTGTATATGTGCCACATCTTCTATATCCATTCACCCGATGATGGACACTTAGGTTGCTTCCATCTCGTGGCTATTGTAAATAGAGCTGCAATGAACATTTTAGTACATGACTCTTTTTGAATTATGGTTTTCTCAGGGTATATGCCCAGTAGTGGGATTGCTGGGTCATATGGTAGTTCTATTTGTAGTTTTTTAAGGAACCTTCATACTGTTCTCCATAGTGGCTGAACCAATTCACATTCCCACCAGCAGTGCAAGAGTGTTCCCTTTTCTCCACACCCTCTCCAGCATTTATTGTTTGTAGCTTTTTTGATGATGGCCATTCTGACTGGTGTGAGGTGATACCTCATTGTAGTTTTGATTTGCATTTCTCTAATGATTAGTGATGGTGAGCATCCTCTCATGTGTTTGTTGCCAATCTGTATATCTTCTTCGGAGAAATGTCTATTTAGGTCTTCTGCCCATTTTTGGATTAGGTTGTTTGATTTTTGTTATTGAGCTGCTTGTAAATTTTGGAGATTAATCCTTTGTCAGTTGCTTCATTTGCAAATATTTTCTCCCATTCTGAGGGTTGTCTTTTGGTCTTGTTTGTGATTTCCTTTGTTGTGCAAAAGCTTTTAAGTTTCATTAGATCCCATTTGTTTATTTTATTTTTTTCCATTTCTCTAGGAGGTGGGTCAAAAAGGATCTTGCTGTGATTTATGTCATAGAGTGTTCTGCCTATGTTTTCCTCTAAGAGTTTGATAGTGTCTGGCCTTACATTTAGGTCTTTAATCCACTTTGAGCTTATTTTTGTGTATGGTGTTAGGGAGTGTTCTAATCTCATACTTTTACATGTAGCTGTCCAGTTTTCCCGGCACCACTTACTGAAGAGGCTGTCCTTTCTCCACTGTACATTCCTGCCTCCTTTATCAAAGATAAGGTGACCATATGTACGTGGGTTTATCTCTCGGCTTTCTATCCTGTTCCATTGCACTATATTTCTGTTTTTGTGCCAGTACCATACTGTCTTGATTACTGTAGCTTTGTAGTACAGTCTGAAGTCAGGGAGCCTGATTCCTCCAGCTCCGTTATTCGTTCTCAAGATTGCTTTGGCTATTCGGGGTCTTTTGTGTTTCCATACAAATTGTGAAATTTTTTGTTCTAGTTCTGTGAAAAATGCCTGTGGTAGGGCTTCCCTGGTGGCACAGTGGTTGGGAGTCCGCCTGCCGATGTGGGGGACGTGGGTTCATGCCCCAGTCCGGGAGGATCCCGCGTGCCGCAGAGTGGCTGGGCCCATGGGCCACGGCACTGGGTCTGTGTGTCTGGAGCCTGTGCTCCACAGCGGAAGAGGCCACGACAGTGAGAGGCCCACGTGCAGCAAAAAAAAAAAAAAAAATGGCAGTGGTAGTTTGATAGGGATTGCTTTGAATATGTAGATTGCTTTGGGTAGTAGAATCATTTTCACAATGTGGATTCTTCCAAGCCAAGAACATGGTATATCTCTCCATCTATTTGAGTCATCCTTAATTTCTTTCATCAGTCTCTTATAATTTTCTGCATACAGGTCTTTTGTCTCCTTAGGTAGGTTTATTCCTAGATATTTTATTCTTTTTGTTGCAATGGTAAATGGGAGTGCTTTATTAATTTCACTTTCAGATTTTTCATCATTAGTGTATAGGAATACCAGAGATTTCTGTGCATTAATTTTGTATCCTACTACTTTACCAAATTCATTGATTAGCTATAGTAGTTTTCTGGTAGCATCTGTAGGACTTTCTATGTAGAGTATCATGTCATCTGCAAACAGTGACAACTTTACTTCTTCTTTTCCGATTTGGATTCCTTTTATTTCCTTTTCTTCTCTAATTTCTGTGACTAAAACTTCCAAAGCTGTGTTGAATAAAAGCAGTGAGAGTGGGCAACCTTGTCTTGTTCCTGATCTTAGTGGAAATGGTTACAGTTTTTCACCATTGAGGAGGATGTTGGCTGTGGATTTATCATATATGGCCTTAATTATTTTGAGGAAGGGTCCCTCTATGCCTACTTTCTGCAGGGTTCTTATCATAAATGGATGTTGAATTTTGTCGAAAGCTTTCTCTGCATCTATTGAGATGATCATATGGTATTTCTCCTTCAGTTTGTTAATATGCTGTATCATGTTGATTGATTTGCGTATGTTGAAGAATCCTTGCATTCCTGGAATAAACCCCACTTGATCACGGTGTATGATCCTTTTAATGTGCTGTTGGATTCTGTTTGCTAGCATTGTGTTGAGGAGTTTTGCATCTATGTTCATCAGTGATATTGCCCTAGTTGTCTTTCTTTGTGACAGCTTTGTCTGGTTTTGGTATCAGGGTGATGGTGGTCTCATAGAATGAGTTTGGGAGTGTTCCTCCCTCTGCTATATTTTGGAAGAGTTTGAGAAGGATAGGTGTTAGCTCTTCTGTAAATGTTTGATAGAATTCACCTGTGAAGCCATCTCATCCTGGGCTTTTGTTTGTTGGAAGATTTTTAATCATAGTTTCAATTTCAGTGCTTGTGATTGGTCTGTTCATATTTTCTATTTCTTCCTGATTCAGTCTTGGCACATTGTGCAATTCTAAGAACTTGTCCATTTCTTCCAGGTTGTCCATTTCATTGGCATAGAGTTGCTTGTAGTAATCTCTCATGATCTTTTGTATTTCTGCAGTGTCAGTTGTTACTTCTCCTTTTTCATGTCTAATTCTATTTATTTGAGTCTTCTCCCTTTTTTTCTTGATGAGTCTGGCTACTGTTTTATCAATTTTGTTTATCTTTTCAAAGAAGCAGCTTTTAGTTTTATTGATCTTTGCTATCGTTTCCTTCATTTCTTTTTCATTTATTTCTGATCTGATCTTTATTATTTCTTTCCTTCTGCTAACTTTGGGGTTTTTTTGTTCTTCTTTCTCTAATTGCTTTAGGTGCAACATTAGGTTGTGTATTCGAGATGTTTCCTGTTTCTGGAGGTAGGATTGTATTGGTATAAACTTCCCTCTTAGAACTGCCTTTGCTGCATCCCATAGGTTTTGGGTCGTCGTGTCTCCATTGTCATTTGTTTCTAGGCATTTTTTAAATTTCCCCTTTGATTTCTTCAGTGATCACTTCGTTATTTAGTGTATTGTTTAGTCTCCATATGTTTGTATTTTTTACAGATCTTTTCCTGTAATTGATATCTAGTCTCATTGTTGTGGTCCAAAAAGATACTTGATAAGATTTCAATTTTCTTAAATTTACCAAGGATTGATTTGTGACCCAAGATATGATCTATCCTGGAGAATGTTCCATGAGCACTTGAGAAATATATGTCTTCCTTTGTTTTTGGTTGGAATGTCCTATAAATATCAATTAAGTCCATCTTGTTTAATGTATCATTTAAAGCTTGTGTTTCCTTATTTATTTTCATTTTGGATTATCTGTCCATTGGTGAAAGTGGGGTGTTAAGTCCCCTACTATGAATGTGTTACTGTTGATCTCCCCTTTTATGGCTGTTAGGATTTGCCTTATGTATTGAGGTGCTCCTATCTTGGGTGCATAGATATTTACAACTGTTATATCTTCTTCTTGGATAGATCCCTTGATCATTATGTAGTCTCCTTCTTTGTCTCTTGTAATAGTCTTTCTTTTAAAGTCTATTTTGTCTGATATGAGAATTGCTACTCCAGCTTTCTTTTGATTTCCATTTGCATGGAATATCTTTTTCCACCCTCTCACTTTCAGTCTGTATGTGTCCCTAGGTCTGAAGTGGGTGTCTTGTAGACAGCATATATATGGTCTTGCTTTTGTATCCATTCAGCCAGTCTGTGTCTTTTGGTGGGAGCATTTAATCCATTTACATTTAAGATAATTATTGATATGTATGTTTCTATTCCCATTTTCTTAATTGTTTTGGGTTTGTTATTGTAGGTCTTTTCCTTCTCTTGTGTTTCTTGCCTAGAGAAGTTCCTTTAGCATTTGTTGTAAAGCTGGACTGGTGGTGCTGAACTCTCTCAGCTTTTACTTGTCTGTAAAGGTTTTAACTTTTCCATCAAATCTGATTGAGATCCTTGCTGGGTAGAGTATTCTTGGTTGTAGGTTTTTCCTTTTCATCACTTTAAATATGTCCTGCCACTTGCTTCTGGCTTGCAAAGTTTCTGCTGAAAGATCACCTGTTAACCTTAAGGGGAGTCCCTTGCTTGTTATTTGTTGTTTTTCCCTTGCTGCTTTTAATATATTTTCTTTCTATTTATTTTTTGATAGTTTGATTAATATGTGTGTTTGCGTGTTTCTCCTTAGATTCATCCTGTATGGGACTCTCTGTGCTTCTTGGACTTGATTAACTGTTTTCTTTCCCATATTAGGGAAGTTTTCTACTATAATCTCCTCAAAAATTTTCTCAGTCCCTTTCTGTTTCTCTTCTTCTGGGACTCCTATAATTTGAATGTTGGTGCGTTTAATGTTGTCCCAGAGGTCTCTGAGACTGTCCTCAGTTTTTTTCATTGTTTTATCTTTATTCTGCTCTGCAGTAGTTATTTTCACTATTTTATCTTCCAAGCTTATCCGTTCTTCTGCCTCAGTTATTCTGTTATTGATCCCTTCTAGAGTATTTTTAATTTCATTTATTGTGTTGTTCATTGTTGCTTGTTTCATCTTTAGTTCTTCTAGGTCCTTGTTAAATGTTTCTTGCATTTTGTCTATTCTGTTTCCAAGATTTTGGATCATCTTTACTATCATTATTCTGAATTGTTTTTCACGTACACTGCCTATTTTCTCTTCATTTGTTAGGTCTGGTGGGTTTTTATCTTGCTTCTTCATCTGCTGTGTGTTTTTCTGTCTTCTCAGTTGCTTATCTTACTGTGTTTGGGTTCTCCTTTATGCCGGCTGCAGGTTCGTAGTTCCCGTTGCTTTTGGTGTCTGTCCCCGGTGGCTAATGTTGGTTCAGTGGGTTGTGTAGGCTTCCTGGTGGAGGGGACTAGTGCCTGTGTTCTAGTGGATGAGGCTGGATCTTGTCTTTCTGGTGGGCAGGCCCACGTCTGGTGGTGTGTTTTGGGGTGTCTGTGGACTTGTTATGATTTTAGGCAGCCTCTCTGCTAATGAGTGGGGTTGTGTTCCTGTCTTGCTAGTTGTTTTGCATAGGGTGTCCTGCACTGTAGCTTCCTGGTCATTGAGTGAGACTGGGTGTTTTTGTTGAGATGGAGATCTCTGGGAGATTTTCACCATTTGATATACGTGGAGCTGAGAGGTCTCTTGTGGACCAGTGTCCTGAATTTGGCCCTCCCACTCAGAGGCACAGCACTGACTCCTAGCTGGAGCACCAAGAGCCTTTCATCTACACGGCCAGGTATGTGGGGAGTTTCTTGCCTTTTGGGAGGTGTAAGGTCTTCTGCCAGCATTCAGTAGGTGTTCTGTAGGAGCAGTTCCAAGTGTAGATGTATTTCTGATGTATTTGCCAGAGTTAAACAGTCTTCTGCAGAGGCGGGGGGGTGGCTGCAGACCATAGCGGGGACAAGGACACTGGCAGCATACGTTCTGGGAAGTGCTCCTTGACGTAAGCACCCCCAGAACCCAAACAACAGCCCAGAGGCTTTGTTAATTATCATGTTAGGGCCTGAGTTAGCAGTGCTGTCAGAGCGTTAGTTAGGACCAGTGTCATGGCCTTAGTTAGGAGTAGTGCCAGGGCCATAGATAGGGACAGTGTCAGGGACTGAGTTAGGTATACTGTCAATGCCTCAGGGACAGTGCCAGGGCCTTACTTAGGACTAGCAGCACAGCCTTTGTTAGGAATCGTGTGAGGGTCTGAATTAGGAGTGGTGTCAGGGCCATAGTTAGGGACAGTGTCAGGGTCTGATTTAGGAGTAGTGCCAGGCCTTAGATAATGCCAGTGTCAGTGTCTTAGTTAGGGCTAGCATCACAGACTTTGTTAGGGATCGTAGGTCGGCCTGATTTAGGAGTAGTGTCAGGGCCTTAGTCAGGGACAAGGTCAGGGCAAGATTTAAGTTTAGTTTCAGGGCTTTAGTTACGGACAATGCCTTGGCCTGAGTTCGGAGTAGTGTCAGGGTCTAAGTTAGGGCCAGTGTCATGGCTTTAGTTAGGAGTAGCATCAGAGCATCTGTTAGGTATCGTGTCAGGGTCTGAGATACGAGTACTGTCAGGGCCTTAGTTAGGGACACTGTCACACCTGAGTTAGGAGAAGTGTCAAGGCTTAAGTTAGGGCCCGTGTCAGGGCCTTAGGTAGGACTAGCATCAGAGCCATCTTTAGGTAACTTCTCAAGGCCTGAGTTCAGAGTGGCATCAAGGCCTAAGTTAGGGACAGTGACAGGGCCTTAGATAGGACTAGGATCAGAGCAATCATTACATATCGTGTCAGGGCCTGAGGTAGGATTAGTGTTAAAACCTTAGTTAGGGACACTGTCAGGACCTTAGTTAGGAGTAGAGTGAAAGCCTTAGTTAGGCCAGGGTCAGGAGCTTAGTTAGGACTAGCAAAAGACCTTTCGTTAGGTATCGTGTCAGGACCTGAGTTAAGAGTAGTGTCAGGGCTTGACATAGGTACAGTGTCAGGGCCTAAGTTAGGGACAGTATCAGGGCCTGAGTTTGGAGAAGTGTCAAGGCCTTAGTGCCAGTGTCAGGGCCTTAGTTAGAACTAGCATCAGATACTTTCTTAGGAATCGTGGGAGGGCATCAGGTAGGAGTACTGCCAGGGCATCAATTAAGGACTCTATTAGGGGCTTTGTTAGAACTAGCATAAGCCCCTTCATTAGGTATCGTGTCAGGGCCTGAGTTAGGTACAGTGTCAGGGCATCAGTTAGGGACAATATCAGGGCCTGAGTTAGGAGTAGTGTCAGGGATTTAGTTGGAGGCAGTGTCAGGGCCTGAGTTAGGTGTAGTGTCAGGGCATTAGTTAGGGACAGTATCACGGCCTGAGTTAGCAGTAGTGTCAGGGCCTTCGTTAGGAACAGTTTAAGGGCGTTAGTTAGGACAAGCATCAGAGAATTTGTTAGGAATCAT